>NC_034011.1:18145847-18214000 GCF_000346465.2 Prunus persica | reverse complement strand
AATCAGTTTGACCCCCATGTTCAATAAATCTAATCGAGCAGCAATCCCATCTTTATTTTTTCCAGGGATCTCCAGCAATGTACCAATGATACTATCGCAAACATTCTTCTCAATGTGCATAACATCTAGGGCATGCCTCACAGGAAGGTATTTCCAATACTCGAGATCAAAGAATATTGATTTCTTCTTCCAACAAACTCTGTCACCATTTTCAACCATATGCAGCACTTCTTCTCCGGTTAATGGCTCGGGAGGTATGCCATATTCAGGTTTCCCATTAAAAGCTGCACGTTGCCTCCTATATGGATGATTGATTGGTAACCATTTTCTATGCCCAATGTAACAAATTTTGTGGCCATTTTTCAACCTGTGACTAGGTGTATCATCGCCGCATATTGGACAAGCTTTATATCCTTTAACAACACAACCAGATAAGTTTTCATAGGCGGGGAAATCATTAATTGTCCACATTAATGCAGCTCTGAGTGTAAAGTATTCTCCATTATGTGCATCATACACTCCTCTAATCCCAACCCACAAGGATTTTAAATCATCAATCAAAGGCTCCAAGTAGACGTCTATATCATTTCCGGGTTGTTTAGGACCGGAAATCAATAAGGTTAACATCATGAACTTTCGTTTCATGCACAGCCATGGAGGGAGATTATATGTAACTAAGATAACCGGCCAACAACTATATCTGCTACTTAGAGAACTGTGGGGATTGAATCCATCAGATGAAAGAGCCAATCTCAAGTTTCTCGGCTCATTACCAAACTCAGGCCATTTATCATCAAGAAGTTTCCAAGACGGGGAATCCGCCGGATGAGACATCTGACCGTCAATTGATTTTCTAGCAACATGCCACCAAGTCAAACTCTTAGCTGTCTCATGTGATTGAAACATCCTTTTAAACCTTGGAATTGGGGGAAAATACCACACCACCTTCGCTGGCACACCCTCTTTCAAGATTGAATCTTTGCCTTCCTTCCACCTTGAGATACCACAAGTAGGACAATTAGTTGAATCCTCATACTCCTTCCTATACAAGATGCAATCATTGGGGCATGCGTGCATTTTCTCATAACTCAGCCCCAATGCACACAAAGTCTTTTTAGCCTCATACATGGAGGTTGGTATTGTATTTCCTTCTGGAAGCAAATCGCCTTGAAGTATCAATAATTCTGTAAAACAGACATCACTCATCCCATGTTTTGCCTTCAAATTATACAACTTCACTAATGCCGATAACTTCGTGTACTTTCTACAACCAGGGTACACTGGTTGATCTCCATCCCCAATCACATTGGCAAACTCATACGGATCCGAACCAAAATCACCAAAATCATTATCATCCATATCAATTTCTTCAGACACAAAACTGTACCTACTATGGCCATCATCTTCTTCAACATTTCTACTAGCATTAGTAGTTGCTTCCCAAGGTTCTCCGTGAAATGTCCAATTCTTATAGCTTTGGTCAATTCCATTAAAGTATAAGTGATCCCTTATAATTCCAACCCCAAACAACTTCAAATTAACACATTTAACACATGGACAACGGATATGTGTTGTAGTTAGAAGATTTTCTACAGCAAAGTTCAAAAATGCTTCCACCCCAAATTCATATGCCTTCGATCTTCTATCCGAGTGCATCCATGACTTATCCATCTCCGACACTATAACCTATTATCTATAATAAAGTGAAAATACAGGCAATGACCATCACTATAGCAGATTATACAATGATCTAATCGCAAGTAATACACAACAGAGACGACGGGTTTTAAACAAAAACAGACGTATTTGGCATATATAGACGACGGATTTTCAACAGACGTCGTCTATTATAAGTAATACAAACGACGGTTTATGAAAAAACCGTCGTGTATAAGTAATACAACGACGGTAGTTTAAAAAAATCGTCGTGTAATCGTCGTCATATGCCTTAAAATTCATCGTGTCTCAGTTTATTTTCAAGAACACAAAACCCATTAAGAACACAACATATATATGAAACCAAGCAAGAAACCAACATATACATGAAACCAAGCATGAAAACAATAAATCCATTCCCAATTCAACATAACATAGGGTGATTAAAAGATACGACAAAATTAAATCCATTCCCAATTCAACATAACAGATAATGTAATCCATGAACCCATTAAACAGAAAATCCATGAACCCATACCTATAAGCACATTATTAACAGATCGCAAAGCATACACATAAAACCCTTTAACAAAACAACCTAATATCATTCAATGAATTTACAAGGGGAAGATAGGGTTTATACTTACAGGTTGGACGAGCTCACAGATTCGACGGAGCCTAGAGAGTGCAACTTTTAATTAGAGCAGAAGTGAGAGAGCGAAATGTTATGTCGCGCGAAATCTGAAAATTTTAGGTTTCAGGGTTCGAAGTATAAGAATAAGAGCCAAATCTAAAAAAATTTAGGTCGCGCGAAAATTTTTAGAGTTCGCGCGTTTTAAAACGTCGAAAGAAAAACCAAGGCGAAAGTTCTACACGTACCGACGTAAATTTAATATTCCACGACGGAAAGTTCATTTTTCGGATTAAGAACGTAAGGCCGTTCATTTTGAAGCTTCATTTTTCGGATTAATTTTAAATTTATTTTGAATTTTTTATATAACGACGACTGAAAAACCACGTCGGTGTTAAGAAATTAAAAACGTTGTAAATTATATAAACCGACTTACATATTAAAATGACGTCGTTTAAAGCGTAAACCATGTCGTATGTTTTTCTGTACGACGTAAAATATGTATTCCACGACGCAACCACCGTCGTTAAAAATTAATACCCTAAACCCATAAAACTAAATTATACAATTTAAAAAATTAAGTTTATAAAAGGTTTTATGGTTTTAAAGCCTAACATATACCCTAGACTACCCAAAAATTATACTTTAAAAATAAACTCCAATAAATAACAACCCTAATCTCTAAACCCTAGACTCTAAACCCTAAACCATAAAACTAGAAGTGATTTTATGACTCATCAAAACAATTTTGTTTTGGATGGTCATTTTAAATTTTTGTTATTCAAAATGAATTTTTTCAAGGTTTATGTGGAAGAAAATATATCAATGACTTCATAGGAGTTGACTTTTCAATTTTCTGATTTATTTTAAATTTATTTTGAATATTTTGATATAAAAATAATAAAATATTCTTACCACAACAACAAACCACGTCGGTGTTAATAAATTGTAGACGTTGTAAATTGTAATAGACTACTAAGTCGTTAAAATGACGTCGTTAAAATGAGAAACCATGGCGGCTATTTAACTATACGACGTAAAATATATATATCAACGACTTAACCGCTGTCGTTACATAAACGTCGTCGATGATACCCTGAACCCTTAAGAAATTGAAGATGTTGTAAACCATCAACGACTCAATTGTTCAAAGAACGTCGTCTAACTATATTTTTACGTCGTATTTGTTTAAAACACGAAACAACAAAATACGACGGTTTTTGACTTTATTAGGTCGTTGGAAAAGTATTACACGTCGGTTAAGCAATTTGTATGTTTGTTTTTTTTTTAATTTAAGAAAACCTCAACAAATTTTTACATTACATATTATAGAGAAAATTTGTACATTATACATAAATATCAAGTGTTCAATAATTGCCCTGTTTAATAATTTGGAAAACAAACTCTGCCCATTCATTCCGGACTTCATCAATGGCTTCTTGGGGGTATGAAGCTTCCTGGTTTCCCTTGGCATACTGCATAAACAATGACTATTAGGGTTTATAAATAAAAAGAAATTCAATCACAGACGACGATATTTTTCATAACCGACGTAGTATATCCATTCAACGACGTTAATTTTACATGACCGTCGTTGATAATACAAAAAACGACGTGAAATGTATGAAGGTAATTTCTTCTTACCTTATTCTCAAACCCCAAGGAAGGATCCATGATGATGTCCCTCATGAAGCGCATCACATAATACCCGCATTCGACATTGCTGGGTTGCTTTGGTGTGCCTGAGAGAGTTTTCCAAATTACATTTTTACGTCCTGCTCGGGCTATGTGGGTATTATATATTTTTAAAGCACTGTTCACGATGTTTTTCGCCTCTTCGTCGACCACACGATGACCTGGCAGAGGATCCAGAAAATAGACGGTCTCCTTCTTTGCTCTTACAATCAGCAAGATCCAATGACGGCTGCACAAAATTAATATAAAAACGACGGTTATTTACAAAAACGACGTATTATAGTATTTCATACGACGAAATAAAGTAGATAACGACGACATTATATATTTATCACGACGACAAATAAATACCGACGTGGTTAGTAGTTTCAAACGATTAAATAAAATAAAACACCGACGTGGTTAGTTTATAAGCTGTCATTTATTGAAAATCATAAAAACAAAATCCTAAGGAGACTAACCCTGGATTGTAAGGCATCATGAAAAGCTGTTCACCGTCTGTCTTCTGAAGTCGAGCTGCTACCAGTCGTGATCTTTCAGTTATTGTGCCAGAGTTGGCACTAACTGTAGCAGGGTCAATAAAGCCAACCATGCTGCACATATTGGCTTGTTTCAAAACATCGTGTAAGTACCTAAATACATAAAATAATATAAACAAGTCAGCAAAAACAAACACGACGGTTATGTATAAAAAAACGACGTATTATAATATTTCACACGACGTACTGAAATAGATAAGGACGTTATAATATATTTATCACGACGGTAGTTAGTTAAGACGACGCAATATATAAACCAACGAGTTATTATCTTAGAAGTACAAACCTCATATATACAGCCAATACAGTAGCTCCAATTTCTTCCATGCCTGCAAATTGTGTAATATCTTTAGGCAGGAGGAAGGTATCGCGCTCACCACCAAACACCTCCTTATCAATTGTAAATTAGAGTGTCTTATCCTCAGGCAGGAGTGTCGTTTCCACAAAACGACAAAGGGTTTTTAAAGAAGATGGCGCCTCCATATTTGAATAAGCACCAACTTCAATAACCTGTTTAAAGAAATAAAAAAAATGACGTGGTAATTCAATAAAGACGACTGTTTAAGGAATAAAACGTCGTCTTAAAAGGATTTAAACGACGGTGAAAAAACTGTCGTGGTAATTCAATAAAGACGACGGTTTTATTAATAAAGCGTCGTCTGAAACCATTTAAACGACGGTGCAAAAACCGTCGTTTAAATATTTTATTACGTCTTAAAAAAAGTCCGCCGTCTAAGTTTTAAACAAACGACGGATTAAATAAAAATATCGACGTCTGAAATTTTGAAAAACAAATAAAAAAGGCAAAGTTATGTGAACATACCTTGTCGTCATGCTTTTCTTCATCTTCTTTCTCCTTTTCTTCTTCCTTCTCTTCATCTCTTTTTTCTTCTTCCTTCTCTTCATCTGGCTGATGTTTCCCCATTTTGGCATCTGGCTGATGTTTCCCCATTTTGGCAGTATCATCCTCCAAATGTAGGGATCTCACATCACCTCCAGAGCAGCTAGCTTTGTCAGACATTGGATTTTTGGGGCTTTGGCTAATTCTTGGTTTAAGCATGCTTGGATCAAAATTGGGAATTAATTGGGAAAGCTGACTCAGGAAATGCTCCCTCTCAGCCTCTACCAATTGTTTTGTCCTAGCCTCCATCCTTAAGGCCTCTTCCCTTGCCTTAGCCTCCATCTTTTTAGTCTCTTCTTGAAGGAGAACTCTTAAACTGTCCTTCAAACGGTCGTCAAAGCTCACCCTCTGTGGTTTGGGCAAATTGAAATATTGCCTTGGGGAAACACCAGCACCAACTCCCCTCAGTCTGCCTGGATGCTCGGGGCCCAAAGCCATGGTCAGCACATCATTGCTGCCATCTACTCTGACTTTGCCTTCCGAGACTTGTTTCTGCAATTCATCCTAAAAAAAGATAAACAAAAAAACACACGATGGTTATTTATGTACAAACGACGTATTATATAATTTCACACGACGCAATAACGTATAAACCGACGTTATTATAACTTATCACGACGGTAGTTATACCGACGTGGTTATTTATTTAAAACGACGAAATGAATAAACAACCGACGTCTTATGCTATAATTAAAGATAACAGAGTAGTGATTCCTATTTAGACCGTTAACGACGTTTTTAAAAAATTTTCGACGTGGTAATATCATTCACACGACGCGAAAATGAACCACCGACGTCTTATGCTATAATTACAGAAAACATAGTAATGATTCCTATTTAGACCTTTAACGACGTTTTTAAAAACTTTTCGACGTGGTAATATCATTCACACGACGAAAAATATAACATACGACGTAATAAGAATAATTCACAGTTTAATAAAAATTTAAAACAGAGTGATAGTAGGCTTACAATTAATTTTGCTTTCTCTGCCACCTTTGGATCAGGGATGTTACCATGCTTGTCCTGTCTAGCTCTCTTCCATAAGGTAGATCGATCAATTTCTACCCCAGGCATGGTTTCCTCCAATTGATCCTCCAATCCAGCATATCCTTTTCGAGACAATCGATGATTGTACTCGAATTTCTCCCTAATCTGTGCATGTTGAGAATGCACAGACTCAAAAGCTTTGGATAGCCTTGAAGCTACAAAGGCATCCCATTGTGCTTTCTCTATGAATTTATATGTTTCAGGGGGTTGGCTTAATTTCTCCCTGTCATTGGTGTATGGAAGGATATAATGCCTCGTTAGTGTAGACTTGAAATCCTTCCATTTCTTGGAAGCAGAAGCTAAAACAGAGGTCTTGCCCCCTTGGCCTACGACAAAAGCCATGTCAACTGCTTCCCAAATCTGCTCCTTTATATCCTTTGGGATTTGGGACCATTTCTTGTCCACAAGTGGGATCCTGGAGCGTGCCAACACACCAATATACGACTGCATCTCAATATGTGCTTGGCCAACACCTTTCCCCCTTTTATTGTACTCAACAATTGGCCTCAGTTTCTGAAGCTTTCTCTTCACAACACGAGGCATTGTGCTCATACCTCGACCAGTCTTTGAATCATCTGAGATTGTTGTCTGGCTGGTTTGTTCTGTCTCAGCAGATGATGAAGCAAACTTCATCTTCTTCGAAGACTTCATCTCCTTCGAAGACTTGTCTTGAGGAGCTACCATTCCAAGCTTCTTGGAGCCAGAATCCTTAGTTTGTTGTTGAGAAACCATTTTAACAGACAAAACTGCAAGTGAAAATATTTCAGGAAAACATTAAGAACACAAACGACGGTATTAAAAAAATACGACGTATGATATGATTTTAGACGACGCAATGAAATAATCTCAGACGTAATAAATGTTTAAAACCATTATTTATATAACGTCGTGGTATATATGTTCACACGACGTCAATAGTAATACACCGTCGTGGTAAACTATTATTTATATAACGTCGTGGTATTTATGTTCCTACGACGTCAATAGTAATACACCGTCGTGGTATTAACATTCACACGACGTAAAACAATAAGATATTTTGTCGTCTATATTAGATACCAACCCTAGTTTCTTTTTCTTTATATTTTATCAAATAAGGGAAAAACAAAAACCATTGTTCAGCGAAATCAAACCTGCAATTAAACAAGCATATAAAAAAAGACTATTATTTTAAAAACAACTTTGTCAATTTTCAGATGACGCTAGAACAACTGACGAACCGTCGTGGTCTACCGTCGTCTTATTTAGTTGATGTAGTTGTCTTCAAAGTTGGAAACTTTCTCTCTTTGTCTGTATATTTTATCAAACTTGGAAAGAAGTAAAATGATTTTGGCCAGAAAAAAGGTAAAAAGATTTTTCAAACAAAAAACGTATGAGCATGCAAAACAGTAACCAAAATAGTGAAAATGAAAGCTTACCTTTTGCGTGCAATGAAAGCAAGAGGAAGATGATCTATGTTTAAGTTCAGAGACGACGAAGAAGACGAGAGGAAGACGATGAGAAACTCTGACAATACTCTGACAAGGAAAAAAGACGAAAAGGTTTCTCTGGGAGATTGAAATTTTTAATCGGGTTTGGAAACAGTGCATGTGTAAGTCGAAAAGTTGCTTACATATAAAACCATTTCAAAAAAAATAATACGGCGGTTACATTTAACTACGTCGTTTTTAACTAAAACGATGCAATATTTTTCATTCGACGTGGAATCATTTCATTTGACGTGGAATCATTTCATTTAACGTCGTTAGGTTTAATATAACCGACGTGGATTTTAATTTTTAAATTATGAATAGAATTTTTTTTCCCGTGACCTTTCAGTTTATTTTTCAATTACAGTGCGTTATAAATAGAGTTTTTTTTCCGGAGGAAATTTAAAACAAAGGAAATTAATATTCTGCAATATGTAAAGTTTCTTTTTTGGATGACAGATTTAAATAAAATAAGAATATAAAAACAACAAATGTGTAAGTCAAGTAGACGAAAAGTTGCTTACATATAAAACCATTTCAAAAAAATAATACGGCGGTTACATATAACTACGACGTATAAATTACAAAATACGACGGTACATTTAACTTCGGACGTGGTAAATAAATACGACAGTAGTTTGTAGGTACCGTCGTAGTAAACTCAAAAATTAAAGTACATAAGTAATAACTCGCGTCATGGTATATTATTTAACACGTCGTTTTGATTAATTTACCGACGTGAATTTCTGTAATATACGTCTATCATACCGACGTTGATTTTACAATTTAAACGGCGGTTTTTTTGTAAGGACCGCCGTTGGTTTTAAAAATTTATTCTATAAATTTGTCGCTTTCATTCATTTTCGGTTTACATTTAAGGTTCCAAGTTCTTCCTCTCTCAGTCTCTCATGTCTCAAAGATAATAATTTGGATGTTTTCTCAAAGAGAAATTGAGCTTACTCGCATCAAATATATGTCCACAAGAAGAAGCTTGTCAACTAGCCTTCTCACTTCCTTGATCAAGCCTGATAGGACACTTAGTGCTTCTGAATACTCCTTGCTTTCCATCAAAAGAGATGCAAGCCTGGCCTCCACTCGCTGTCGAAGGAAAGTTCGCTTCTCAGGGAAATCTGAAGATCAGATGTGCCTGATCCTCTGCTTGATTTTCTTGCCTAAGAAGATCCGTCGGATTTATTGTGATAGCCTCTTCCTTTATCCGTAGAGCTTCAGAAGAAGAAGATGGGTTTCAAGAATGCGATAAAGAATAGAAATGGCTTCAGATGGCCTCTAAAGCATGAGCAATTGAATCAGTAGTTTCTGGGAGATATGATGAAGACATTGTCAATGCTTTGAACTACACAAGTCCTGCAGAAAGATATGTTAAAGAAACTGAAACAACGGCGGTTTTCTGTTCTACCGTCGTCTTTTCTCGTCGTCTATATTAAGTTAAGATGGCGGTAGATTTATAATTACCGACGTAGATTATTTTGTTAAACGTCGTTAAGTGTACTACAACCGACGTGGATTTTAATTTTAAATTATAAATAGAGTTTTTTTTCCCGTATTCTTTCAGTTTTAGTTTTCAATTCCAAAGCGTGATAAATAGATTTTTCTTTCCCGAGGAAATTTAAAATGAGGGAAATTAATGTTCTAGAATTTGTAAACTAACACGACGCAATATTTGCAAATCTGTGTCATCTGTTAAGATTATGATGTGGA
This sequence comes from Prunus persica, assembly GCF_000346465.2. Lineage (NCBI taxonomy): Eukaryota > Viridiplantae > Streptophyta > Magnoliopsida > Rosales > Rosaceae > Prunus > Prunus persica. Next base: position 18,204,340 of record NC_034011.1, on the reverse strand, counting down.
ACAGAGTTCCATCTGGTAAGATTTCGTAACCCTTGGGATCTCAGACAAAACTGATTATGTCGGCGGTGTTCTATATAAACCGTCGTGGTTATTTCAATTCTTGTCATTAAGTAGATCTACCGACGTAGGATAAGAAAATCAAAGAAAAAAATTGTTAACAAAAATTCTTATTAAGACGACCGTTAAAATTAAAGGTACGACGTATAAAATGAATAAATACGACGATAAATTTTATTGTACGATTTAAAGATAACGTCGTAGAACTATACGAGAATGACGTCGATATATTTATATTTTCCGTCGTTGTAAATTAATTTAATACGGCAATATTTTGTATTTTAAAGCCGTGGATTTGTTTGTAATTATACGGCGTCTTATACGAAAACCTCGTCGTGTTATTTTATGAGTAAAAACGGCAGTTTTTATTGAAATCGTCGTCTTTACTTTCTACGTCAGTCGATTCATAACTTCTGCCGTTCTTTGTTGGCATTGATTTTACACTGCGGAAATCTGTTTCAAATAGACGTCGGTTGTTTAATTATGTACGTCGTTGTTTTTGAACAGCCATTTGAAACTCCATTTTTTAGTTGTCTAAGGTTGTATTACACGACGGTGTTTTTAGAACCGTCGTCTTTTTATAAACCACGACGGTTTTCACTTAGACCGTCGTTGTTTTCTGGTCGTCTTTTTCACTTTTTGTAGTAGTGGGTGTCTGTACGGTAATAACTTACGGACCTCCGCATAAGAGAAAAAGTGTATATATAATATATGTGTATATATATATATAGCTACAGTTTAATTAAATAGTGAGGCCCCTGGTGAAGACCCTGCATTAGGTTTAATTATGTGGATGTGCATGCTGTAGTATGCATGTGCAGGATTAAAAAGATGCAGGAAGAGCTGTAGACTAAGGTGTTTCAACATCCACATCGTCATTATTGTACAACAATGACTGCAAGCCCCATTTAGTAATGCTTTTTTCCCCAAAATTTAGACCCCATTTGGTAATGCTTTTTTTGTCAAAAATAAGCTTCATCAACCAGTTTAAGGTATTTGGTAAAAATAAAATATCCTCATTATTTTAGAGTATTGCTAAACGAATCCTAAAATTAACTGAGTATACCTTATAATCTAAGTACACCCTAATATTTTAATTAAAATATAAAGTTAACTAAATCCACCCTATTTTACTACCAAAAATACTCTTGGTGCACCCTAATACTATCACACAACACTCTAATACCAATCCTAAACCAGGCATCTCTTTTACATGAATTCATGCCATATTTTCAGATTTATAAATATATTAAATTGAGTGGTCAAATAATTTCAGATTTAGAAGTGATCTTTTGTAAGAATAATCATTTACCTAAGAAAATATCCTACTCGGATCATGGAAATCTAATCCAGCAAATCGTGGTCCCAAAATTTGCAAATAGTACTCAAAACTTCTGGTCCCATTCTTTTTGAATGTGAAATCTTGGCCCCGTGCTTTTTTTGTATACAAGATAGATTTTGAAAACGATTGAATAAAGATACTTAATTATTAATTAGTATTACTGCTGAATTCCACTTTTCCAGACAAGGATATCGTATATCACCTGGGCAGTTATAAAAAGTTTATTTATTTATTTTATAAATTTAAAAATAGTTATTTACACTAATACCTCCTTTATATAAAAAAAATTCTTCAAATGAAAAAGTTGGTCTTTGAGATTAGATTGCATATACATTAATTAAGGTAAATTTTTTATTTGCATAAGTTTTTTTTTCAATGAAATTATCAATTTTTGGACTATCAATCAACGGAAAGGGGTTTTCTGAAAACACACTTAAACCTCAAGGGGTGTTTGTGTAATTTTCGAGATATGAGGCAGATTTGTGAAAACACCAAAAATTTGAGGGGGTGTTAGTGTGAAAATACCTGTAGGATGACTAAAAATGCCTAAAGGATGGTGAATAGGCCAATTTAAGATTATAATCGAATAAATAAAAATAAACTTCGGTAGCAGGATTGATATGGATTATCAATCCTGAAACATGCTGAGCATAAAATAAAAGAACACGAAGAGAATTATTTTACGTGATAAAACCTATCTCTGGGAAAAATCCACGGGACTCCTCAGTCCAACACAAATCCACTATAGAACAATGATTACAAGAAGTATTCACACACTTATCCTAGACACATTCTAGATAATGTTTACCGACTTCTTCGTAACTCAACTTCTGTCACGGGATGATCTTCGACACTCCTTATGTTGAACACAATACTAGCCACGATTGCTTCAAGCTCGCCAGAGAAAAACCGCCATCACGGTCTTGGTGCCCTCAACCGTATGAGTCATCGAAATACAGATGAATGCAATAGGAATGATTAAAGTGTTTGATAAATCACCAAGTAAACATGGAACACTTTGATGATTTATCTCAAATATATGCACAGTAGCTTTCTTAAGAATTTTAGATACTCAAACAAAATATGGGAAAGCTCTGTATGATAAAAGAGCCACTACTACGTTTTATTATTTGCGCGACAGAAGTTTGCGCGACGAATAAAATTTCGTCGCGCAAAACTCAATTGCGCGACGACAAGAAGTTCTCGTCGCGCAAAAAATTCAGAACTTGCGCGACCAAATTTTTTGACGTGCAAAACATATTAGCGCGACATAAAAATATATTCGTCGCGCAAAGAAAAAAAAAATCCGAGTATTCTCTTGGCGCCAAATACTTGCGCGGCGAGACCGCTCGTCGCGTAAGAAAACATAGCGCGACGATGAAACACTTCGTCGCGTAAAAGCGAGGTGATTTGGCTGCGAAAACTCTTGCGACGACAGTTTTCGTCGCAAAAGACAACTTAGCGCAATGAACAAGGTTATCGTCGCGTAAGAAAACGAAGGATTTTTTTAATTTGGCGCCAAAATAATTGAGGGCGGTATTTTAGTTTGCGCGACGAAACGTAATTCGTCGCGTAAAAGAGAAGTCGGTACAATCTTGCGCGACGAAAGATATTTGTTACGCGACGGAATTTTATTTTTGGGCGACGAGGAAAAGAATTTGCGCGACAAACTCTTGTGCGACGGAAACATGTTCCGTCGCGCAAAAGTTTTTTTGTCTACAAGTTTTCACGCGACGAAAAAACTCGATTTGTGCGACGGGAAAAAGGTTTTGGGCGACGGTAGTTTGCGCGACGAAATTTGTTATTCGTCGCGCAAAGTTTTCTTCATCATATCAGAAAACTGCCATTGCAGAGGCAGAATGGAAAAAAATTTCCTTTCTGCCTCTCTCTCAACTTCTCTCCCGCTGTCTCTGCTGGAAATTCAGTACGTTCATCGGGTAAGTATTTGTTGTCGTTTCTTTTTAAATATTAATGTAAATTCGTACTGACGCTATTAATTTTCTTCTCGTTAGGGATATTTGTAATTAGCAATTGGTGGAGAACGATTGAGAAGGTATTTTATTCGTTTTATATATTAAAAATGTTAAAGTTAGTTTGTTATGTGTACTAATTTTTTCTGAAGTTATATTTATATTATGTTGTTAAATTGTGTGTAATGTAGCACAATGTGTTGTGATGTACGAAGTTAATTGAAATTAACTTCGTACTTTTATTTGTATGTTTAGTAACATTTAGTTTCCCGTTCGAGATTAGTTGGATTTCGTGCATGGATGCGTAAAGCATGACTGCGGTCCAATTAATTCTTGAATTGTCCCACTATTTGGACAGTTTGGTAATGCATAGTGTTGTCACGTAATCCACGGCTACAGGATTAGGTTTCGATTGTGGAGATTTCGGTGTCATCTTGGTATGTTCTTCGGGTGGTACGTAGGTATTAATACCTATGCCCACCTCAAGAACTGTATCGAGATGCTGCCGAAATTCATCCATGTCGAAATCTAATCTCATGTAGCCGTAGGTTACGTGATAGAACTATGCATTCTCGAAGAGGATAGGGCCCTTACCGGAGGCATAAGGTGACATTATAACTTCGTATGAAGTTGTTGTGATTGTTATGTTGTGATTATGGTTTCAGGAATTATGAGCAGAAGGTGGATACAGAACCCGAATAGATGCTCAGACGAATACTTGGATGGAATCGAGGATTTTATTGAGTTTGCACGTAGACAGAACCCGGGTGCAACTAGAATCCGATGTCCTTGTAGGAAGTGTAATAACATGTTGTGGGAGACAATTGAAAATGTTGGATTTCATTTAGTAAGGAATGGAATGATTGAGACATATAGCATTTGGAACCTTCATGGGGAACAATTAGACCATGCTTCGTCTTCAAATGCCACAAGAATGGACAGTGTTGAACCTATTGTGGATCATAATGATCAAGTCATGGACATTATAGAGGATGTTTTTCCATTTGCATCGACCAACATCAATAACGAAGGGAAGATGACGTGCCAACACCAATAGACAGCGCGGAGTTTGACCAATATGAAAAACTGTTAAAAAATGCAAACCAAGAGTTATACCCGGGGTGCGAGAGCTTTTCCGTTCTCACGGCCATTGTAGAGCTAATGCACGGAAAAATAAAGTATCGTATGTCGAACTTGTGTTTCGATTACTTTTTGGGGGTTTTCAAGAGAATGCTTCCGACGGACAATTGTTTGCCGAAAGATCATAAACAGGCGCAGAAAGTGTTGAATGGTCTTGGATTGGGTTATGAAAAAATTCATGCCTGCAAAAATAATTGCATGTTATTCTACAAGGAGCACGAAACGTTGGATACATGCCTTATATGCAACGAGTAAAGGTTCAAAAGGACATCTCATAATAGAACGACTAAGATCCCACAAAAAGTGATGCGTTATCTGCCCCTGAAACCTAGGTTGCAGCGATTGTATATGTCGACGCACACTGCAACAGACATGAGATGGCATAAGGAAAAACGGGTAGACGATGATGTAATACGGCATCCTGCAGATGGAGAGGCATGGAAAGAGTTCGATCGAACGTTCCCCGAGTTTGCTGCTGATCCCTGAAATGTGAGATTAGGACTTGCCACTGATGATTCAATCCGTATGGGGTTCTAAACCAACACCACAGCACTTGGCCGATTTTCGTATTCCCATATAATTTGCCGCCTTGGAAATGCATGAAAAAAGAATACATGATGATGACTGTTTTGATAACTGAGGATCCTGGCAGGTCAATCGATGTTTACTTAAGGCCGCTGGTTGATGAGCTGAAGGATTTATGGACAAACGGTGTTCGCATGTACGATAAATCAACTGGGAAGATGTTCACTTTGCGGGCAGCAGTTATGTGGACTGTGAATGATTTCCCAGCATATGCAATGATTTCTGGGTGGAGCACAAAGGGTTATATGGCATGTCCTGTATGCAAGGAAGATGTAACTTCTGGTTGGCACGCAGGAAAAGTTTGTTACCTTGGTCATCGGAGATGGTTGCCATGGGACCACAAGTGGCGGGAAAAAGATAAAGAGTTTGACGGGAACACAGAGCGTCGCCTCAGACCAAGAGAATGGTCCGGTGATGAGATCGTGGAACAGCTTAACCGTTTGGATTTTGCTCCGTTCGGAAAAACAGTTAGCCGGACCAGACCTTCTACACATATGAACTGGACTCACAAGCCTATGTTTTTTGAGCTCCCATATTGGTCGAAACTCAAATTGAGGCACAATCTAGATGTGATGCACGTTGAGAAAAATGTATTTGACACATTGGTGGGCACGATTCTAGATATCGAGGGCAAGACAAAGGACACAATCAAAGCCTGTCTTGATTTGGAAAGAATGGGCATACGAATGGGATTATGGATGAACAGGGACAGTAATAAAGCTAGAAGGGATCTTGCATTCTTTTCTCTGAAACCGAATGACAAAAAAGAGTTTCTAAAGTTTGTATCGTCTGTAAAGTTTCCTGATGGGTATGCTTCTAATATCGCCCGTTGCGTGAATGTTGACGGGGGTAAATTTACTGGACTTAAGAGCCATGACTGCCATGTGTTTATGCAACGCCTACTTCCTGTGGGTATTCGACATCTATTGCCGGAAGATGTTGTAAAGCCAATCATGTTCTTGTCCAGATTTTTTTCCCAACTGACGGCAAAAATATTGCGAAAGACAGACATATTGCAGTTGCGCCATGACATTGTCCAAGTCCTATGCAAGTTTGAGATGATATTTCCTCCAGCTTTCTTCACAAGTATGATGCACGTGATGGTTCACTTGCCAGAAGAGGCATTGCTTGCTGGTCCTGTCAACTATCGCTGGATGTATCCAATAGAAAGGTATATAATCCTTTTCGTTTGTGTATGCATCATTATCACAGGCTTGCTAAATTGTATCATATCTTTTTATTTTGACAGGCTTCTCGGAGAGCTGAAAAAAAGTGTACGCAACAGGGCGAAGCCCGAAGGATCAATTATAGAGGCTTGGGTTCAATATGAGTCGCTTACTTTCTGTGGAATGCATTTAAAAGATGTGGAGACGGCTCTCAATCGTCCTCAGCGTAATAACGACGGAGGTATGAGAAAGGAACAACTTTCTGTTTTTGCCCAAAGCGCACGGCCCTTTGGAGATCCTGGACGAGGAGAGTCGTTTTCTACAAATGACATGGAAGTAGCGCATTGGTTCGTACTGAACAATTGTGATGAGATAATGGCATACTTAGATGAGCATGAAGAGATGATGAAGCGAGAACATCCATCACATTTAGTTGCCCAGAAACAACGTGAATTGTTTCCACAATGGTTTTTAGAATCTGTAAGTTATAAGTGTTTTGTATTTGACAAATATAAATTTTAGTATTTAATTTTATCAGACTAACATGTGAATGGTTTTCTATTATATTAGGTGAATAAGTTGAAATCATCGAATTCCCCCACTTACAGTGATGAGTTATATAACTTGGCCTTCGGCCCTATACGCGCTGAATTATTTTGGGGTGTTATATTATCGGTGTTAAATTTTTGGGGGCTGCACGAGATGACAAGTTGTGTACGCAAAACAGCGGTGTCCATGTCCCAGGTGGAGGCGAAAGTACGAATATTGATTTCTATGGCAAACTCACAAATGTCGTTCAATTGCTTTACAAAGATCGATACCAAGTGATCATGTTTAAGTGTCGATGGTTTGATAGCAACCCAAATAGGCCGGAAAATCGACCATGGCTTACTATCTGTGAACATTAACAGAACTTGGTATGATGACGACCCTTACATTTTGGCGAACATGGCAACACAAATTGTGTATCTAGATGACCCTAAAGCCGGGAGTTGGAAAGTTGTTCAAAAGATGGATCATAGGAACGTGTATGCTATACCAGAATTAGACGGGAACACTGACAACGACGTCGACAATGTGGCTGACCAACGTTTAGAATCATCAATGGAAAATGATGCGGATACACTTCGAGATACACATGTTATACAAGAACCGTTTCAAATTCAAGGAGTGTCTTCAATCGAAATACCGATTCAGTCAATTACAATTGACCTCGGGGATCTCCCAAGATTCGATGTTGCAGTGGGCCCGAGCAGCGAAGATGATGTAGTTATAGTAGACGAGGAGGAGGAGGATTGGGAGACCGAAAGTGATGATAGCGACGACAACGAAAGTTATTATAGTTCAGATGATGAATAATTCAATTTTTTATAATTTTATTATGTTTGTGTACAGACTTTGTGTAATACAAATGTTCGAATATATGTAGTACAAATATCCAAATCTTATATATGTGGACAACTGAAACATTATTCAAATAAATTTAGTTACAAAACATTGGTAAATCAATCTATCCAAACCCTTTTAATAACAATTTGTAATTTTTTTTTTCACAACACACATTTACAAAATGAAAATGATACAAAATTTGTTATAAAACATTGATAAATAATTATATCCAAACATTTTTATACAAAGTTTGAAAACTATTGACAATAAACATTTTCCAAATTTGAAAACCCTTGCGCGACGAAGTACGCATAATTTTTGCGCGACGAAGAAATCTCGTCGTGCATAAGTTTGCGCGACAAAGTTAAATTATTGCGCGACAAAGTGTCATGCGTCACGCGATGACCTTTTGCGCGACGTAAAAGTTTTCTTCGTCGCGCAAATATTATATGATTTTACAATATATATTATATATACGCATATATATTTGAAATTGACGATCGAGTTAGTTCATTGTATTCATATAGGGTCATGGAGTGTAGGTGTAAAAATTCGTAAAAATCGGAGTTAAAATAACCGTTAAATAATGAGTTTTCATTTATAACCGTTCAAAAGTTTTGTCCCGTTACTTGATCTCCGAATGTTTTTTTTTTTCCAATTTTTGGGGTCTAAGATCTTGAAGTACAAATAAACAAGTTTGACGGTTCGATTGCTGAAACTACTTTCGTAGAATGCGTTTGCCATAGCAATCATATATTCACGAACAATGAATCGTTTACTTATACTTTCGTTAAATATAACATAACATTTTGTCGTATCACCCTAGTGTAAACATCTGAAATTCATGATCAAATTCACTAATTGTGTTCATATAGGGGAAAGAAAAGTAGCAGTAAAAAATCTTACAAATCAGAGCTAAAATAACCGTTAAATCATGACTTTTCATTTACAACCGTCGAAAAGTTTCGTCCTGTTACTTGATCTCTTAATGTTTGTTTGTTTCGATTTTCGGCATATACGATCTCGAAGTATAAAAAAATAAGTTTACCGGTTGGATAATGAAAACTAGTTTCGGGTTTAGGGTTTCTGTGGTTTAGGGTTTAGGCTTTAAGGTTTAGGGTACAGGGTTTGCGCGACGAAAACACGTGTTTGGTCGCGCAAAGCCTGCCCAGGACGGGATTGCGCGACGAAAAACGTTGGGTTTGTCGCGCCATATCACCAAAACTTTGGCCTCCCACTCTTCCTCTCTCTGGACACTTAGTGAAATTTTTTTGGGTGTTTTTGCGCGACGCTGTACCTGTTGGTCGCGCCAAGCCTGCCCAGGACGGGATTGCGCGACGAAAACCGTTGGGTTCATCGCGCCATATCACCAGAACTTTCGCCTCCCACTCTTCCTCCCTCTGGACACTTAATGAAAATTTTTTGGGTGTTTTTGCGCGACGCTGTACCTGTTGGTCGCGCAATCGCATACATTTGAATTGCGAGTTTTTAAGGACATTGCGCGACGAACAACCTAAACCCTAAATCCCAAATTTGGGCGGCCTGCCAACATTGCGCGACGAATTACTTACCCCTGCGTCCCGCAAGATTTCAATATCGCCCGCTAAATCTCAAATTTGGGCGGGATGCAAACATTGCGCGACGATGGAATAAACTTGTGGTTCGTCGCGCAATACCCTTTTAAAATTTCTTGCGCGACGTATTGGTCATCACTGCGTCGCGCAAGATTTCAATATCGCCCGCTAAACCCTAAATCCCAAATTTGGGCGGACTGCCAACATTGCACAACGGAATAAACTTCTGTTCGTCGCGCAATACCCATTTAAAATTTCTTGCGCGACGTGTTGCTGGATTCGTCGCGCAAAAATGAATAAAATTTCAGAAACCACGCGATGGCCTCCTTCTTCCCCAGTTTTCAGAATTCTTCCACGCCACCGTCTCTCTCCCGCCGCCGCCGCTGCCTCCTACCTCGGTGGATTTGGACCACGCCCGCCACATTGCTATTACCCCGGAGCTCCCCCGCCGTCAACGTCGAGCCAGCCGCCGCGATTTCTTCGGTTTTCACCGAATCGGCTCCGCGGTGATTCTCCCTCCTCCGGCAACCAATTCCGACACCTGAGGTATGTTTTCTGTCTTATTTTTCATGCTTTAGCTGATGGTTGGGTAGGAATTGTTGGATTGTTGCTCTAGGCCGCTTAATTTGAAACCCTAAGTTTCGGCCGGATTTTGAATTTCAATTCCGGCCACTTCCGGCCATTTTTCGGGCTATGTCCGAGAACAAAAGTGGCCTGAAATGATGTATTCAACCTAGGGTAGGAACCTTGGCCCTTAGTTTTACGAATTTTCTGGCGATTGGTATCGCTTTGGGGCGGCGCGTGGGGTACTGTAGCAGACTGAATTAGGTCCCAGTGCAATCCTTTCGTTGTCACGAGCGCATAGGTGTTTTCGGATTGGAATTTGGTTGCCGTTTGCGTCTCGAACGGATTTTGCCTATTGTGCGATTTCCGGGGTAGTTATGTTCGGACCGTTGGATTGAAGTCAAACTCACGTATGGTGTAGGTTGTATTTGTTGGATCGTCTACGATTCGACGGATCGTGGATCGGAGTCCCGGATACTCCGAACTCGCAAACCCTAGGTCAATAATCTGAATTGTATCATATCAATATCGGATATTCGTATATTTTATTAATTCGTTTCTGTATTTATGAAATTGTGCAGATGTCAGACCTGATTACATGTCGTAGGGCGGTGACGACCACGCAGAGTTCGGAGCCCCCGACTCAGTCGACATCTGCTGCCACTGCTCCAGCATCTGCTGCCACTGCGCCAGCACTGATGGACCACTTGGCAGTTGCACCTGCGGGGTCCCAGGCGCCTGCCTCATCAGCGTCATCAGTGGCGCAGCCTGTTAGCGCCAGGCGGCGTCATCGGCCGGCCAGCACCACCGACGCCACATCCACGGATGCGTCGGGGTCACAGCCAGGTATAGCTTTCCTTTTTATCCAGTTCATTTTATGTTTTATTTCTTCTTGTTGTTTTTTAATTTTTGTATGTGTGTATTTGATTGTTAAATTTATTTTTTATTTAACATTCATGTCATCTTTCTTTGCAGCAAAGAAGAACACCTGAGGGCCGTGTCGGCAATTGAAGACGGCGAAGGTCACCCGGGTGACCAACAGTCGTATCAACATCGGATACGACGAGCGACATCGGGCTGCACCGACGGCGGAGTTGCATAGCTCCTTGGCCCACGACATTGGTCATGTCATTCGAAGCTATTGCCCGATGCAATGGAAGTCTTGGAAGGTGATGCCTGACGAGACCAAGACTGCGGTTCGCGGCCAGTTGTCGGTATGTAGGCCTTTTCATTCTTTTTCTTTCAAACGTAGTTTTTATATTATTTAAATGTATGTAATTAATTTATTGCAGACGAACTACAACTTGGAGGACCTTGACGAAGAGTCGTTGGCGTACGTCAACAGACTCTTCTCTGAGAGGTACAAGCAGTGGAAGAGCGACTTGCACCACCATTTTGAGGCGTTCGATGATCCGCAAGTCGCTCTTCAAGAGGGTTGCCCGAAAGAGCTTGAGGGGCGAGAGGATAGTTGGGCGTGGCTTTGCGCTCATTTTCAGGCGGCCGCTTTTGTGGTAATTTTTTATATTTTAATTTATTTTATTACAAATGTTTTTTTAATTTTTTATATTTAATTTCAATTTCAACTAATACGTTTTATTTTTTGTATAACAGAATAAAGCCAAAGTCAATAAGGGCAATAGGAAGAAGAAGACTCTTCTCCATCATTCGGGTTCCAGGCCCTTCTCCTATCAGATGGATGCACGGCGTCAGGTAATAATAGAATAATTTTTATTTAATTTTTTACTTTTTCATTATTCTTAATTTATTTTGTCGTTCTAATATTTGTCTTCTTTTGTTCAATTTAGGGGGGGGTCCAAATTCCCAGAGATCGACGTCTTTGGCGACGTTTATGTTCGGCCTGGGAATGAGTTGGCCGAATCCCTTCATGTAAGTATTATTTAATTTTAGTTCTTCTGTTACGATTCAACTTTAAAGTTCATTATATGAGTGTTTGAATTTATATTTTATGTTATGCTAAACAGACGACGATGGTGGAGATGAGCCAGTTGGTTCTTCAGGAGTCTGCCTCCCAACTTCCTCCCGATACTCCGATCGAGTCTGTGGATCCTCCACAGGATGCTGGGTTTCAGATCTTGACGGAGACATTGGATCAGACTCTAGGGAGGAGACCGGGGACATATTGTCGAGGGATGGGGAATGCCAGGCAGAGGGAACCCAGACCCCGTTCATCAGCGCAGTCGAACAGTCAGGTCACTGCTTTGACAGCACAGGTGGCCACTCTTCAGTGCCAGATGTCGGTCATTCTGCAGTCCCTCGCACAGTCCCGCATTTTGATGTGCCGACCTCCCAGCCCGTCCACCCCGAGCATGCCCACCAGACCACTGCCCCGGTGGACGCCCAGACCTCCGAGCCGCATACTGGCGACGACCCGGTTGATTTTGCTTCATTATTTTATTAGTGTATTTATTTTCATCATAAACATTTATTTTATTTGTAATACATTTATTTTATTTTATAACAAAATTTTATTCTAATTTATTTTTCTTGCAATTTCATTGTTTAATCAATAAAAAAAAACCAATTTTATTTAAAAAAAAAAATTTTAAAAATTTAAAAAAATTGTAATATTATTTTTGCGCGACGGAAAACATTTCGTCGCGCAAACCCACATGTAACAAAAAAAAATAAAAAATCAACTTTTTTATTACTTTTAATTCTTGCGCGACAAATACATACGTCTCGCAAACACGTTTTGCGCGACGAAATGTTTCGTCGCGCAACCAATTCTGCGCGACGACAGAGATTTTCGTCGCGCAAAGATATGAGAGACGAAAACTTTCTGATCGCGCGAATGGTTCTGCGACGAACATATACGTCTCCCGAACAAGTTTTGCGCGACGAATTAAGTTTCGTCGCACTATTCCTGTCGTCGCGCAAATATACTGGAGCCGAATGCTTGGTCGTCGCGCAAATATTTATGCGCCGAACAGTTGTTTCGTCTCCACACCGTTGGTGCAACGATGGTTTACCCGTCTCACAGTTTTGCGCGACGAAGGGTTATACCTCGTCGCGCAAAGGCTTTCTTCACGATCTTCGCGCGACGGAATATGCGCGACGAATTTTTTGTCGCGCTGAAATTAGTGCGACTAAATAAGACTTTGCGCGACGTTTTGTTATTCGTCGCGCAAAGAGCAAAATATAGTAGTGGAGATGCACACAATGATTTATACAAACCTATTCTCCACAATCACGTGAAGGCCCATAGCCCTAACTCAAAGTCTTGCCATGCATTCAATTTGATAGTCTTGGAATCCTATATGGTTTCGTCATATTCTATATTATAAAAGATAGTTTTCCAACCATCAATTGTTATCCAATGAAACAATGTATATCAATATGTAAATAACGAAGCCAAATAGAATATTAATTGAAACATACTTTCCAAGACCAAAATGATGAAAACATAATATTTTCACTTAAAACAAAATAGAGTTTAACTAGGAAAGTTGTAATGACCCAAACGTAAAATTCATATTTAGTTAGTAATTTATTATGAGGAAAGACAATTTTGCCCTTGGAATAATTATTAACGAAAAGTTGACTTTTTGACCAAAAAGGAATTTGACAATTTCACATGCACCGTTGCGTAGAATACGACGAAATGAGTTCATAGACACGAAGTGGGCTCGAATCGGAGTTTTAACGAAGAAAATACGGTTAAAATATCATGAGGGGCAAAATGGTAATATGACAAAATCAGATTATAACCCTCACTCTCTCTCTCTCTCTTCTCCCTCAGTTTCTCTCTCTCTCTCTCTCTCTCTCCTCGCGAACTCTTCTCTTCCCCCTCCGACAGTTTTGTTCTTCGAGTGGCCGTCGCCACCACGGACCACCACCGGTCACGAGACCAGTCTTGTTCTAACCGTCATCTCCTCCTCTTCTCTTCCTACCCGGTTTCCATCGCCGTCAGCCACTCCAACCGCCGAAAACTGCAGAAAATCGAGCGGGTGTCACCGGAATTTCACAGCCGTCGTTCTCCCTCATTTCTCAACCAAATCGGACGATCCAGGTATGGATTTTGAACCTCTCGAGCTGTTCTAGCTGCCTGTTGGGTAGGAATTAATCGGTTCTTAGTGTAGATAATGAATTTTTGAATTGGGAATTCGGCCGGTTTTCGACCTCCGTATTCGGCCACTTCCGGTCAGTTTTTGGGGTAGGTCCAAGAACAAAAGTGGTTCCAAATATGGTGTTATACCTAGGGTAGGAGTTTGGAGCCGTGGTTTTGAGATTTTCTGGCGATGCGTAATCGTTTTGGATACCCATCGCTGCCGGCACGTGCGGCGGCGCGTGGGCGAGGGTGGTGCAGTGGAACTGTATCTTGATGTGATCCTTAGGTTGTCACGAGCGCGTAGGAATTCGCGGATCTCAATTTGGATACCGTTTGAGCCTCGAACGGATTTTTCCATATTGTGCGATTTTCGGGTTCAATACTGTTGAGCCGTTGAATCGTAATCAAATTCAGATATGTTACTCCAGATAATTCCAGAATCGTGTAGGATTCGACGGATTGTGAATCGGAGTCCCGGATACTCCGAAATCGCGAACTCTAGGGCTAGGGTTTAGAAATTATGCAATTACACGATCGTGATCAATCCGACCGTCCGATCGACACCAATACCCTCGGGACATGTGTCCTAGATATATTGGACCTTCTAGCGGCTTCTGGATCATATTGTGAGGTCATGGACCCGTAGGGTCCCCGGTTGATCTTTTTGGGACGTTAGCGCTTTTTGAGTCCCAAGATACCGCTAAACTATCCCACGTGGAAGGAAAGCTTTTATGGGCATAGGGATAACTTTAAATTGACGCACGTACTTTTAGGAGCCGGGGGTAGGGTTTTTAATTTAATACTATATTGTATTAATAAAATATTATGGTCATTGAATCAGGCACCCGGGCACCAGTTGATCCGCAGGAGGAACCTTCAAGAGGTCCAGCGAGCTCGGACTATCAGTAAGTGGACTCTTTGTTTTAATAAATGAATTTAAGCAGTTCAGTTTCAATTATAAGCTGTTTTATTCTGTTAAATATTTTATGTTGCATGCTGCCGAGTGAAATTCCCTTTAAAGAATATAGGAAAAGATATTCTCGTTACTTATCAGATAAATGGCAGCAGAATTTTAAAGGTTACATAAAGTTAATTATTCAACAGCTTTGCTTCAGAAACTTTACATTTTCTTAAATCACCTTGTACCCAGAGATTAAATGTTGCCTTCGGATTATAATTGTTGCCTTCGGTTTAGTCAGCATGCTTGACAGTTGCCCCACAAGTTCCTTAGTACTCGAACTCGTGTGGAGCGAGTAATGCGGATCAGGTGAACTACGGTCCCCTGCATCCTGCGAGTTGCGGCTCGGACTGACTTCGTGTCACTGAGACCTGCGAGTATGTGTCACCTATGGTGATGCAAGGAATTGACGGATATAAGGAATTGACGGAAATAAGGGTACACCTAGGTGATAGTTTTAAACTGGTTTCAAATGTATAATTAGATACATGCATTGATTTCATAAATAAAGAAAATAAACTAGTTTGTATAACTGTTTTTACAGTGGGGTTAGTATGTTCATATACTATTTTTCTAAACTTTGTTTTTGGGTCCACTCATCCTTTTTGTTGTTTTGCGCCCCCAGGCAGTAGACGTGCACAGGAATCCACCACCGGGCCGTTTCCCATCTTCCGCGCCTTTCTTTTGATGTAGGATTTTTGTTTTGTAAAAGGATTCACTCCTTTGTAAATTCTTAGTAGTCGCTCTGATTTTTTGCCCTAGACTGAGAATTGAACTGTTGGAATGTATATATACGTATTCTTGCAGTTGGTTGTATATATATACTTGTTTTGACAGGTGTAACTGATTTGGTATTGAGCCAGTTACAAGAAAAACTCTGTCAGTTTTTCGGTAGACGTTAACCTTATTATTTTATCATGTTTTGTATAGAAGGGCAAATAGGTCATTTGTGCCCGACATTCGCCAGGTGTCGGTCACGCACAGGGTCTGGCTCGGATTCCAAAGCGGAATTTGGATCGGGTCCTATCAAAAATAATCTCAAGATATAAAATCTAATCCTATTAAAAATAAGATTAACATGAAAATACTTGATTGAAAATAACTCCAACTAGGAATCCTATAATGAATGCATGATTATGTCATGATTTACCTGAACTCAGTTTCTCATATCGATCACGTCATACTTCAAAAATCCATAATTGAATGTGTTGCGCCAAAGCTTCCAGTAAAACATGTTCACACACTAATTCCCAACCTATGCTAGAATCTAGGAAATGACAATACAATTTTCATACTAACATAGTTTAAGTAACTTCTTCTTCTTTTCTGCTAGAGTTATTTACAATGACATCACCAGCCAGGTTACAAATTCTTTTCACTAACCCCTTCCTTTAATTTTATGTTGAAAATTTTATCATTTCATAAAGAATACTTCTTTAAAATGACAAAATTAACTTAAACAATTAGACGTCATGAATATGTACAATCTAATCTCTTAATTAACTTTGTCATTCGAAGAATTTTGTTTTTATGACAACACCAATTGTTAGATAAAAAATTAACATATGGAGTTTTGTGAAATCAATTTGAAACCTCTAGAGAGTGTGAGTGTAAATTTTGAAACCTCCAAAACCTCAAATGGAACAAATATCTATTTGACATTAAAGAAAAGGATCCGTGACATACAAACTTGTGTTTGTTTCGTTACAACAGAAAAGAAGCTTTAGCTGATATTTTTGAGGCTGACTTAGAGCACTTTGCTTGTTGTGTGTGGAGTGTGTGGAAACTACGTAACGACTCTTTGCATGGGAAACAAATTACACGGATGGATAATATGGTGGAAAACACGATGGAGATGCTGGAGGTGTTCAAATCTTGTGAGGAGCGGTCCAAGCTCCCCTTCGTACCTCAACAGGTCCATTGGTTGAAACCACGGGTAAATACTTTTATTCTTAACTTTGATGGGGCTGTGGGTCGTGAGCAAAGTGGTCGGGGTCTGGGGACTGCTGTCGTGATCATGACGGAAACTTTATCTTTGGGTTTGCTTCTGGTGGTCCACCTGATCTAGATGTTTTGGGCACTGAGTTGGCGGCTGTCCGGGAAGGTTTATTGATGATGGGATACATGGGTTTTACTTGGTTTACCATTGGTCTTTATTCTCAAGAAGCTGTTTGTATTCTCAAAGATGGTTTGGATTCGTGGAGTAATATTGGCAATGTGGTGGAGGATGTTCGTCGGTTAATGGTTGATCAAGAGGTGGCTGGAGTGTTTTATCAACATCGAAAAGGCAATGGGGTGGCACATGGCCTAGCCCAGCATGGATTGAGAGCAAGATCTCGACTTTTCTGGACAGACCGTGCTTCCCTATGGCTAAGCATTCTGTTAGATAAGGACAGAACTATGGCCTAGATTTGTGTTTGCATTATTTAGGTGCGGTGGTATTATTTTTTTTGGATCGAATTTTTCTCTATTGGAGATTTTTTATGGCAAGGTTTTAATGAGGCCTATAATAAAAAATTGAAAGAGTAGTTTTTCTGAACCTTTAACCTCAAGTTTAAACAATATAATTACCATGCAAAACAAAAGAAATTATAATCAGATTTTCCACCTAATTGCATATCGATCCAAACGCTATCCCTCAATACCTCCAATTAAATTATGTAGCTTCCTCTTGTTCTTCATGGGCTTAAATTCTATGTTTGCTAGTGTAGTTTCCACCAATGCCCCGTCTAAACTACAAATCAGTCGGTCGTGTTTGAGCTTTTTGAATAAGGACATATCTTGTTTGAGCTTTTTGAATATTATCTTTTTACTTCCTTTAAATTATTGTTTTCCTCTTTCAACTTAATCATATATCGTCCAATATTATTCTTGTTGAAGTTTTATCCCTTTTTTTCACTCTAAAGTTGAATTCATATAAAGGCTTGTAGTTTAAGTGGTTAAGAACATTTACTCATACACAAGTCCTTACTTCGATTCCCCCTTTCCTAATATTTACGACTCTGGTTAACACTCCACCAACTTTAGCTCAAGTAAGTATTACAATAATTTGAGGAAACAATGTTAGGTGTTGTAGTTTAGTGGTTTGGTACTTCAATTGTCCCGCGAATCTTTGTTTTCATTTTCATAAACCAGACACAACGAATTACAAACTAACACTTCAAAAGTAAGGCAGCCTGTTGGGAGCATGCAGACAAAAAATCAAAAGCAGGATTCCAGGTGATGTGTGTGTAGTAACAAGTTACACGGTGCTGCATTCATATTCTTACAATGTGTTTTGACTATATATGAGTGGACATCATCATCTGCACACAAATCCAGATCCTGTTTCCATCATGAGCTTAGCTAAAGTAGAATAGTATGAAGATTATTGAGTATAGAAAAGCTGCTGCTTATATATGAGTTAGGTTGCGTATGAGTTATTTACACTAACACCTTTAAAGTTTTCGATTTTTTCACAAAATTTTTTGAGGTTTTAGAAATTACACAAACACCTCCTGAGGTTTTAAATTATTTTCACACAACTCCTTTTTATTTATTTTTCATCCAAAGATGGATGATTTTATACAAAACAAATTCTCCAAATGACAAAGTTGACTTTTGAGATTGGATTGCAGATATTTTATTGAGGTTAATTTTTTCATTTGCATAAGTTTTTTTTTTTTCAATGAAATCATCAATTTTTGGACAAACAATCAACGAAAAAGGGATTTGTGAAAACAAACTTAAATCTCAGAGGGTGTTCGTGTAATATTTGAGACTCGAGGGGAATTTTGTGAAAATACAAAAAACTTCAGAGGTGTTAGTGTAAATAGAAATATATTTAATAATTTGACTGGTAGCTCATTTATGACTCAGAATTAATAACTGTTGCAATCTTTTAAAGTTCGTCACTTTTTGCTTCTGTGGATATGAGGCATGCACGTCACTGGCCTGGTAAGGTCTAATTTGATGGTCTCCATGCCGTGGGAGACCCTTTATTTATGGCTTCTGGACGCTTGAAGTAACTAGCAGGCACAAAATAAGCTGGCTGCAAGCATACAACGCTGGCTAAAAGAAAACATGGAGGGTTATGACTTGAGTGTGAGAAAAGGAGCTTGGACTAGAGAGGAAGATGATCTTCTGAGGCAGTGCATTGAGAATCAAGGTGAAGGAAAGTGGCACCAGGTTCCTTACAAAGCAGGTATGGATGTGAAATATAACTCCGAAAAAACGACATCCTGAACTTCTACACTCATTGTTAATTGGTTTTCTGTACTTGTTCTGCTCAAGAGATGTCATACATAAAAGGCCATTTTGATATGCATGTTGTAACAAAGACAAAAACGAAGTTTAAGACGCAGCCTGATAATTTCGTGACAAGTTTTGTGATAAAAACTCAATTTTTGCATTATGCATGGATGCAGGGTTGAACAGGTGCAGGAAGAGCTGTAGACTAAGGTGGGTGAACTATTTGAAGCCAAATATCAAGAAAGGAGAGTTTGCAGAGGATGAAGTAGATCTAATAATTAGGCTTCACAAGCTTCTAGGAAACAGGTACCAATAAATAAATGCCTCTTTCCTCGCTCATAACACACATGGTACTACTGCTGTTGCGTTGGTTGAACCCTAACCCCTAAAAACAAAACAAAAATAAAAAATACGAACATGTGCCAGCATATCCCGTGCTTTTTTTTTCTTTTTTTTTTGTCTCGAAAGGACAAAATAAGTGGAGAGTTTGGTGCGACACCAATTAAACGACGGCACAATAATATTCTCCCCAACATTATTGTTTCCCATACCTAGCAAAAATTAAATTAATATATCCATACGGAGGAAATTTATTTGCTCTTTGTTTTCTTGGGTGAAATTTTATACCTATGTTGGGCTCCTTTTCCTTTTACTTTATTCATCTTTGTTATTGGTAAAATCTTTCAAACGCAAACTAGCATACAAGGTTGGCTCCCTTTGACATAGTTTGGAGCTCTAAAGAGGGAAAGATGTTTGGTAGCGTTGGGTTCGGGCTTAGTTAGTACGGGACTATGAGTTTAGCCGGTATGACGTTATGATTTTCTTTGGGTTGCCTAGAAGATGTGGTGGTGGTCTTGTTTTAGACTAATAATTTTCAAAAATTCTTTAGGAGTTTGCTGTGATTTTTTTTCTATTTAAAATTTTTATTTCTTTTTAGGTTTTGGCTTTCGATACGAATTTGCTGTTTCTATCGTTTGCGCTGCGAATTTGTATTGTATGTCTGAGTACATGTGCTTCTGATTGCTAGATCGACGATTTAGTCATTGCTTAAGTTGTGCATGATTCTCTACGGATCAATTCAATATGTTGTGTTTGGTCACTGGAGAAGATTTACTTATGTTCGGCACATAGTTGCTTTGTACTTTTATTTGTTCATCAATAATATATTATCGCTTATTTTCATAAAATAAAATAAAAATTAAAAAAAAAACTAGCATACAAATGTATTAACTTTCTCATGCTATGTATTGAAGGTGGTCATTGATTGCTCGAAGACTTCCAGGCAGGACTGCGAATAATGTGAAAAATTACTGGAACACCCGATCGCGGACGGATTATTGCATGAAAAAGATAAAAGACAAATCCCAAGAAACAATAAAGACCATAATAAGGCCACAACCAAGAAGATTCACCAAAAGTTCAAATTGTTTGAGTTTTAAAGAACCAATTTTGGACCATACTCAACGTGATTGGTGGGAGACCTTTTTAGATGACAAGGATGCTACTGAAAGAGCTACAGGTTCTGGTCTTGGGTTAGATGAAGAACTGCTCGCAAGTTTTTGGGTTGATGATGATATGCCACAATCGACAAGAAAATGCATCAATTTTTCTGAAGGACTAATTAGAGGTGATTTCTCTTTTAGCGTGGACCCTTGGAATCATTCAAATGAAGAATATAGAAAGTAAGTCTTAAGTCTTAGTAGTATTGTATTTTTTATAGTGTTTGTCCCACATTTAAAAGTTAAGAAACTTAGTCTGGGTTTATAAGAAGTCGGGTTACTACCTCCATTGCAAATTGAGTTTGGGGTGGAACCTCAACTTCCTTCATGGTATCAAAGCAAGAGTTTACGTGTTGAGCCCAACTGCCACATGTGCTCCAACGTCACCTATTGTTCTTCCAAGTATTTTCCTTCAATTCATATCATATTGTTGTGCCAAATATACAATTGTCAACATTTGTATTAGTAGCAATTAATAGCTGTTATTTTGGTTTGTTTCGTTGAAATGAGTTTATTGTTATCCAAGTCTTTATAATTTGAACTTGGATTTTTTCCTTTTCCAGTGTTTGGTGGCTGCTTTCCCCTATATCATTTAACTGTTGGTGTTAATTTAATATACTCTTGTATTATTAAAAATAAGGGTAAACTACTGAAAACTCTCCTGAATTATAATACTTGTTGAAATGTCCATTATGAATTATTTTTTCAGCCAATTTAACCATTAGACTATTTTTAATGGCCAATTTAGCCTCTACTGTTAGTTTCCATGTAGTTTCATCCAATTTTTCATTAAAAATAATTAAATATTTAAAAACTAAAGAAGCAACCAAAAAAAAAAAAAAAAAACCCCTAGCAATCAACGTCTTCCCCACCCCATCCCCCAAACCCTCCGAATGCCCAAAAGATCTACTGGTCGGCCACTGCTACATACGATCCAGTGTGCAGGGTGCTCGCTGATCAGAAACCTTTCCCAAGAAAGATCACTGAAGGGCTCTTCAAGGTAAGCAAAGCGTTACTAACCTAATACCGAATAGAAGCCAATTCCCCCCAGTCATGGGCGGAGCCACACTAAGGGCTACAGTGGGCTGTAGCCCGGTGTGGTTTTTTAAGAAAAAAAAAATATAACCTATATATTTAACTTATCTTCAATATTAGCTCAGTAAGTGGAGCTGTACATATTACTTTATTTTCACTTTCAACATTTAAGTAAATGTCTTTGTCATTTTACTTTTATTTATTTTTATATTACTCCATTTACTTAAATTTACAATGTAAATAAGAAAGTACCCCCCATTTGGATTCAAATAAAAATAGTAGAAAATCAAATTCCTACCAAATCAAAATATGAAAAATCGGTTTTAGTGCAAAATTCAATTTAGGCTAAAAATGATGGCTCATTAAGTCAATATATACTTCATACTAAAATCCTATAAAATCAAGTTTTCTTATTTGATGTGTGAGGAATAAAAGCCGCCAAAAATTATCTTGAGAAAATGATTATTCTGAAAACCCATTTTTCATACTTAGTCAATATTTTTACATAAAACAACTTTTCATGTATGATATGAATGCATGAAGGAACCTAAGGTAAATCTAGGTAAAAAGCCTTAGATGTTCAATCTACTATGGTGTTAAACCTTATTTAGTTTATGTTAAAACTTATTGAAAATTAGTCTATGGAGCTATGAACTAGCTTGGTTTATACGATTTAATGTTTACTTTTATTTCTAGAAAGACTATAGAAATTGTAAGTACCAAAAAAAATAATCATTAAATTTTAAGCTAATAACTTTAGCTAGCCCACCCGTTGAAAAATTCATGGTTCCGCCCTTGCCCCCAGTGAAGACACTCTGGTTCAAAAAGGGCCGCGCTCTCTAGCTAGGATCTGATTTGCTATGTCCCCATTCCATCGGTAGAGAATTCGGTTCCTATCCCACTCTTCACAGATGCTTCACACAAATACAAGACGTCGGCTCGAGTTAGGGGGCAGACCCCATGGCAGATTGATGAGCTACAACCCAACAACCAAAGAGACCAAAGTTCTGGTCCACAACCTCTACTTTGCCAACAGAGTAGCAGTCTCTCCAGAGACGGGGAGAGAAGAAAGAAAAGAGGGGGAAGAAGAAGAAGGAAAAGGAAAAAGAATATTTTTTTTTAAAAAAAAAAAGAGAAAGAGAGAAGAAATTATGATTTTACATTTAATTTATTATTTTTTAGTATTGTCCTTGTAAAATGACAAACTTACCTTTATAATTAATAGAAAATTGAATGGAAGTCTAAAAACTTGACGGCAGGGGCTAAATTGACCATTTAAAATAGTATAAAGGTTAAATTGGCTGAAAAAATAATTCATGGTGGACATTTCGACAAGCGTTATAGTTCAGAGGGGTATTCGGTAGTTTACCCTAAAAATAATAATATGTGGACAACTTAATGACCATAAAAGTGATTAAAATAAATCTATCCTAGTTTTGAAAACCAAAAAAAAAATCCTAGCCCCCCAACAGGCAGTTGCGGCTCAGCGTCATATTTCTATCACCATCATTTTTTCTGTTTCTTTACATTTGGAATAAGTCGAAGAGACTCTTTAGGTTCTCTGTGTAGTTTTCACCTCTCCTTTTGTGAGAGTTTTTCACCTCTCCTCTTCTAAGAGTTTTTCACATATCTCTTGTGAGAGTTTTATTTGTATTGTTATGACTTGGTTTTTTTCAACCGTTATTTCTATTTGGTTGTTTTGAGTTTGCAATCTTAGTTGGGATGCATATGCCAGAGTTTTTTCAATCATGCGTATCGTTAGTGGAGGTACACCAAATTGTCTTAATTTTGATGTTAGATCACTCCGTTATTGTAACGGCTCTTTATAGCTAGTTTGTATTTGCCTTTTATGGCTAGTGACTTTTTTAGTTAAATTATAAATGAAATTCCAAAATTTATCAACAGAAGAAAAATCAGCATATGTAAAATCATGACCTATCTATATGAAAATTAAAAAAATTAAAAAAATAGAAACTAACATATCTTAAAAATATAACCATATAATACTAAACTGTAATTAACCTTTTTTATATAAGGCAAATGCTATTAGAACCAACTTCTTATTACATTAAATATTTGGACACCAGTTGTTGTGACTATATTTCATTTGCTTTGAATAATTTAAACAAGTTAAACAATGTCACGTCAGTCGATGGCCAACTCATCATGGCCAGGGAAAACTCTGGCTTTTACTTTTACTGGCCACAAATTGAACAACGATTTATATTTGTTGGTGAGGGTAAGTATAAAATTTTCCCACGTATGGCCAAACCGTAGGAGGAGACATAGGTCTTGCTGTAGAAGCCCTGGCCTCATATGTAGCTTTGCATCTGACAAGGATTTGGCCCATTGTTTGGTACATACCTAAACCATTATTTTTTGGTCCTTTCTTTAACTTTCTTCTGCTTATGCCCCCCACCACCAATATAGTACTCTTTGTAGGAAATAGTTTACCTAACAGGTTTAAAAAATGCCTATAATTCAGCTTTCTGTTTTATGTTTTGTGCATGTCCAGAAATTCACATTTTTTTTATAAAAAAAATAAAAACGGCTTTCCTAAAAATTATGTATCTTAAAGCATACCTTTTGTACTAATGGCTGAATTTATTGAGGAAAACATAGAGGAAAATGAATTGTTGAACGATAAAATCTCTTTCTTGACAACATGCAGTGTTTAGTCGTGATAGAATTTTCCGTCCGCTACATTTCTTCGGAGAAAGAAAATTAACACTCGCTAGTATATCTCTTCAACATAAAGTAAGAGATGTTAGAAAACCGTGATTTTCAGGAAAGAAGAAAAACAATATCCAAAGCATCGACTGCCCTTGATCAAACCTCATTTTTCAATACAATATCAATTACTTGCAACCCTCGGATCATATAGGAAATTGAATCCCTGCATTTTTCATTTCTGGAGAATACCCACGTCGATTGTGACACACAAATTCACCATATTCGAACATATGTTTTATACATCTTCTTGTATATTTTATTTTCAACAAACCGTGTTTACAATAATAAAGGGGAGGATACACTCAAAACCACTCTGTTTTTAAGCCTATTAACAAAGGAACCCATTGAAGAAACTCATCCAATCCAGAGCTGGTGGTATTACAATGCTCCAAATCTCTGCCATAATGCCAAAGCAGAGGACTTTGACAAGAAAATTTACAAACCCCTAGAACCAGGAATATCAATCCACTGTAACTGGAGTTCCAGTTCCCCTCTCTCCACATTTCTCAGTCTGATACACATGTTCTGGACAACTTGGCCATCAGTATAGATGATGCAGCTCTCTTCAGCTAGGCAGTTTTGCCTGCTCGGTTGCACTCTGGAAAGTACGGTTCCGCTTGGTACGCCTTGCACCCGCATCCGTAACGCTTCAAGAAACGGACCAATCTCGAACTCAGCATCCCCCATTTTGTCATCAAGAGTAAATGTGTCTTTGTCATACACATGCTGCAACATCAGCACCACAAATCATTCAGTAAAGATACATAAAGTTTAATGTGAAATGCAGCTACTATGTAGCCAAAGAAAAAGTAGTTACAATGTTAACTGGAAGAGTTGGATCTGCAATTGAAAGTGTTAAATCTTCATTCCACTCGGGATTGGTACTATTCTTCACTACACGAGTCTTTAACTTCTGCATAAGGCAACACATTTATAAACCATCAGTGACAATACACAAATAAACCTTAACCAACTGAAAGCAGAGCAGATGGGCAGAGGGACAAAGCTACAGATCTTTGAAGTTTTGTTTCCCCTCCTTATTTGAAAGCATCGTGCAATTAAAACCCTATCAAAATATGATTGAATTTAAAGGTAAAGACAGAGACAAAATCATCTGCAAAAATTAAGGAAGAAGTTGAAGGAACCCCAGAAAACAGTCAACAAGAACAATCTTTGTTTGTTTTAAAATTTACATCGAACATGGTCGACTCTAACTGGCTAAAATATTTGACAATATAAAGAAAAGCTTGACCATGAAGTCAACGACCACCAAAGCAATCCAAAAATCCAAATCCACAAACCTTAAAGTCCAAGACCAGAACCCTAAAACTTAAAGTCCACAATTCCAGCAAAAACCAGAAACAAAAACAAGACATGAAAACATATGGAGAGAAGAGAACCAAGTTACCTGCTTGCCCATTTTGATGACAACATAAGGATCGCTGGTTCTGGCAGTGACATCTCTAATAGCAAGGTTTACCCCCTTCTGCACTCGAACTCTAAGAAGGCCCAACAGGTGCTCCATTCAAACTTGAAAACAAGCTGTGATTATGGCACAAAACAAGGATGAGAGAGAGAGAGAGATTTGTGGATAGCTTTTTCAATCCGTGATTAAAAACCCAACTGAATTTTATACCACAACAACCAAGCCTTTCTCTACTGGGTCGTTGCAACTTGCACCATAGAGTTGATTAATCAATTAATTAACTCCATAATCTCACGCGCAGACAAGGAAATGGTTTTTATCAAACTCTTCATTGGAAGGAATTCGTGTTCGATTTTCCAGTATATAATTCTTGATCAGTGATTTATTTGCCTTTATTTTATTTGGTACGCAATTGACTGGAAAGTCCAAGCACTGGGCTGCGCCCTCTGCCCTTTCATGGTTGCAGTATTTATTTGACTTGGTCGTTTCTGGAATTTGACTTTTGGGTCGTTTTCTTGAAGGGGACGTCTTTAACAACAAATATATACGAACAAAACTTGTCCTAGTCGAACGTCCAATAAAAGGTGAAAGATGCCTTGGAGAAAACTAGCATGAATCAAGATCAGATCCTTGCACAAGAAACACGTAGCAGATTATCCAAAATAATCCAGAGATTTTAAATTAAAAATAGAGTTTGAGGATACCGTTAAAGCTTGAAGATTTTATTCATAACAAGATTGAGCTTACTCGTGGTTACAAATGGGAGTAAAGTCTTACAGAAAAACATTGGCCAAGCGAGAAGTGATAAAGGACGTGTGTGATCACCAAGTAACTTGGGTAGCTTGTATGTGCGTTGAATCATATATTATAATATACCGGTCAATTTAGCATTAAATGGAGCTTCATTTGTTAATGTTCCTTCTAAAATATCACGTATGATTGGTGTAAACAAGCGCATGTCTAGCTAAGTTGTGACAAATGATATGAAACCCCACTTTATCTTGGTATGGCGTTATGGATCATGAGCCTATGCATTTAGGTTTAATGTATTTATCTGTATTTAGTTTAATATTATTTACGGCAATAATATTTTTATGACTTCCATCTTTTCTCCAATTTTTGACGGTTTCTCTGCTTTTTATTCTTCCGACTTACAGGAATTCTTGGACTGTCCTAACAAATGAGTTTGATTATGATGTTGCCCCTTTTCTTAAGTTTATAGATTTGGACCTAAAGAACTCAGAAATTGTGCAAATTCCTAGAGAGTGCTTTGGTTTTCTTAAATGGTTTAAATGGTTATTACCAATAATAGAATCTATGGTATAATAGCTAATTGCCCATAACTTTACTAAAAGAGAAAGAGGTAACTTCGACGTTTGAATCTTAGGACAATGTCTTGTAGAAAGGTTTGGGTAGTGTTTAGAATTTGAGATGGGGGTTTGGAAGGAAAAGGCAAATAAGGAAAGGGTGAATGCTTGAGATTAACAGTTACAACACCTACAAGGTGCTTGTTCTTACTGCTCTGACATTGCCTCTCCAGTTTATAAGCGCTGGTAGCTCTGTAATGCCATAGAAACACTAACATATTGTCTTCTTGCTCTTTTAGCTAGGTCTTTTTACTTCTTTCTCCTCACTTCCCCCATTGCTCAAAAAATAGGGTCGGATTTGGACTAGCCCATCGAGCTTGGGATAGTTTTACAGGCCTAAAATGAGGATTAAAAAATTATTTGAAACCAAAATGAGAATCAAATAAACAGTAATGTACTACATAATGAAAATCAAATTATTCTAATTTGTTTTCTCACATCCCATATGTTAGCAATACATACTACATAGGTGGATACCCTTCTAAAACATCACTATTTTGACATTTATGAATCAAATACTCGAAATTATACACAGCGACAGTGTGGATGCAATGCAAATCTAGAGACCCTTAGAAGTAGGAACATCAATCCACTTCAATTGAAGTTCAACTTCCCCACACTCCACATTTCTCAGTCTGAGGACCATGTTTTGGACAAGTTTGCCTTTGGACCAGACAATGTAGCTCTCTTCAGCAAGGCAGTTTTGCCTATTTGGTTGCACTTTTGTGATTATTGTCCCATCTGGGAGGCCTTCCAAGCGCATCTTCAAGACCTTAATAAATGTCGCAACCTCAAACTCTGCATCCCCCATCTTATCATCAAAACTAAAGGTGTCTCTGTCATACACACAAAGCCTGATTGGGAGATTTGGGTCTGCAACTGAGAGTGTCAAATCTTCATTCCACTCAGGATTCACATTCTTCTTCACCACCCTGGTTTTCACCTTCTGCTTTTGAACATAAATTCAACAAGCTATCAGTTGAAATGATAGATATTTGGAATCACATCAATTTCTCAAAGCTCTTAACCTCAACAAGACGTAATTCAGAAAGTTGTTTGGTGGACAACCACCACATAGCAAAGTTGGGTGTTCATTGATTTCCTGGTCAATAACTAATGTGCCTGAACCCATGTCTTTTTCATTCCCGTGGGGACAAGAGAGGCACTTGCACGTCACGGGGGGATAGCACTGTTAACTGACAAAGCAAATGTCCTCCACAGAAGCACATTACTACCAGATTTTGTTTTGGTGAAGACGGGAAACATTACCACCAGATTAAAAATAATAATGTCTTGATGACTTCAAATAAAATTACAAACCAGATCCCTTAGTGATATCAATATTCTGGAAATCAAAACAAATGTTTACAGCAACAGACAGAAAATAAGGAAACCATATAAATTCCTTCATTTACTGTTCTTTAATCTTTACAATGAAAGAAAACAAAAAGAAATAGATTCCTTTCTCTTTTCTTTTTCTTTTTTCAGATACCCTCTTGTGTGGTTGGAGTTTTTAATACTATGAAAAAAGCAACAACTAGTAAGGCCAAATAAAAAGGGTTACTTAAGAGGCTTCCAGAAGACATGACTTAAACCCAAGCAAACACTAGTACAATTATAAACAGAAAATATGAATATGTACAATGAAACACCAAGTGATCCTACCAGATCCATGTATTGCCATCAATCACCTAAATTTGTAGAAAATAACAACAAACCCAAGAAACCCAGAAATGCAAATGGATCAAGAAATGCAATAGCAAAAGACAAATTATCTGAAAAGTAAACCATTTTCATGATTAAAGACAGCCAAATGAGTTACCTGCTTGCCCATTTTGATAACAGCATAAGGGTCACTGCTTCTCATGTCTCTAACAGCAAGGTTCACTCCTCTTTGGATGTGAATTCTCAGAAGACCCATCAAGTTCTCCATCAAATATTAATCAATTTTTATTTATCTTCACAAAGTAAGAAGCACCAGAAATCGCAGGAGTAGGAGTAGGATGAGAGGTTTGATTGAAGATTGCAATTTGGGAGCCTCAGTCTAAATCTCAATGGCTGAGTGAAGTTGGCTACCAAACCACAACCATTTTATATTGACCCCAATAGCTAAGCTAGAAGCCACCCGTTATCCTATGTGCCTTCAATTTTTTCAACGGCGGCCAGTCAACATCAAATCAAACCAGCAAGAGTATCACGCGCTCCTCTAGACTCTCACTTTGGTTTTGCCTTTCCTTTGTTTTTCCTTTTTTCTTTCAGTCTGCATTTTTTTAATTTAGAGAGCGTACAAAGTTTGACTTAGGGTAGAATGGCTTACGGGTCGGGTTTTATTTGTTTAATTATAATTGACCGGGCACTCCAAGGTGCCGGATTGTGATGGTGAATGAATGTCACTGTGTGTGTGGTCGATTACAGGCTACTACCGGGCTTATTTGACTCAGCTGGACTTGGACTATACGAGATTACAGCAACTATAATTAATGTAAATATGTATGTAATTAGGTGATGAGGTGTTACAGTTAATCATTCGGAGTTAAATTTGGGAGGATCAATAATAACAAGTAGGTAAAGACGACATTTTCGGGATTTTTTACTTGATGAGGAAGGCTTTGGCTGTTATTAGGTCATGCTCTCATCGTTTGTTAGTAACGACATGAATATCACCTTCACATGTGATGATGTGAGAATATTAAAAACAAAAAGACAAACATGGTTTCGTTAGGACAGTGAGCTCACTTCCCCTTGCACCAAAATTTGAATTACTCTTCTCGTAGATTAAATTAATTTAAAATAATTTAAATTAACACTTATATTTTTTTTAAAATTAAACATAAATATTTTTTGCAATTGCTTATTAATGGTTTTGAAGATCCGGTCATCAACATAATAATGATTGAGCACACCGATTTAATATATCATATAATTCTAAGACGTTATACACCCAATTTGACTTATGTGTGATCAATAATTTAGATCTCAACAGTCATTGCATCGAGAAAAAGAGTTATTTTATGGAACAAGTTTTTAATTTGGTAAGCAACATATATAAAATAAAAATTAAAGTACTAAAAACATATATAAAATACAGGATTTTTTTTTAAGCGGTTTTTTTTTTTTTTTTGGGATTTAGCAGTGTCAAGTATCAATGCATAAGGGTAAATTTAGAAAATAAAAGCCAAATTGTCTCATGTATTAATGATATTATTTTATGTAATATAGGTGACACATATCATGAGAAAAAAACTGAAGGTCCGAAATAGAAGGTTGTTAGCATTCCCTTTTTTTAATAATAAGCAAAAACGCAGTCGTCTGCTGGCTCGTATTTTATTAGTTTCTTCCCTTTTGTCCCTGTTCAGTCCCTTGTGTTCTATTATTCACAGTGAACATGGTGGACGGCACAAGGGTAGTTTCTTCCCTTTTGTGGCACACATTGTAGAAAAACTGACTTCATACAAAAAAAAAGTCTGATATAAGATATTCGGGGTAGTTTCTTCGCTTCGGGGTTGTTTACAAGTGATGTCATGGATCCTCTTCTAGAATTGTTGAAAAAGCGAGAGCCCCGGCTGCTGCGGTCACGTGAATTCTAGCTGTAAGTTAAGGTAGATACCCATACTTTATAAAATGTGCTCCTCCTTTCAGAAAAGACTAATTTAAAAAGGAATCTAGGAAATATTTATTGTAATTTTCTCCATCTTCCCTTCTCTGTTTCCTTTTTCAAGAACAAAAAATCTGGTGTGCTATACCTAATTTCAGTTGCGCATAATTACTTTCTCCTGGTAACATTGGTTTAGTAAATCGTTAAAGAGGTTTATGGTTAATTCCAATTTATTACTCTTAATTTTCACTCGTAATGAATGTTACTCGTGTTTGCAAGTTTAATATTTCAGTATTCGTATTTTATGAAATTGTTGCGATGTGGTTTAGGATGCTGAAATGGAGTAAGCAAGTGGTCGCATTTTGTGAAGTCTGGGTTAAATCATCATTTCCTATGGCAGAGAAGGGGTTAGAAGAGGTAATTCTGGCCAGATTGGTGCTGGTGGAATCCTAAGGAATGACAGTGAAGTTGAATAAGGGAGACTTTGTTGAATCCACCTGATTGAACTGACTGACTGTTGATTACAATTTTGGCATCAACAGCTTCACACACAGTGATTTGAATGAATCAAATAAATGGTAATTTTATTAGAAAATGGAAATGAAGCTGTTCAAACTTTTCTCACATCCCATAGGATTGACACCAATACATGGGAGGATAAAAACTCAAAAATACAACTCTCTCTCTCATATCTATGAACAAAAGAATTGAAGAAGCAGGGCCCCCAAATACAAATATACAGGAAAACAAAAAAGGGGAGAGAGAGAGAGAGAGAGGGGATGCAATCTAGAGACCCCTAGAACTTGGAACATCAATCCACTGCAATTGAAGTTCAACTTCCCCACACTCCACATTTCTGAGTCTGAGGACTAAGTTCTGGACAAGTTTTCCGTTGGACCAGATGATGCAGCTCTCTTCAGCAAGGCAGTTTTCCCTATTTGGTTTCACTCTGTCAATTATGGTTCCATCTGTTAAGCCTTCCGAGCGCATCTTCAAGGCTGTAATGAATGAACCAATCTCAAACTCTGCATCTCCCATTTTGTCATCAAAACTAAACGTATCTTTATCATACACACAAACCATGATAGGAAGATTTGCATCTGCAACAGAAAGAGTCAAACTTTCATCCCACTCAGGATTCACATTCCTCTTCACCACACGAGTTTTCAACTTCTGCAATACCAGAAAATTGGTTTCATAAGCAATCAATTGAAATGAACAAGCATCAAATCAAAACCCAGAAACCCACAAGTCCAAATGGATCAAGATTCAAGAAAAAACATCAGAAAAATAGACCATTTTCATGATCAAAGAAATGAGTTACCTGCTTGCCCATTTTGATAACAACATAAGGGTCACTGCTTCTCATGTCTCTAACGGCAAGGTTCACTCCTCTTTGGATGTGAATCCTCAGAAGACCCATCAAGTTCTCCATCAAATATTAGATCAAGATCAGATTAATCAAACTGGTTTTATGGTTTTCACAATTCAAGTAGCACCAGAAAATCCCAAAGGAATTTAAAAGCTCTGTTTCTAAACAGGGAAGTAGTGGATGAGTCTTGTTTTAACCTTTCCTTGCCTTTTTATACACAAGTTTGTGAAGGCTATGGCTTTGTGCTTTAGCTAGGAGCCACCCATTATCTCATATGCCTTTAATATTTTCAACTGAGTTCTGCGACCAATCAACATCAAGACCAGCAAGTCTCACGCGCTCCTCTAGACTCTTTCACTTTGCCTTTCCTTCGTTCTCCCTTTTTTACTTTCATTTTGCATTTTTTTATTTAGAGTGTGTACAAAGTTTGACTTAGGGTAGAATGACTTGCGGGTCGGGTTTTGTTTAAGTGGGCGGGTTTTTATTTGTTTATAATTGACCTGGCAATCCAAGGCGTCAGATTGTGGGCTTGTTTGACTCAACTCGTCTTGCACTGTAGGAGATTACAGCAAGTATAATTAATGTAAATATGTATGTAATTAGGTGTTTCCTAATCATATCTTTAATAATAATGCTGTGTTACAGTTGGTCATTCACAGTGAAATGTGGGAGAGGATCGATAATGACAAGTAGGTTGAGATAACACATTGGGAAATTGCCTTGATGAGGAAAGCTTTTGGTGTTATTAGCTCATTTCTCTTTCATCTCTGTTAGTAACGGCATGAATATTGTGGGAGCATATATTTTACCTATTAATAAGAAGACGACACGTGAAAGAGGAATATTCATTATGTCAAATTAATTACCCATTTAATTGGAGAAATTATTTTTAATTTATGATAAGAATATCTCCATAAATCAAGGAACTAATCTCCATCAAATCTCTTAGAATAACTTCTATCATCTTTTTGAGGAAGAATAATCATAACCAAATGAGAATTATTCTCCCAAAATTCTAACACACAAGAAGGCTATAAATACATAGCTACACCAAGCATTCAAGGTAATTCCAATAACCCTACAAAAATCATCTCTCTCTCTCTCTCTCTCTCTCTCTCTCTCTCTCTCTCTCTCTCTCTCTCCTTGTATCTCATCTCTTCCTCTCCCACACATAAGCCCATCCGGCTCTTCTCGTGAGAGAAAACTCCATCCATTTTGGCTATTGCCACATCTTTTATTAAAGATCCAATTGAATTAACTTATGCATCGCAGGGTTTTTGGCCAACACCTTCAGATATGGTCTATTTATTCCTGTTTATTTCACAAAAATTAAAAAAAAAAAAGAAAAAGAAGCTCGAAATGCGAAAAATCTACACCCAAATAACGTGAGAAATTTGTACAAACAAATATCACCTCCACATGTGATGGCGTGAGAAAATTACAAACAAAGAGACAAATATGGTTTGAAATATCAACTTTATATTCTTTTTTAATTGTGATGAGAAAAGATTGTTTGTGTCCAATACACTGAGAGATGGTGGTGGTGGTAATGACATGACTCAATTGTCTGACTTTGTATCGAGAACGATCTTTGAAGGAAGAGGTAAAAAATGAACTGTTTACATAATCTAACCCAAAAGAAAAAAGAAAAAAAAGAGAGAGAGAGCCATAGTTTATCAAATAATTATCCCTACAAGTCTTTGTTCAAATTGACCGTTGGTGTTGATGAACCAACATTAAAAGAAAAGAAAGAATTGTTGACAGTTGCTTGTTATTTGTGTTGAAGTTCTGGTCATCACCATAATAATGGAAAGGGGAGTGAAAAAATCAACACTTTTTTTTTTAAATGACGTTAAATAAATAATTATACTCCCAATTTGATTCGATTTAAAGCTATTCAATTACAATATTATTATGTATTTAAAGGTCTCCCTCTCTTTGTCTGAACAAAAACAATTTCGTTTTCAACTTTGAATTATTATTACAGTTTTTAAAGCCTTTTAGAAGTGTAGTGAGCTGATTTCATACATTCATATGAGACTCAAAAGTCATTGCATAAGTAGTCAATGAAGATCTCAAAAGTCATTGCATTAAAAAAAAAAATTATAATTTGATAAACCAACATATATGAAATAAAATAAAATAAAAACCACATTGAAATTGTCCGTTGCTTTAGCTGCAAGCATTAAACTACGTCCCATCTGAGGTCATGAACAACGGTCTTAAATTTTTAATCACACATAAGTCTTAGTTTTTATGAATTTTTGACCAAAGTAAGAGAGAATTAATTAATTTGGGATGCAAAGTGTTTTCTTTTACAAACTTGATGGTACTTACATTACTGTCACACCATTAATTTTCTAAGTCACAATCTCAATTTATTTTATTTGTTGTTTGTATATATTCAGTTGTCAAATTTATTTTTAAATATAATACTAATATATCACACATGTCACATGCAATGCGTGTAATTTGATTGGGAGGTCAAATTAATCAAATTGAAAAGGCCTTAAAAGTATGGATAACAACTTTAATTATTAGTTATCTCAACAAAAAAAAAAACCTTTAATTAGTTTATAATTAATCAAAGTTTGTTGACGAATGGTATTATTCACTCAATAATAATAGATGAGAAAAAGAAAATTGTGAACACAAAACTAATATTTAAAAAACAACGGCCGGACTGGCGGACCCCACTAGAAAACATGTAACCAACAAGACAAATTAGATAAGAGATTCGAGGTAGTTGCTTCGCACGTTGTTTTAAATTAATGTCATGCATTCTAGAATTGTTGAAAAAGCATCTGCATGCATTATATTAGTTAGTTAGGTAGTTTAAATATTGTAGCGTTACTTTTTAATCTATAGAATATTTTTTTGCTTCTCCTTCCACAAAGACTAATTAAAATGGAATCTAGGGATATTTTATTTAATTTTCTCGATCTTCCCTTTTTGTTTGTTTTCTTTTTGAAAGAACACAAAATCTGGTGTGCTATACCTAATTTGTTGGAAGATGCTTATTGGTGCGGGTTTGACTTCTTCTCAATTAAGTTATCCTTGCACTTTTTTGTATCTTCTTCTCCCAAAGGATATATGAATGGGGCTTTCCATGTCGCATTTTCCATTGCGCATAATAATTACTTTATAAGTTTATTAAATTCAGAGAGACGGGTCAACGGTCTACTACTAACAATACTGATATTGTTCTGAACTTTATTATCTACAAAACCTAGTATGTGTGGAGTTTTATCACAAAATGCCTCGGTGTTATTAGTAATAGAATTATTCATTATATTTTGTATTTTATTTAGTCAAGTTTCCTATGTATGACTCATATTCTTCAACAAAATTTAGAGTTAATTTCAGTATGAGACTTTCTTCTTTTCAAGCTTAACCAAGGGCATGAGACATATTTTACCCTCATACGTAACGTCATCATCAAGCCTCTCCTCATTAGCTTAACCCTAATTTCCTCCATCAATATTGGCTTAGACTGAGCATCCAACATCCATGAATTGAACAACTCACATAGATTGTTCATGAGTATTCCACACTTCAAATTGTTGTCAAAGTGTGTGAACCTTGACCAATGTCTTGGTGGTCTTTCTGGACTTATTTTACAAGATGTAATATGATTAATAAGTAAAAAATAAATTCTTGAATTAAAACCAGAAAATAAATTCTAGAAGCAACATTGTACGTGTAACCCACTTACATACTTCATCATTCATTGTTGGCTGTTGCCCATAATGAACCTTTCAACATTTTTCGACTCATGAATAAATATGTCCAAAAATAAGTATCCCAATATTCATCCATTCAACAAGATAAAGAGCTAATGAAAGTTCATGCATGCCTAGCCAGCATTTGGCATTGACTCCTTAAGGGAGGGCGCTCTCGAAGAAAATATTTGATTCCCTACATAGTTACATACAAATCACAATTTTACATATGCATAGATTATTTTCTTTAGTTACACATGCAATGTTCAATAACTAGTAGTCCATTTGTGTTTTATTTATTTTTAATCCTAGCTTAACTTAATGTTATTGAATGTAAAAATTCTTACTAATTGGGTGGTAGTTGGTTTGACTCAGGTCTTTGGTGTGCTCCTAAGTGATATTGGTTTCGAAACCCCACAGTACCCGTGTGTGAATTTTCTCCCCTCCCCTTCCTAACTTTGGCACACACAAAAAAGTGAAAATTGAAATTGAGCAAATAAATTTGGGCTTGAGAAAAGAATTGGGCTAGAATTCAATACGTACAGGTCTGGGTTTGGTATATTCAATATGACTGACCAATAACAATGTTAGTCGGCCTTGTGCTGTAGCGTAATTCCCATGTTGTCATTAGTCCCATTTTTTCCCTGATGTCTCGCCCTGTTATTATTTGTGTGACACGAAATTTATGAGCTGAGTAGACGGGAAAAATATATTCTAAGTTTGATTTTTCACTCATTTTCCTTTGAAAATTTATGACCACTAGAGCTGAAATTCTAGTAAATTATAGAAGCATTCTCATATGAGGGTAATGGTAGGAAATAATGGAAAGTAAAAATTGATATTTATAAATATATAAATATATAAATAAACCTTGACGTTTAAGTTTATATGAATATATCTTTGTAAATAATAAAGGTAATAGTTCATAACATATTCGTTGACGAGCAATATGTTTACCACTATCAAGAGTGCAAGAAATTGTAATAAATTTTATAACTCAAGTAGTTAGTCGTAATTGCATTTACATTTGAGATGTTATGTTGAATTCCCCCTCTCCCACTATTGAATGTATCAAAAACTAAATAAAATTAAAGAACATTTATTCAGTTTTTTTTCAAAAGAAGATATATATATATATATATATATTAGTGGTCTGATGTTTGAACTCCCATGACATATTGATAATGTGTGTGTATAAGAAACTCTTTCTCCTTATAATTTAGACTATCACTTATATTAAAAATAAAAAAAAACACTCAAGACTACAAATAAATTCACATGCATGCGTGAATAATTTTTTTTTTTACAGGAATATGTGTGAATAATTGTTACTATTATATTTTAAATGTAATTTTTAACGTGTTCATTTTATAACACATGTATTAATAGATAATATCACTTTGCCATTGTATTAGGGTGACACGCAATTTCTTTCCCAAGGAGTGCGTGGAAATCTGTGGATTCGCTTCCTTTCTTTACATTGTATAACAACATAACCTGAAGTTGTCATACTTGACACGAAGCCTTCCATGTCCGCTGAAGATATTCTTCTTTCACAAATTTATGTCCCTCTTCTTGTGAAATACCTTTGAGTCTTGAATGGTAGAGATTTGTTGTTCCTTCATGCACTTCCTTCGTTTCCTTCCTCAGAGGACTTCTGCGCATGCCCTTCGCGCGCTGTCCTCCTCCTTCTCCTCTTCCTCCACCACCTTTGGTTCCTGCAAACAGGCTTGGTACCATCGCTGCCTTGGCCTTGACCCCCTAAACACTTAATCTCTCTCTCTCTCTCTCTCTCTCTCTGAAAGTTCATTTGTGTTGTGCTGTGTGTCTCTTGTTTGGGTTGATTTCACTTAGGCGTTTGGAAAAGAAAAAAACAAAGCAACCGAAAAAAAAAAAATTTCAGAAAGAAAGAATGCTGAAGAGGAGGAATGTTTTAGAGAGAACTACGTCACAGCAGAAGCATAAGAAGATCAACAATAATGAAGTTCACAGTGTGAAGAAAAACAGGTTTTTGATCACAGTGAATGTTGTTGGAAGCACAGGGCCAATAAGGTTTGTGGTGAATGAAGATGATCTTGTTGCTGGGGTCATCGACACTGCTCTCAAGTCCTACGCTCGTGAAGGCCGCCTACCACTTCTTGGTTCCGATGTCAAGGATTTCCTTCTCTACTGCGCTAATGCAGGATCCGACGGTACAATAAAAAAACGATTCATTCTTTCGTGTTCATGTGTTAAAATCTACGTCGCTACGCATACATGTCAAACTGTGATTTGTTTGGAATAACATATTTTTCACTTAATTAATAGGCCTGTTAATTACATTTTAATTCTATATATAACTTGTAGCCTTAAGTCCATGGGAAAGTATAGGATCTCATGGGGGAAGGAACTTTGTGCTGAGCAAGAAGCAGAGGGCAGTGCAGAATGTTACAGAGAGAAAGCCAGAGATGACAGCTCCAAAGGGATCAGTTAGTAGCTGGAAGGCATGGCTCAATAAATCATTTCCTTTCAAGATATCATCTCACTGAGGCTACTGAATCTTCTCATACCACAATCTGATGTTTCAATCAAGTCTCTCAGACGATTGAAATTATTAAAGGTTTTATGTTATATTCTCTGCTGCCAACCGTGTAAACTTATGCCTTATTAATTAATTAAATATGTGCCACATTGTTTTTGGCATATATTCCTGACCTTTAATTAATTTTAATAGAGTCCTTTAAAATATGTTCCTGCCTTTGATTTCCGGCCGTCATCTTGGTCCTCCTACTTTAAGAAAGGGATGCCTTGATGAATTTTTCAGAGGATTACTTGGTCGGTGGAGGTGGTTGTTCCAAGAACTTTCATCACATTCATTCATTCATGGGAGAATACGAATATAACTTTGTCAAAATAGAGGCTCAGCTTCAACAAAGCTACTTTTTTTTGGTAAGAAGAAAAAGAAAAAGTGGCAGCTGTGTGACTTGAAGCACTTTACCAGCATCCTGATTGGTTATGATTGTTACAAACCAGTAACGAGTTCGTTACTGCTTTGTAACAATCAAGAATTAAGCTTCCACATTGAAGTATTATGGCTATGATTTAAAAGTTGTGTAGTTCAATGGCTTTCAAACCTAGCTAAGGGAAACCAATATATGAATGTTTGTGTTGCTCACTCGTACAGCAGCATTTAGATGGACGGTAAACATCTGATGATGGTACAAGATGATACATGAGTTGCTAGTCTATTTGTTGCAATAGTTGTGATTGTTGGACATAGGGACGGATCTAGGATTTGAAAACGAAGTGGGCTAAATTTACCTTACGTCCTAATATTTTAAGAAGATACAAAACTCAACGGTATACATTAATAAAACAAAATACCCTAATGAAGAGTACATATAAATAGAAACTATTAAAACCAAAAAAATCTACCATTAAGTCGGCGTTTTTGTTTCCCTTCTAAGTGAGATGGATATACCTTCACTTTTAGTTAACATGTCCTAAGAGAATTTTTACTCCGAATTCTACTTCTGCCTTCTTCTTTTTCTGTGTACAGTACAATAAGGGTTGGCTATTGTAACAAAAGCAAAGACAAAAACAAAAAGAAGGGGTTTATTTATGCGTAAGTGGGGTGGGACTCATATTTTGGGCTTAAAGAAATAAAACTAAAGGAAATGTTTGACTATTGCAACAGAACAAACAAAAAAAATAAGGAAGAAAGAAAGGGAACGATGTGTAAAGTGTGGAATAGCTATAACTTGGGTGGGCTAATGTTTTAGTTTAGGGTTAGAAACATACAAGTAGCCCAGGTTGCCCCTTCTAAGAGCCTTTCCAGCGGTAAGGGCTAGGGGGGGAGGCCCAAAAATCGATTCTAACGGTGAGGGCTGGCCTGGGCTGGCTGCGGGTCCTATAGGGCTTGGTTGGCCCGAAGGTAAGGCGAGTCCGAGCTCCCACCTGCGTTTTGGACTGACGCCAACCCTCGACTTTGAATTTTTTTTTACCATTGGCCCTTGTGTTGCACGCGCCAACAGTAAAAAAATTTGCACCCGCGCTACAGTTTCTTCCAACGGCTAGCAGCCACGTGGCGTCCTCTGGACTCTCCAATCCAACGGCAGCCAATTTTTTTGCAATAAAATAATGAAAATTTTATAAAAAAAAATACCCAAAAATTAATGAATTTTTTTTTCTTCTATAAATACCAACCAATACTCTTCACTTTTAACACCAAAATCCTCATACATTTTCTTCTTCTTCAACTATTATTCACTTTCTACTCAATATTTTTTTAGTAAATTTAGGTTTCACTTTTGGAAAAAGCCAAAGCTTTTTTAAAAAAAGACAGAAAAATCTCTCAACTTTCAAACCAAAGACATGCAAATGTAAAGGATTCCTTAGGAAATCCAAAAATAAATAAGGGCAATTTTGTCCATTTTGGCTTCTTTTAAAAAATTTCTCTCTCCTTTGTCCTTTTCCAAAGTCTCCCTTTTTTTCACTTTCAAGTTTTATTTTTCTTTATCATCTTATGGCTTCTTCTATCGAAACCAGAGGGGCATTCATGGAAGATGTTTTGTTGTGTGAGTGTTGGGTCCAAATTAGTCATTGTCCCGTCTTGGGCAACGAGATGAAATTCTATCATATGTGGAGAAAAATTCATACCAAATTTTGTGAAAGATCGGGTTCGACTCGTACGAAAATGACATTATATAGTAGGTTGAAAATTCACAATAAAGAGTTGGGGAAATGGAGAGATACCTTGGCAAAAGCGATGGACAAATGTGGTCCACCTCGGGTAGATGTCGTCTGCTAGATAATACCCATTCTGGTAGACAATATTGTTGATTTCATAGGTGCTATTCGGAGCTTCACCTCTCAAAACATCGTTGAACACCAGGGATTGACCCAACATGTTCAAGTCGTTTTGAGATCCGGCAACTCCGAAGAAGGCATGCCAAACCCATGTATCGAATTCAGCAACGGCTTCAAGGATGATACTTTTTTTCCCTTTCCTATTTCCATAATCTCCTTGCCAAGTAGATGGGCAATTCTTCCATTGCCAGTGCATGCAGTCGATGCTACCAATCATTCCTGGAAATCCTCGAGCTTAAGCTTTTTGTAGAATCCGTTGGAGGTCCCTGTGCGTAGGTCTACAGGTAGTCTCTGGTGTACAGAGTTTCAACTGCATCACAAAATCTTACCAAGCTCTCCAAAGTAGTGAACTTCCCCATCCGGGTAATCTCATCCACCTAATCAGCATATGAACCATACATCAGCATTCGTATAACAACTGTAAGCTTTTGCTCGGGAAGAAGTCCTAAAACCCCAGCAGCATCACACTTTTGAACAAACTATTCATCATAATTGCAAATATCATGCATGACTTTATTGAACAAATGAGGTTACATTCTATATCGCCCTCGAAAATGAACATCGGAGTGCAAAGAAGTTGGGATAAAATAATCTTCCAGAAGATTCTTACCCCGAGAATGCCTATGTCTATCCACATTCTGGCCACGATCGACTTGTGAACCACGGCGGCGGCCTTGGTTTTCTTCATCAAGAAAAGTCACTCCTATGACAACTTGTTGATCTAGTTCTCTCTGCACCCTTTTGCCTTCAGCTCGTCTACGTCTTCTTTCTCTAGTTTGTCGCTCTTGGCTCTCCAAGACACTGCTCATGTCTGACATTGAGAATGGAGTATGAATTCTAAAATTTGAGAAATGAAAATATAGAGAAGATTTGGTGTGATAGGTATGAGCTGAGCCTCTGGTTTTATAGAAAAATTTGGGCATATAGAGATGACGCATGGTGCGATTTTAGAGGATGAAAATCTTATCTAAAATTTAAATTTTATCTTAAATTTTGAGTTTTGAAATTTATTTGAAATTTGAAACCAAAAATCTTATATGAATCTTTTATCCGATTATGAGATATGAATTTTATAATAAATATTGACACGTACCGACAAGACCCGACCCAAATTCTGCTTTGGAATCCGAGCAGGACCCTGTGCTTGTCCGACACCTGACGAATGTCGGACACGAATGACCTAATTGCCCTTCTATACAAAGCATGATAAAATAACAAGGTTGACTCCTACCGAAAAATCGGCAGAGTCTCCCTTGTAACTGGATCAATACCAAAACATTTACACATGCCAAACAAGTATATATATATATACAACCAACTGCCAACATACATATATATACATTCCAACAGTTAAATTGTAATTCTATGGCAAAATATCATAGCGACTACTAAGAATTTACAAAGGAGTCAATTCGTTTACAAAACAAAAGTCCTACATCAGAAAGGAAAGAGCGGAAGGTGAAAAACGGCCCGGTAGTGGATCAATGTGCACGTCTACTGCCTGGGGGCGCAAAACATTGAAAGGGTGAGTGGACCCAAAAACAAGTTTAGAAAAATACATAAGAACATACTAACCCCACTATAAAAACAGTTATACAAACTAAATTATTCTCTTTATTATATTCGTACTGAAATCAATGCACTCATATAATTATACATATATATGCCAATCATACTCATGGTCAACATTAATTTCTTAAGGCATTGAAAACAATTTAAAACTACCACCTAGGTGTGCCCCTTATTTCCGTCAATTCCTAATATCCGTCAATTCCTCGCATCACCAAGGGTGACACGTACTCGCAGGTCTCAGTGACACAAGGTCAGTCCGAGCCGCAACTAGCAGGATTCAGGGGACCGTAGTCAGTCTGATCTGCATTACTCGCTCCACACGAGTTCAAGTACCAAAGAACTCGTGAGGCAACTATCAAGCATGCTGACTAAACCAAAGGCAACCAATAAAATCCGAAGGCAACATTTGATCTAAAGGCAACTTATTTACCGAAGGCAACATCTATATATCTGGGTACATAAGGTGGTTTAAGAAAATATAAAGTTTCTGAAGAAAATCTGTTGACTAACTGAATTTCTGTAAACTCTAAAACTCTGCTGCCATTTATCTGATAATTAGCTAGAATTTCTTTTCCTATATCCTTTAAAGGATATTCCACTCGGCATCAGGCAAAACAAAATATTTAAAAGCAGATAACAGCTTATAAAACACTAATCTTTGAATAAAACTTATTCAAGATCAAATACTGTAACTGAACTGCTTAAATTCATTTATACAAACAAAGAGTCCACTCACTGGTGGTCCGTGCTCGCTGGACCTCTTGAAGGTCCCTCCTACAGGTCAACTAGTGCCCGGGAGCCTGATTCAATAACCATAATATTCTATTAATACAATACTCAATATAGTACTAATTTAAAAACCCTGACCCCCGGCTCCTAGAAGTATGTGCGTCAGATTAAAGTTGTTCTTATGCCCATAAAAACTTTCCTTCCACTTGGAATAGTTTAGCAGTATCTTGGAACTCAAAAAGCGCTAAAGTCCCAAAAAGTCAACCCGGGACTCTGCGGGTCCACGACCTCACAATATGATCCGGAAGCCTCTAGAAGTTTCAATATACCTAGGACATATGTCCCGAGGGTTTGATCTCGATCGGACCGTCGAATTGATCACGATCATACAATCGCATGATTTCTAAACCCTAGCCCTAGGCTTTGCGATTTCGGAGTATCCGGGACTCCGATTCACGATCCGTCGAATCCTATACGATTCTGGAATTGTCTAGAGTAACATATCTGAAAAAGATTTCGATCCAACGGCTTAACAATATTGAACCTGAAAATCGCACAATATGCAAAAATTCGTTCGAGGCTCAAACGGTA
Organism: Prunus persica; assembly: GCF_000346465.2. NCBI lineage: Eukaryota > Viridiplantae > Streptophyta > Magnoliopsida > Rosales > Rosaceae > Prunus > Prunus persica. The sequence continues at coordinate 18,160,807 of NC_034011.1, read as the reverse complement.
TCCAAATTGAGATCCGCGAATTCCTACACGCTCGTGACAACACGAGGATCATTTTATGACTGAAAGTGAGCTCCACTAAACCACTAAACTGCCCACGCACCGCCACACGCTCCGGCAGCGCGTGGGTGGCTTGATAAATTTGTGGCGGCCGGAAAACCGCTGGCCCAAACTCATGTCCCAGGTAAAACACCCTATTTAGAACCACTTTTGTTCTTGGACTTACCCCAAAATCTGGCCAGAATGGCCGGAACTTCAAACTCAAAATCGGCGGAACTTTGGATCGTGGTTTGATCTATCTAGGCTAGAAATCGTTCCAATCTTACCCAACCAGCAGCTAAGTCGTGAAAAATAGGTAAGGATCCATACCTTGATCGTCCGATTTGGTGGCCGGAGGACGGAAATCGGCGGCCATGAAGTTTCGAACGAAAACTGGCGGTTTTCATGGTTTTCCGGAGGGATCACAGCGGCGGCTGGTGTCGAGGTGGGCTGAGGCTGACGGCGAGGCTTGGCCGGTCGTTTTGGCTCCGGTCTTGCGGCTTGGGGTGGTCGGTGACGGAGGTTTGTAAGGCGGCTGAAGGGAGGACATCTGGAGAGGGAGGGAATAGAGACTGAGAGAGAAGAGAGAGAATGAGGTTTTTACAATCTGAATTTTCAAATTACCATTTTGCCCCTCATAGTATTTTAACCGTATTTTCTTCGTTAAAGCTCCGATTCGAGCCCACTTCATGTCTACAGACTTGTTTCGTCACACGCTACGCAACGGTGTGTGTGGAATTGTCAAATTCCTTCTCGGTCAAAAAGTCAATTTTTCTTTAATAAATTATTATAAGAGCAAAATTGTCTTTTCCTCTTAATAAATTAATAATTAAATATTAATTTAGGTTTGGGTTATTACACGTACGAATCCAAAAATCTTATCCGAAAATATTATCCCAATTAATTGTTTACGTAAAAAAATTTGTGAATAAAACAAAAAAATGAATAGTATTTGCCCTTTGTCATGACAATGGGTGGAAACACACATTGCTTTTTGTAATGACAGCCACTATTCACTTGGATAGTAGCTATCCTAGCCCCCACTTTGCCATGACCAAAGATAAATGGGTGGAGTTGCTCTAAGATCCGTCCCTGGTTGGACATAAATCAGTAAATAATAAACCGAAATCGGTCTAAGTAAAACTTTCCTAGCACAAGTATGCCAGGTCAGTTTTCCAACTCATTATCCCAAGCCAATAGAATACTACCACTTACCAATCTTTTTAAAAACTTTTTAAAACATATTTTAATCAATAAAATAAACCAAAAAGTAGAGTTTCTCTTTCATCCAATATCTATATCCGTGCCAGGCCTTTAATTTCCCAATTAATTTTTTTTTTCCTACTTTTTGCACAATACCCTCCCATTCCCGCCCAGTTCCTCTCCCATGCAAAACTCTTCTTCAAAGTCGTCTTTTTCTCTTCAGCGACTCCTTCATACATACACCACAAGTATCGATTTCTGTATTTTTCTTTTTCGTTTAAATTTGTTTTACTGTAATCTATTGGTTTTTATTGTTGTCCATATTCTATTTGTGGGTAAATTACTAACTACTGATTTTGCAGTCTGGGATATTTATTTTTCTTTCCCCTATTATTCTTTGTTTTTTTCTCTGCTTATCTTAAATAACTCTTTAAATTTTATATACTGAAAGATGTGATCAGTATTTGTGTGCTATTATGTAAAATTGCTTACTCTTCATGGGAATTTTGATTTCCTGTAAGTGAAAAGCTAATTTACATGCTATGTATATATATATATATATATATCTATTCTTACCTTTTGAATTTTGTTATTTTGTTATATGAAATACAAAAGGTTGTTGATTTGGATCATGGAATCTGATTGGCAAAAGGAAAGTCAGAAACAAATGAAGAAGAAAATTTATTTGACGGTGATTAAGAGTGGGAATGGAGGTTTGTAATGAAGTTGAACCATATAATCTATGCAACTCCTATGCATTAAAGAAAGGATTTAGCATTCGTAAAAGAAATATTCGAAGAGATGTAAAAAACAATATCTGAGAACGAGACTATTTGTGTTCAAAGCAAGGGTTTTATGATGACCTTTGTGAAGTGAAGACAGTTCATCAATTGGATACAAGGACAGGTTGTAGGGCTTTAATTCGATTCACAGTGGATGATGGTGTGTGGAAGAGAAGTCACATAAATTCATATCATAATCATGAGTTTGCTAAGCTTGAAGAAAGACAATTTCTCAAATCTGGTCGGAAGATACAAAAGGCTCACACAAATGTTATGTCTTCTATGGTTGAAGCAGGTATAAGGCCAACAAAGTCGTATTCGTATTTGGCAAAAGAAGTTGGTGGTGCTGAGAATGTTGGGTTTACTAAGAAAGATTGTCTAAATTATTTGCATAGGAAGAAGGAAGAAGTGATTGAAGGAGAGGATGCACAAAGTTTGATCAATCATTTTAAGCTTAAACAAGCTGAGGATCCTAATTTTTTCTATAGTGTTTAAGTGGATCAGTGTGCTCGGATGACGAAATTTTTTTTTTGGGAGAGATGGTAGATCAAAATTAGACTATGATTGCTTTGGAGACATTCTTTGCTTTGATACTACATTTCGGACCAACAAATTGACAGGACCCGCCCCGGATTTCTTCGAAAAACCGAGACGAATCCCGTCTTAATTCCGACATCATCCCAATGCCAGGCCCACTTACTAAAGAATGAGACTTTCTATCGAAAATTTTGGCAGAGTCTCCCTTGTAAATTGAACATTTCCCAAAATTCAAGCTGTTCAAAAATCACAGTTTAATAACCCAACTGGCAACATGCTTTTAAAGCGAATAAACAGTTTACAACAAAGGCATCCGGCCTCATAAATCAAACCCTACTATGGGCGATAACTGAGCATATCTAAGGAATTCAATTACAACAAGAACGAAGTTCAAACGGAATTAAAAGAAAGAGTCCTACGAAGGCTCAAGGCTCGGAAGCACACGATCCGACTCTGCTGCAGAGCTTAGTCAACTACTGGCTGGGGGGCTCAAAACCGAAAGTTGTGAGTGGACAAAAATAAAGTTTAGTTCAGTGTAAACCAACATAATATAACCTCACTGTTTAGAAAACCATGCAAGAAATCCAAATGCATTCCAAAACCATCATAATCAAGTATATACATATATCAAAATCAAATCAATACCGGATGTCTAGTCCGAAATCCATAAAGAAAACTTTACAAATCCACCATCCAAATCTTATAAATCCCAAAACTAAACTCTCAAAAGCGTATCCATTGGCACGACCAGCAAGGAAATATCCTCACCAAAGAATAAGAACGAAGGAAATAGTTATATATATATAATAAGAGATATATGTATATATATACACATATGATAATCACTTAGTTGTACTGAGGAAACAATCCAACCGGGGGATTGTTTGACTAGTCCACATGGAAGAGCCCGCATAAAATAATCTCTCAATTGACCATGTGGCTAGGGAATGAGCCAGTCCAACTGGGGGACTAACTCTCAGCCAGCACGTACAGCCGAATACTCAAAACTCGTATGCCTGAAAACCAGTCCTACGCACATAGACTACCCAATTAAGGGTCTACAGCAACATCCAGTCAACGATGCCCTGGGTTTCGACATCTCCAAGTATCTCAAGTTTCCGTATCCAAGTTCCAAACTGACATTCTATACTCACAACTGTCCAACATCGCACATCAACAACCTAAGTACGCCACACATAGCCAAACATATATAGAAATTCTCAAAATTCATATATACATACTCAAGATACTCAAATATGCCAAAACCCAAAATATATCGCAAATGCTTTATAAAAACACAAATTTCAACAATCGAATATATAATATATTCAATATAACATTAAAACATTATGCACAATTTCTCCATCAATAAAACCATGCTTATAATTTGAAAACAAAGTTCACTCATAAGTAGTCCCATGCTGCTTGACCCTGAGAGGGTCACGCCTACTGCGTATGCATGGTCGGAGTACATATTTCAGAATACGAATATGAAATTAATACAACGCATTTCGAACGAGAACTTTGAATTAAAATCCTAGTTTCCCGGGTTTCTAGTGAGTGTACGAGGAATGAAACGTTCTAACGTCCAACTACCCAATTCAGACGATGGAATAGCCTCGGGAGACACTCGGTCAACCGAACAGTCAAACTTTCCAATTCGGGTCAATCGGGCCCACGGGACCTACGATGTCCGTTTTACAATCCGCAAGTTCCTAAAGGTTTCACAGGGTCTAGGATACACGTCCTGCAAGTTTGGTCCTAAACGAACGGTTGGATCGCTCACGATCGCACGATCAGACGTTTATCGTAAAACCCAAATTTTAAGTTATTAAATCGGAACATCCGGGGCTCCAATTCACGATCCGCGAATTCTTACACGATCCTATGAATGTCTAGAGTAACATATTTTAATTTGGAAATGATCCAACGGTCAGAACCTAACGAACCTAGATAACACACAATATACGATAGCCGTTTGATAGTCAAACGACATCTGAATTGATCCTTGCCCATGTGCCGCCACACGCGTCGGTAGTGCGTGGGTAGAGTAATTTCCGGTGACGAAAAAACTCCACACCATGATCCAACCTTCCTACCTTAGCTACTACTCGAGGCGAGGATCACTTTATTCAACTACGGGGAGGTCCAATTTGGACGGCAACCGGCTGGAATTTCACTTTGAAATCCGGCCAAAACCTAGGTTTCAAAATCGATTTCCTAGATGCAAAATCAATCCAATCTCATTTGTTTGGTTGTTTGAAACTTTTTTGGAGTCAATGGGAAACAAACACCCGATAACCATTTTCACGGATGAGGATAAAGTGATGAAAAATGCAATTGAGATTGTATTTCCACAAACACGCCATCAATTATGTACTTGGCATATCGCTAAAAATGCTACACAACCTCTTGCTGGTCTTTATACTAACCCAAAGTTTAGCAAATATTTCAACAAGTGCTTTTATGTTTGTTTGAGTGAATCAGAATTTGAAGACACATGGGATCACATGATTAAAACCTTCAAGCTTGAGAATCATTTGTGGCTACAAAAGTTGTATTCACTTAGAAGGAAATGGTGTTCTGCTTTCAACTTAGATTATTTCTTAGCTAATATTAGATTTACCCAAAGGGTTGAGAGCACAAACAATATCTTTCATCAGATTTCTACAAAAACAATGAGTCTCACTAGTTTTGTGCAACACTATGAGCAAAACAACAGCATATATGAGATTGACAGAGTTGGAAGAGGATTTTTGTTGTAAAAATGGAATGCCTCATCTTAAAGCAAAAAGTGGTATTTCTAAGCAATCAGCTAGTGAGTATACCATTAAGATCTTTTCATTCTTTGAAAAGGAGTTGTTGGGTTATTTTGTAGTTAGGCTGGATAAAGTTTGCAATGTTGGTGCCAAATATGTTTTTAAAGCAATTGAAGAAGGTCATGAAAGGGTTTACAAAATCCATTTTGACTCCATAACTTTCAATATTTCTTGCTCGTCTAAGTTATTTGAAACCAAGGGATTGCTATGTTGTCATGCCTTGAAAGTGTTAGATTCCAAAAATATCACAAGTATACCAAGCCAATACATATTGAAGAGATGGACTAAAGGGACCAAGAAAGGAATTGTGGTGAATAGTGACTTATATGAATCTTATAACAAGAAGGCAAGATCTGCCCAATCATTACGCTTGAGTGAGTTGATGCATGAAGCAAATAATGTTGTTAGTATAGCATCATTATCTTATTCATGAATAAGGCTTGTCAAACAAAAGTTAGCAGAGGTTATGATGTTACTTGAAAGTGATATGGAAATTACTAGATCAAAGGAAAATTTGAATAGCATTGGTGACCAAACTCTTCATGATGTGCTCACTGCTAAGCCACTAGTTTTGAATCTGCCCACTATAAGGGCTAAAGGCATAACAAATGCTAGGATAAAAAGTCAATTGGAGAAGAAAAGAAAGACACAAGAGTTGGAAATTCCTCTCAAACTTTAAGGCCTACCACCATGGCTGCCAGTAAGAATTATTTTCTTTAAGTTGTTTTTAACTAGATTGATATTAATTAGGTTTCAACTATTTTTTCTAGTATTTAATTTTATGTGCTAATAATTTTTTTTTATAGCCAATCTAAGCAAGAAACCAACAGTGTTCCGCCTCATTCAACTCATTATAATCCATCATTTCATCACTTTGGTGTACTTAGTCTTACACTTCATTATTTTGATGGTTAATTTTAATATTTATCTCCTAATGTTATATGTATTTTTAGGATATTCCAAGCCATACTTTTGGACATCCGAATTTTCAATTTACAATCATGCTTCAAGGAAGTGATCAAATACCTTACTTGAGTCAGGTATAGAAATTTAATATATACTCATGGGATAAAGAAATCAGATATTTCGAACTTGAGATTATTTTATGATGCATTAGGATTCATCTACAACTTTGAATGCAAATTTCACATTTGGACAATCAACTAATTTAAGTCGGGTTTGACTCATGATATAAAATTTAGTTTTAATTGTGTTAATTTCCATATTGATTCATGATTTGTGATGCAGAATGTGTATTTCAATAGTTTGAACCAATTGCATCGGTAGTAAGACATAAGGGCTGGTGGATGTCTTTTTATGGGTTTGAAATCTGTCTCAAGGTTATGACAATAGGTACGGAGAGATTGTACTTTTATTCATAATATGAACATCTGAAGGATGTGCTATGCTTTGTATCAGTTTTCTAATTTTTGTTTGGACATCTTATTTGAACAGGTGTAATGTCCTCATTTCGATATATAAAGACCAACATATTTTGCAAAGGAGAACAATCTAATCTTTAGTTTGGCAAAATTACATTTATGTAGATGTGACGTAGTGTTCTCCTTTTCTTTTTGTTATGTTATTTGGCCGAGGTTACACTTTTATACAAGGGAATAATTCAGTTTCCTTTTTGTTCCACTATCTTGCCAAAAGAGTACTTTTGTACATGAGATTAAGTTTGTGTTCTTCCTTGATATGTTCTTTGAAGAAGGATTAGTCAATTATAAATCCATTCATGCAAGTTGATCAAAGAAAAAAAAAACATATTTCTTCTTTGAGTTAATGATATCAGGCAAAAAGAAAAAAAACATACTTCTGCTTTGAGTTATTAATATTAGAAACAAAATTGTACAGCAAACTAAATTTTATTAGCATTACTTCATTTTAAAAAACGTCATTAGTTGTAGCAATAAAATAAATCACTTCGTTAAAAAAATAAAATATAAAAAAATTCTATGGATAGAAGAGAGGAAGGAGAGGGATTGAACAGATGGAAGGTTTTCTCGTCAAGATTGGACATGTGTGTTGTCATGGCGTTACACCAAAATATTTCCCACCAGGTGTCAAGCAGGCCGAAAAACATAGGAACAAGGGCGTCTTTCGGGTTTGTGGATTGTGGAATGCGCAGTCGAAGGTAAATCATACACTTGAAATGATGGTTTTGACATTTATTTGCAATTCATTTGGGCTTTTGATTGTTTTAGTTCTTGTTTGTTGCGGGGCTCTGTTGGCCCATGGTGTATTCTTTGGGCTTTGCATTCCCATTTACTTGACAGTTTATAATTACTGAAAACAAAACATTTTGGATAAGGAAATTTAATAATATAAAGGGATTTATAAATGATGAAATTAATGACAGAAATTAATGTTTTAGAACTTATAAAGTTTTTTGTTTGGGTGACGGATTTAAAATACGAAATTTAACCTTTATTTATAAAGTTATTTTTTTTTAAAACTCAATCTCTCTTGGAATTTGAGAAATGACGACTTTAGATAGAATTTAAAGTTTGGATTTATGATCTCCAAATTCCATGTTTTTTTTCCCATGCAGAATTTCTAAATTTCTATGTTTTTTTTTGTCCAAACACTACAATTTGTTCATGTCAATTTAGAAATTCTGACTTTTATCAATATCTCAAGTTTATTTCACTCATCCAAACACACTGTTAAACATAATGTATGTTGAGACATCGGTGTCTACCCCAGTTAAAAACGGCTTTATTTGTAGATCAATAATCTCATATTCGAACTTTCATTGTACCTTCACAGTATGTGTGAGAAAACTCATCTCTCTCAATACAGCTTGTATTAAAAAATATATATATATATATATATATATGTGTGTTGCAACACTTTGATGTGCAAAAATACCAATATACCAAATGCAGAATCATAGTGAAATTGAATAAAGTTCGCTTTTCTCAGATTTTTTTTTTTTTGAAAATAACCAAAAGAAATCATTAAATTTAGGTTCTTTGAACTTTCAATAGAGACCACTCTGGCCTCTGGTGGGATGGACTCCACTTTCACAATGCAGCATTCGGTATAAAAAAAAAATTTAAATAAAATGGAAGGGTCACATAGTCACACTCACTCACACTGTATTTTCTGTTTAATAACTCATCCTAATGAAACAAGATAGAATTAATTATCCTACTAATAATTTAAGACATTGGTTCAGCTCTTAGAGCATGCAAGAGTTGCAATCTAGCAGATTTCACATCATAAAGTTGATGGCCTTCCAATCATAGGCTAAGTATAGAAATATATTTTTTTCTACTTTGGCTTCTAACATATTATTTTATTTATATGATACGTGGACGGCACGCTGAGAAATTGATAAATCTAGCTGGTAGATCGTGTTAGTGACAAGAGGTCAATTATAGTGATTGCAATACCTTTAATTTTCCAACACTGAGGGAGATTGAAGCTTTACAAATGGAGTGATAAAGCAAATCCTATTCTTTAATCACATCTTTAGATAAATAAATAGTTAATTAATTATTTAATTGTGTAGAAAGTGGAGAAAGCATTTTACACTCATGAAAAAAGAGACTTTAGGAGTAGTTATTGAGAAGACTTCGCACTTGAAAAAATGGGAGCTGTAAAGAAGCTTTGAAGGGCCCTTGTGTTTGTCAAAAGAAGCAAACATAGTGCATGTGTGATGAGGTTGTCAAAATCAATGGAACCACCAGTCAATTTCAAGGCCCCCAGCACAATGAAATTGTCTGCTAGGCTTATCTTGGAGAAATTGACTCTTGATCCCAATTCATTTGTGTTTCTGTTGAATTAATAAGATTATTGGATGAAGTTTAATTTAAAGAGAGTGTATTGTTATAATTAATTTGACACTAATAATTCTAATCAAGCGTCGTCTTGGTGCCATACCCTCATTGCAAAGCTTAGCAAGACCACCACCCATCTTATGCTCGCTTGGCTTCTTTATGAGTGGTGTTTTTTTTTGGTAATTATGTAAAAAGAATTCTTAATAACAACAACATGCGCGTGTAAGTGACTTTTAATGATTTAGTTCATGTGAACCTCATTATGAGACTCATTTATATCAACGATCGGGAGATATCTACGTGCACGTCGACGATTGTCCTAAACACTATACGTACTCTTGAAGTGAAATCGATTACTATTCATGGAAACTCTATTAGAATTTTAAGCTGTTGGAGGCACCAATTTTATTTTTCTTTGATGGGAATACGGTGATGCTTATGAAAACTATCTTCTCTGTGTAACTCCTTTTTTTCACGGCCTTATACTACAAAAAGAAGTAAAAGAGAGGATGTGACATGTACCCCACAGCCAGAAAAACCATATACCGACCTCTTGCTTCTCAATGGGAAAGCTACCCCTCATGCTACCCCTCATGAATCATTAACTAATTGTCGGTTTTTTTTCTTTTTCTCCCTTCTTCTTTTTATGTTGAAAGGAGAAAAGGAAGATGTCATTAGATTTCGAACCTGAGATGATTAATCAGCAGGGAAATACTCTTACTACTGAACTAAGGATCCGTTGGCCTCTCACTTCGGCTGAAGGCATTTTTAGTTACTTCATAATGTCTACAACTAATAAAAAATTTATGAGAGAAAGGGGTTTGCATGAGTTCAAGAAATATATGGTCCTTCCAACAATAAGTTTTTCTCCCGTACCTATTTGTCTACCATGTGCAGCATAGTGCTGCCAAACTCGTTCATTTTGACTTTTACACGCAGTTCCTTTTTTTTCAAAATTACACCTTGTTTTTATTAGGCATCTTGTTTTTGAGATTGTAGCTTTCTTGAGTTTGATGAGTTGCATTGTATCATATTGCTAGATGAGAAGAATTTTGCAATAAAACTTCAGAAGAGTTATTTACACTAACATTTCCTGAGGTTTTAAAAATTATATAAATATTTCCTAAAGTTTTAAATTGTTTTCACAAAATCCTTTTTTATTGATTGTTCATCCAAATTAGTAAGTGTTCGTCCAAAAAATGATGATCTTATAAAAGAAACTTATGCAAATGACAAAATTAACCTCAATGAATGTATTTGCAATCTAATCTTAAATGCTAACTTTGTCATTTGGAGAAATTATTTATATAAAATCATCAATCTTTAGATGAAAAATCAATAGAAAATGGTTTTGTGAAAACAATTTCAAACCTCAATGGGTGTTCGTGTAATTTTTGAAACTTTAGGGATTTTTTTGAAAACACTGAAAACCCCAACAAATGTTAGTATAATATTGCATGGGCAAGTTCCTTGTAATGGAGAAAGAAAAATAAAAATTTGATAAACCTTTTTAAAAATTGACTGTCCATTGTCAAAATTTGATGAGATGTCGACTTGTTAGAAAATCGTATCTTAGCAGTAAATAATATCGAAACAGGTTTCAAGTTCAAATCACGTTTCGAACTTCGAGTTGGGATCCATATGCACCACCTAACCACTACGTACCGCTAGGCCTACCAAGGCTTTGGCCTCCCGAGCTCACCTATCTTTTTGGCAAAAAATCTTTGAGCATCCATAATTACTAATTTTACCATGCAGTAAAAGGCAAATCGATCACTTGGGTAGTTTTCCTAAACCAACTATCATGTTCAAGTATTTGTCCCCATGCCTTTTGGGATCCAAATTATATGCAGGACCCATAAAGTACCACCAAGGAAAAACCATCATGTACTAGTACTTACTAACGTCGGAATACTTAACTAGATTAAATTCAAGACAATTATCCAAAAGAGACGTGTCAAGAAAACAGATCACCAATGCAATGCAATATATTCATGCACCAGTCAATTATCATTCACTCTCATAATAATTAGTAAACAGTTTAATTAAAATGAACGCGCAACGCGACTTTAATGTAAACAGTTTAATTGGAATCAGCTCGACTTTAATGAGAACGATTGATTATGATTCATTTTCAATATTTCTTGTTTCGACTCGAGTCATAAACATTCTTCATACCAATTTATAATATGGTAGAGTATTAAAACTCATCAACTCGTTAAAGTTGCTATAAATAGCAAGCTAGTTGCTATAAATAGCAAGGTAGTTGCATTATATTAAACGCAATAGTACAGCATATTTTCTCCAATATACTTAGAATTTACAACGCCATAAAAACTTACTAGAATTATTGCATCTTCTTTTGTCTTTTTGTATCTACACCATCTATCTACCATTCATGTTTAAATTCCATTCCTGTTTACCTAAATGCATCATGCATGCAATCGTCATTATTGTCCTTGCAGTAAGAATTTTTGACAAAAATACCTACCCTAATCGCCACAGTAACTCGTATAACTTCAAGGCTTAGCCAGGAACCCTAAATCTGAATGCAAGTAAAAGTTTTTCAAAAAAAAAGACCCAAGTTCAGCCTTTTCCATCATGATTATTTTCAGCTAAAGACAATGATGTCTACCAATTTTAATGTTACCTGTAGACCCAATGAAGCTCAGCGCAGGTGGTCCAAACTTAGAACAAAGGTGGTGCCTGCCTGCTATACGATTATTATTCATCATGCCTTTGTGTGGTCCATTGAAACACCTCATTAGTCATTGCAATTCCAAATGTTTATCCATATCTCATCTCTCTCTCTCTCTCTATCTCTCTCTCCACAAAATCACTGCATACTGTAATCTCTAGGGATGGTCATAGTTTAGTACGACATCGTCTTAGCTTAGGAATTACCTACCTGCTTGAATTACACGAGTTAATTACACTAACATTGTCTTAGCTAAGGAATTACCTACCTCCTAAAAACAAATTTGTTCTGTTTTCAAGTATTTAGGTATTTTTTTAGTTTGAGTTTTCAAAACTGGACTTACCAAATAGATTTTTTGAGCTGTGGACTCAAATTACGTTTTTAAATTTAAAAACCTAGATTAAAATAGAATACCAAACATGCCCTAAACACATAAGGAATGAGTATTAATTTGAATGATTTTAATTCCTGACTTCTCATGCGTTTACTAACACATAAGAAATAAAAAATTATGTGGGTTCCACATTAAAATTTGTAATCAAATACTCTCAAAATCTAAAATAGAATCAACTAGGGGAGAGTAGTTGATCCGATTCTCATACCTTGATTACCCCATCTAAGTTCGGAAACATAGAGAACTACTTTTCTATAGATTCGCTTTCAAATGCCAATCTCCATTTGGAGACTCAAAATCAAATCTCAATACTCTTCAAACATTAATCCAATTCTCTCAGAAAAACAAAACCAAAATTTGAAAAAACCTCGAGCTAATGTAATTGTTCTCCTCTTTTATCTAAAAAAGTAAAATTTGTTGGCATCAAACTAGTAGTTTGGGATAATCTTCATGATGAGGTCTAGTATAGTTACTATTCTTGTTTGCCATAGATCTAAACTACATGGGGGTAGGGTGGGTTCACACAATATAGTAATAATGCATATAGTATGCTTAGGGTAGTAGGACCGTATGCTATAGACAGATAGATGATGCATTGAATTCATAGGTTGGTTGAGTACATTCAAGCAGCTGCTTGTTGGTTTCTGTAAACCTAGTGGAAGCAATCTTTACAGGTTTTTATTGGATCTAAATTACTTTTTGCAAGCCCTTAATCTTTTCTGCTCAAAACTAAATTGAAAATTGAAGGCATAGCTACTTCAGATCAAGATTTCGCAACTCAGTTTGTCTGATCTGAGCCATTACACAGTGCGCATATATATATATATATATATATATATATATGTTGGGCTGAGAAGGGTAAAGAGAAACATGGACCCCAGAATGTACAAGCTGAAATTGTCGCATGCACTTTCAATCACATGAAGTGTTGAACACCTGCTTATTTTTTATACGCCAATCTGATCTTTTATGTACTAACATATTCTCTGTGTTTTTGTATTTCCAGAATCTCAAATGTACCAATGACACAATAGTTTCAGAGAAAATTATGAATATCTCAGACCAAATAATAACCTGGTTAAATTACTTTCATAATCCCAATTGCAACATAACCAATGCAAACTAAACTACCACTTACGATTTAGATCATTAAAATACGAATGCATCACAAGAATATTGTCCGTAAATAAATCTTGAGTTGAAGCTCTCGGTATATATATATATCGACTTGAAATGCAGATAACAGGGAAAAAGATAACATTGAGCCCAATTTTGAATTGATAGCTACTATACTAGGGTTATAAATAGGGACATGGATTTAAATATTTGTCATGCTTGTGTCACCAACAGTTTCTTTCAGATGGGGACATAGCATATGCAGGCCACGTCTCTATGTTTAGACTCATCATCATCGGCTAAGTCCAGTCTTTGCAGGCGAAGAGAAGGATGAGAAAGAAAGAAGTGGCACACAAACACACACAAAGTGTCAAAATTTAGAGAGAGATGTATATCTCAATAGCGACTTTTTTCTTTTCTTTTTTTCTTTCTCATTCAGAATCAATGCTCATTATTTTTATTCAACAAAGCAAGATAGATACATTCTCAACGATCCACATTGATCCCTCCCTTGAAATTATGCAAGGGGCCCAAAAAAACTTCACACACAAACTAAAAAAAGTAAAAAATCTAGACCAAAAGAGAAATTACATTAAACTAAACCAAGTTTAAAAAACAGATGAGGTGAAAATCTGACCGAGACTAGGAGCCACAGAAGGGTAAAAATAAAAACGCACCATTTTACAGTTACAATTACAAACTTGATTGGATTGGATTGGATTCGTTTTACAGTTTCACTTTTTACTGCAGCTCCACCACTCTTTCTACTGACAAACTAGCCACACCCCCCACCCCCCACAGTGGGTATGTGTACCCACCATACGAGATACGACACACCCCTATTTTCATCCGGTAGTCAATCGATAATCACCCAAGGGTCTTCAGAGGTCAGTTTTGTAGCTCACTGAGTCACTCGGTTCAACTCACCGGGTTGACTCAGTCGAACTCGCCAGCTGCCATGCTGAGGTGGCTATGAGGGGCCGTGTGTGCCACCCAAGCATGAGAGACCCATTGTTCTCCTCCACCCTGTACCCATCTCCGCCGGCGAAAAGAGCCAGCAACATACTGGCCTGCTTGAACGCGTTCGACCCGAGGTGAACCAGGTCGAACCCGGCCGAGTCCATCCGGCCTCGCCACTGACTCAGAGTCTCGTGTCGCTCGACTCGGTCCTGACCTTCACATGCTACCACGTTGCATATCTGTCTACCCAAGTACACCTCGGACATGACCAAATCCTGACTCGGACCGGACGATCCCTCCAGCGAGTCAAACAAGTTGGAGTAATAATGCAAGGCCTCGTTGAACCGGTCCAGGAAAATCGGTCCATTATGGTTTGCCTCCTGCTCCACAATTGTCACAATCTTAGGCTTCATGGCCTTGATTGATGACAAGACCTTTTCAACCGCCCCGGGTCGAGCCAGGAGAGGGTGGAGCTCAAAACACGAGTTCACCGCCACTGTCTCGACATCTGGAGGGCGGATCTCGAGCATCGAGGGTTCGAGATCCGCCAAACTATTGGCCACGAATCCCCGAAATTCAAACTCTACGCCAATAGTTTCGGCCAATTGGGCCAGCTTCCATCCCACC
>NC_034011.1:18098347-18138347 GCF_000346465.2 Prunus persica | reverse complement strand
CAATAACGAGGATCTGTTTGATAATTTTTCTAGAACTTTGTAAATTTAATAATGTCGTTGGTTCACTATAAAATCCTAATAGAGAATGGTAAAACAGATAGGTATGAACCCCATTGGATGATTCAACCATTTATGGACCACTTGTCTCCACTAGTAGGCAAAAACCGCTGATTGCGTTTGTCTAATCCTAGGCACATTCATTTATGGGAAAAGTCTGGACCAAGGCAGTACCAAAAATTTCCACCGGGTTGGCTAATAATATTTTTGTGATCTTGATAGACATTGTGTGGAAAACTAATTTATTAGAATTATATAAAATAAATAAATAAATTATACTAGTTTGCTTTTCTCACGAAATATTATCAATTATTTATAGCATAATTAGTAAAATATGAAATATTATAAATATGAATTAAATACATATATGCCTTATATGAATTAGTAAAATACCCGTTGAAAAATTTGGTCATTATAATTAATTATTTAAAATTTAGTGTGTAAATATTTTATTTAATAATATATAAAAAATACGTGTATAATATATGAATTTTTACGTAGTATTTGAACTTCGAGATGCAGGAGAGTGCGCCGCACCTGCCTTAGCTCGAGTGAGAAGAACAGTTTCCAGCAGACACAAACCCACATGAGGGAGGGATCGGAGGTCAACTTTAACTTCAACGCACCTCAGCATCAAGAATAGCACCTCCCCAATCAGATCGAGCTTAGTGTCAGCGAGCACCCACGTGGAGGTACGTAAGTGCAAGTGCACCGCACGCTCGCACAGTGTATTATCAGTTGAAACTACAACACCCAGTTCATGCATTCATGTAGGGCCCACGATGAGAGTGGGAGTGGGGGCCCCAGGCGTCAATTTCAGTTTCTGTGGACCAACTCTTCATGGGGCCCACTTAAATATATATTGTTGGGCCCACTGGAAATATTTTTTTTATACGCGGAAAAGGGCGCCCACTGCAACAGCACGTTGGAACTTTAACGGCGTTTTGTGTAACGGCCTTTATTTAATTTTAAAAGGAAAAATATCTGAAGCTGACGTTTTTAATTTTTTGGAATTTTATTTATTTTTCTAAATTTGGAAGGTGTGACAACGAAGCCAGTGGGAGCTGGGGCTGACACCTCTCACTGAAAAATTGGCCCCTCGCCATGTGATTCTGCCACGTTAACAAGATTCTCTGTTATCATGGTTGTCCCCACACCTCTACGTCTCGCCCTATGCAGTCCATGATCTATCTATGTATTTCTGGGCCCTATATTTATCTTCCACTTCACTCTTTTTTCTTTTTCTTTTAATTTTTTTATATAATTATTTTATTTATAATCTTTAAATCCGGTAAAATGCCTGCCCCATATTGAGATGGAAACCACATTGCTTGGAAAGGAAAAAGAAAGGTCTACTATTTTTGTACTTGTGTTTGTTTCTTATTTGTGGGCTTTGGCCCTCTTTATTCTTTTATTTTTATGTATATAGAGTAAAAAGCAGAGAATTGTGAAGTATTCAAAATATCAGAAAATGTTCTTAGTTAATTTAAACATTAAGAATTAAAATTATTAATTAAATCAGGATAATATGGTAAATTCACATTTTTTCATATTTAAAAATTAAAATTATAAGAAAAATTAGTCAATGAATTCTATTTTTATGGAATACAACTACTCATTATCTTTTTTAATTTTAAAATAAATTTTTTTATAAAAAAAAAAAAAAAAAAAAAACCTCTCGCAAACGCGAAGTGCGTATAGAGAGACTAGTTTCTTTAAAACATTAATTTACCATATTATTGAAATGTGGTTAATCATAATTTATTTTTGGGATAAAACTAACCTCTATTTCTCAACATGTAAACAAAACCCACTCATTAAACAAGAATGTGAAAGCGGTTTGAACATAAAAGGGTAAAAGTTAAACATGAACAGTAACTACTAGATGGAGTTATAATCGATGATAATCCGCCTCACTTAATTAAGTCGGCCAACAGAAACCGTGAAATGCGAAAATCACGAATTCCAAGGCAAAAAATTGAGGTCACCACAACGTATGTGTTAGGACACCCCACTTGTACCAACTAAATAATTTGCTTGACTAAGTCGATCAATAGAAACCGTGAAATGCGAAAATGCATAAATTCCAATCCAAAGGCTGAGGTCACCACAATACATGTGTCGGATGTACTGATTGTACCAACTAAGTAATTTGTTAACTCTTGAATATATTCTCCCACATTTAAGATATTTGTAAGAAGGTCTCTAAGCTTTGTACGTATACTTAAAACATTCAGATTATGTCCTTATAGTTGTAGCACTCCGGGCCCTAATGAACCATGATTGTGTTGAACACTCTCAATTGTGGATGAGGTTACAAGATTGGATAAGCCATTTATGACTACATGAGAATTTGCCTATTTATAGATGTGGAAGTGACTATTGTGCCCTTTCTTGAGAGACAACAATTGCATCTCTTCAAATTTGAAAGGCAAAAGTTGTAACATATTATTTTGAATCTCTTAACCTTACTCGTGAATAATTACAACCCACCAAACACCATTTTAATTAAAATTAATTCGTAGAATAATTAAATTTTCCAACACTATGATCCATACACTAAGAGTTAAATTTAGCAATGCCTCTTGAATTGTAGGTCGTGTTCCACTTTACCATTGGGACTTCCAATTTGGTTATGAGACTCCTTAAACATTCATTTTGTGTCAATGTCCCTAATGTCGTTAGTTATGCCAATTATTCAGTTCAATTGAGGGTCATTTTCGCCATTTGAATAGGGACTTGGTTTGATTCAACTTCTCCATGTTTGACTCGAGGCCCTCACCCAATTTTATAATGTACTCCTCTACTTGATAATGGGGATTCAGAGTTGAGAAAACTTAAGTAAATACTTGGTTACGACATCAATTGACGTATAAAGTTAGTCATGCGTCTAACACGTGAGGAAAACTAAAGGAATGTTGTACCAAAATTTACGGTTGGGGAACATTGGCACAAATTGAAAGTTCAGAAGCGCTTAAAGCTAAATTGAAAGTTCATATGACAAAGTGGAGCCAGGTCCAAAATTCAAAGGCAATGCTAAATTTGTCCATAAATAATAAGCTAAACATTTCCATATTATATAACTATGTAAACAATTTTATTTTATTTTTTAATTTATAAAACGAGTGATAGTTATTTTATTTTATTTTATTTAAAATATTGTTATGCACCAAAATCATACTAGCTAGTGAACTTGAGTCTACGAATCATCGAGTCCAATATGTGTTTCTGAACCATTATCAAATTTCTTGCTTTTGTAATTTTGTCATTGCACCCTAATGCAAGTACTATTCGCTGGACTTGGACTTTGTTTATTCCTTGAAATGTTAAACAGAATTTCTCGTCCAAATAAAAGCCAATAAGATTCCTTTCTAGCAAATTACAATCTCATCGAAGGGGTACCATGTTGTCGCATTACGTACGTAGACATACAATTTTTTATACACCAAAATCTTATTCAATCTCTAATTAATCTTGATGCACGTATACGTACACCTACATTTATTATGATAATAATATACGTGATTGTGTGTTTAGATGTTGATGGTTTTGTTAATGATTTACTTAATTATGCGTACATGCTTTAGATTATTATTTCTTAAGTATTCGCGCCGGCGATTCACGATATGAACCAAGTACATACAACAAATTGATTAAGATTTAAGTAATCACACATCCTTTTCTAGGCTCCTGTTGATTACAACAATTTGTCCCTAGAAATTTGAAATGTAACCTTAAAATAACGATCAATTGTGTAGAAATTGCCACCATCGATGAGATAATGAAAATAATTGGACAACTGACCCACTAAAGCTTGATTATAAAAAGGACGAGTGACCTGGTTTCAAATTTTATATTTAATTGTGCTTGTAATGGGATTAAAATAAGGTCAAATCACATGGTCCCCATACTTGCTTAGTCAATTACTCGTTTACTCCTTTTTAATTTTTAATTTTTTAATTTTAATTTTTACAAAAAGTGTTAGAGGGAGGGTGGTTTCGAACTCTAAAGGGCCAGTTTGACGTTGTTGTGCTATGGAAATAATCGTTGTCTGTCAGATTTGTTGTGAGAGAAATTAACTCTGAGATAAAGTAATTTGGTGTTTGATAAACTTTTTGTTAAAAGTGTTATTGATACTAATTTCCGCATAATCATTAAACCTAGTGCCTCTTCAAAACTGATTCCCGCATAATTAGAAAAAGAAAATACCTCATTAACTGCTTTCCTTTATAACTTTATCTCACAACAATTTTTAACAATAAGTGATTTTCTCATAGTTTACTAAACGAGCTGAACTTCTCAAAATTAAAAAAAAAAAAAATCACATATTACCCCAAATAAGCAATGCCAAATAGGCACTAAGTACTAGTTTGACATTGATTATTTAGGAGAAAATCACTTTCTTTGAAAGTGCTGCGCGTGTCAGCGTGTTTGGTAAAAAGAGGAGAACGCGATTATTTGAGAAATTCGTTGTCAACGACAACAGTTCGGGAAAGCAGGAGTGGAAGTGATTTTTGTTTCTACTTTCTAGAAAATCAGGTTGGAACAGTCAGGACATTAATGAATTTTTACAAACTACCCAATATACCTTACTTCTTTCTACTGCTAGAACTCCCATACTAGTGTTAACTCATGAAACTTACTATTAACTGACTTTTTTTTAAAAATGGAAAACTATTACTTATTTATTAAGCTGAGGCAGATACATCCAAATTAAACTGCCAAAAAGATTGTAACAAGAAATTTGTAACTTAAGTTGTTATGAGGATAGATTCATATACCTAAATTCGTGTTTGATTCCTTTGTTTCTTAATTGTTGGTATTAAAAAAAAATGCAAAGGGTGTCAACGGGGTCTAACCTAGTAGGAAAAGACTAGTGGAAAAAGATTAGTAGTTTCAAGCTTGAACTCTCATGACACCTTCGTAGTGCGTGTGTGAGTTTAGACTATCACGTGTATCCAAAAAAATGCAAAGGAAAGTGAGCAAAATTGATTTTGGGCCCTTCTCTAATCCAAAATTTTGGGCCATAAGGGTGAACTAAAACTTTTCTAGTATCCATTTCCTCTTCCACAAATGACAGCCCGCTCTTTACGGTCAGGCTGGCTCGTTTTCAGACACAAACAACTTTCCCTCAATAAAGCCTGGCATACCCTTTACGGCAACTGAAGTAATCTGCATCGCATAAAATAATATTTCTTATTAAAACCCAAGCATATGGGAGTAAATTAACTAATACACAAATAAAATTGGAAGAAAGAAAGTACATCCTCTTTTTATTAGGAAAAGAAAGTTCCAGATTATTAGTAAAAAAAAGTACCATATCTTTTAATTAGTAAAAGAAAGATCCAGATTGTTGGGTTGACCATGTTCCCAGAAAAAAATATTGGCTTAGTAGGCCCAAGTCCCATTTTTTGGGCTGTCATGAGCTTTATATTTGATCTCTTTTGGGCTTGTTTTGTTGACCCAAACATATGTTGGCTAACAATCTAAACCGTGTATTTTTAGGTCTTCATTAATTGTGATTGAATACATTTGGACTTTTAAATTTCTTTAAAATCTTTTTAAATCTCAATTGAATACACCTTCTCAGTGAGAAATTGTCTAACCATTCGGTCATTATGGAACATGATCACTTTAAAGTGACCTAAACATCGAACATTTAGCACATTACAAGATGATGTCTACATTCATTACTAACGATTGGATGAATAAATGATTTTTAAGTTGAATAATCTTTTAAAGTATGATACTTGTATAATGATGTATCTAAAAAGTAAATAGATCGAAGCTTGGATCAATACACGAATTACATGGAAAATCACATTTATAATTGTTACATGATGAACAATAAAAAATTTGTTAAAATATTAAATATCTAGAAAAATTTTCTTTTAACGACAATATCTAGGGCAATAAAGAGGAAGCGGCCTGCCCTCTCTCGCTCGAAGCGATTAGAGGACAATGAAGGAATCTTTTCTTTTAATATTATACCAACTATGAAGCCAAGGGAGCTCAATGAGTTTAATGGCTGCTAATACTTTCGTATGCACCAACAGTAACATTCAAGTTAGATCGAAAATGCCCCAAGCACACACCCTTGTAATCACAAAATACCTTTGTTCGAATTGGCTTTCAAAACATATATCTTAGTATCTTACCTAAAAAATGCTACTTCCAAAATGAGTGAGCAACAATAGGTGGTAGGTTTTGTAGCACATACCTTACACTGACAATGTGCTACTCACAATTAGTTTCACACATTCTTCTAGCCCTTTGATTTAGTTTTACACTTTTTTCTTTTCCCAAAGGCTTTAAATAAAAGTTAAGAATTGTAGTTTTTTCTTTCTTTTTCCAAATGGAATAATTTCATTAGTAACTAGTAAACAAATAGTACAACCAATTATCAACAGGAGGAGCTGTAAAGTGACCTGGTTAAAATCTTGCTATAAAAAAATTCCAAAAGAAGAAATTTCGGAAAAGAAAAAAGAAAGCACAACTTCTCTCAAATGACCTGGTTAAAATCGTGCCATAAAAAAATCTCCAAAAGAAGAAATTTTGGACAAAAAAAAGAGAGTAGCACAACTCCTCCCAAAAGCAAGTAGTTATCACATTACTAAATGATGGGTGAATTACACGAAAATAAAAATGTTTATACCAAGAATCATGTAAAGGGAAATATACCATGCGTATAAGAGAAAAAGGGGGAAAATACCATCTTCCCTTTTTCTTTTCTTCTATTGAAGCCTCATCCTCCTTTATAGAATTTTTATAAATAACTAAAAAATTATTTGGGAATTTTCTGGTGCACAAACTCGGCTGTACGGAAAAGCTCTGTGTCGTTAAACCACTGGCACTCTTCCTCACTTCTAAAATAAAAGGCAACAAATTCGTATCTCCACCGTAAGCTTTAGATACATATAGATATAGCAATGTCGACGACCGCCAGAATTCATCCAGCAGCCTCTACAGTGCTCTCCTCCACCATCAAACACCACCTCCTCCGACCGCCTCCAAACGCTGTCGTATTCAGAACCAATCCCAACTCCGTCAGGCGTCGCGGAACCATAAGAACCCTCACTGTGGCAGCGGCTGCCCCTTTCGAAGTTTGTGCCAAAGCCTCCGTCACTGTCCCCAACAAGCTCGGCGACTGTAAGTCTGTTTCTGTTTGATAAACGAAAAAAAAGAAGTCTGGCGCTGTTTGGTCTCCCAGAAACTGCCGGAAAATGAAAAAATTTCAATGGGGTCTTTCTTGGTTTAGCCTTTTGTAGAGTACCCATGTGGCAGATTTCGTAGCATTGCAATTTCAGCGCACATAAGGCGCCAAATTCATATAAACTGAAAATTTTGTGAAACATTTTTGTAGAGAAAAGCCTCTTTCTCTTTACTTGTGTTCGTTTTTACTTAATAAGTTGTGTTTATCTGTGTACTGGAGGAAGAAAAAATGAATGTGAAGGATTGGGAATTTGTGGTTATAGAAATTATGGACATTATGTGAAAAGAGGCTATCTTTACCTTGGAGCTTTAATACATAGACTGAGGGGTACAATGAGTTTGAGATTCAGGTTATGGAATCAAATTTAACCAAAGAAAAACTGATATTCTGATAGGCATTGAAGAGTTTATAAGATGGCAGGAAACGTCTGATATCTGTGTCGATTTAAATTCTCATATTGCTTTCATTGTTGCATAGTGGTTTATAATTGTTGAGGTGGGAAATTGTTTAATGTGTCACTGTACTTTTAGTGGTGCATTTAAATCATGGGCGCGAATGATTGATTGTTTAATTGTCTCTCCTAGGTCCATTTTGTCAAAGGGTGTTGTTGACTCTAGAGGAAAAGAATCTCCCTTATGACCTGAAGTTGGTGGACTTGGCTAACAAGCCAGAGTGGTGATTTTCTGAATTTATCTGGGATTAAATTTCATTCTGTGTTGTTGAAAAATTGTCACTTACCTATGCCCTAGCGCACAAAGATTAAAGTGCAAATATCTGCTTCTATTTTTGCATCTTTTGAGTTCTATGAGTTTCTTTATTTTGTTTCTGTGTTTAGGTTCTTAAAGATTAATCCAGAAGGTAAAGTACCTGTGATAAATCTGAATGAGAAATGGGTTGCAGATTCAGATGTTATCACACAAGCTTTGGAAGAAAAGTATCCAGATCCACCTTTGGCAGCCCCCCCTGAGAAGGCTTCAGTGTATGTTACATATCCAGTACTATGAATTTCTGATCGTTTTACTCATTGCTAGGACATATGTTATGGCTTGAAGTACAGCCTAATGGCAAAAGAAAAAGGGAAAAAAATGTCATAATTTGTTTTCATTTTGAACTCTAACACGGGTAGTTGTTTTCTCTTAGAAGTAAATTTATCAAAAATATCCAAATGTGTTGTCTACCCAACTGCACGAGGAGTATGTAAGCAGGAGAACCTATGAAAAAGTCTGTAGGAACTATCTAACTAAAGCAAGAAAAGGATTTTTATTTATTTGTTTTTTGGTGAGAATGAAATTCCTAAAAAACATGTTACAAATGAATACCCCTACCTTTTTAAACTCACAAACTAAAATCGACCTAAAGGCAAGAATGTAACGATTGAGTTTGTTGGTCTATCACTATTGCAAAAGTTTAAGCTGTTTGAATGCAGCTGATGTTTATTTTAAATTCTAACATTCCCTCTCATATGGGGTATCTCTCCATTATTAGTGTCCAAAACGTGGACTTGAACTTAACTTGGAAGGTTACAATTGCTGGGATTCTAAGTTAGGATCACCAACTCTTACTTTGAAAATGTTTGTTGATTACCAGTATTCCCAAAAGTTTAAGCTGGTAGGGTCTGACATTTATTTTATATTCTTACAGTAACTAACTTAGATATGTATGTTGAGCGATAGGAAATCAGGTCCAACATAAAAATTAAACTAAAATTTAAGATATTTTGGTCTTTGAGTTTGCTTTTTCTTGAGCTTCTTGTTGTCTTCATCATTTTCCCCTAATTGGAGGGGACAAAATTCATCCTTGAGTTTTGAGAGCTTGAGTAAGAAGTTCCCACTTTGATTGTGGCATTAAATAAGTTAGGCAGAAGAGAATTGTTGAGGCTGTGGCTCGAAATTATTGGGGAAGGGCTCCAAAATTACAAGCTTGATAATTGGCACTTCAGTGTCCAGAGGGTAAATTGTCGAAGCACGATGTTCCAAGGGAAGTCTTGAGGGAAGCTGGAGCATGCCATGTGGTTTTAGGTTTACTGTTTTAGTTTTGATGCATTTTTGAGTCCTGTTTGGTACCTATCTCATTCTGTTAGTTGTATTATGACTTTATGACGTTTCCTAATCAGTTTTAGGGTTTTAGTGAGCCTTTAAATAGGTCTTGCAGAGCTTTGTCCTTCTTAGGTTGTTCGGGATGCTTGTTTTATCTCTTGTAAGGTTTATATAAACCAATTGAGAGAAAAACCTAGCAAGATCGAGCAATTGTGATCCTTTGATTGTGATTGAGATTCTCAGTCAAGTAACGTTGAGAGGAGTGGGAGATTAGTTAATGTGGTTGGAAGAACCTATTAAATTCTTTGGGTTTGTAATCTTATCCTTTCAACATCAGTGGATCATCGTGATCGTCCAGAGATGTAACCCAATTTGGGATGAATCACGTAAAATCTTGTCTTTTGATGGTGTGTTTCTTTCTGCATCTATTCTTGATCTTGGAGTAAGAGTTTGGTCCGAAATTCCGAACGTGCTTTTGGTCAATGGAAGCCGTATGTATTCCTTCAATAGAGGCAGTCTGATAATGATTTTGCTAATATGAACTGGAAGCTGAAGTATTAATATCTGAGCATCCATGGTAGTCTTTTCTGGACTTTAATGTTGCTTATGCTGAATACGTTACTATATGCAGTCAATAAGAATTGCCATCATAATTAATACCGTGCTGTAACGTTGCAGTCACCAAATTTATATACCTGATGTGTTGTTGCTGTTTAGTGAAATATCTCATGTTAAGTTGGCCTCCAGTTTGTTTGTTTGTTACTCAATACTTTTAATTATTTATTTCTTTATTCTAGTTTCGACTTTTTTGGCTTGCCATAATATCATTAGCTCAGAATACTTTTCAAAGCGCTATGAGAAGCAATTTTGGTTGTTCTTCGCAGTGGGTCTAAGATCTTCTCCACATTTATTGGGTTCCTTAAGAGCAAAGACCCCAAAGATGGAACAGAACAAGCATTGCTAAATGAACTTAGCTCTTTCAATGATTATCTCAAAGAAAATGTGAGGCTTCTACTTCCTCTGTTTTTTTTGTTTTTTTTCTTATTTTCTTTCAGATTCTCTCTCTGTCCTCCATCGGTTGGTATCTTAGAATTATTTTCCTACTTCATCCATATTGGATTCAACCATTAATGGCTAAAACTTATGATTAAAAACAAATTTATGATGTGAGGGACAATTTGGGATGCAGTTAATAAATTCTCATTTACCAAAATAAGAAAGCAAATTTATGATGTGGTCTTTCTGTGTAAGGTAATGGTCCCTTGTTGTATACATAATTTGTGAAGTTTGATGTCTTCTTGTACAGGCATGTTAAAAAAAAAACCAAATTAAATGGATATTTTGACGTTTATCTTTTTATTTATATCAGGGTCCTTTCATCAATGGGAAGGAGGTTTCTGCTGTAGATTTTTCACTTGGACCCAAGTTGTATCATCTAGAGATTGCTTTGGGGCATTTTAAAGATTGGTCAGTTCCAGATTCCCTTCCATATGTGAAGTCTTACATGAAGGTATGTGATATGTAGCTAACAAGCTTCCCCTTGTAATGAACAAGAGATCGTATTGTTGATTGAAAAGTAAATCTATAGGATACAAAATTGGATGGCACTAACAATGCAGAAGCAGTTTTATGTAAACATGTTCGTGCAAGGACTACTACCCCTTTTTACTAGATAGTGTTCTATGGTCCTAATACTGATGAATTTCTGATATGCAGAGTATATTCTCACTGGATTCATTCGTCAAAACTAGTTCCCTGAAAGAAGACGTCATTGCGGGTTGGCGGCCGAAAGTCTTGGGTTAAAATTGTCTTGCTGTTCTCTTTCTGTGGGACACCTTAGGTACATACCTTACCTTCACCTGTTCTGTACCTTAATCAAATGAATTCCTCTATTATTGACTTCTATTTTGGATTTCATTTTCCTACTGTGAAACAAGAGAGTACAATGAGTTCATAGATAGCGAAAAAAAGGAAGAAAAAGAACGAGTTTGTATATCCGGTGTTTAGAATTTGGAGTGTATTACTGTTATAGTAATTTCAGAACTCCTCACGTAGATGTGTGTAAGAATTACTACTTGACGTTTTCAAATGTTAATCCACAAAATGGAATATCTCAACTATACCGAACTTTTTTTTTTTTCCTTTCTGTTTGCTACAAAAAGCTCAGTGAATCATAGCAGGCAGAGGCTAAACCAAAATTTTTGTCTGTTTCGTCTTAAAGTACAAAAATGCAAAACGTACACAACTCCTCCTCCAACATATGGAGAGACTTTGGCTGTCATGGATTCTTTACGAAGGCAACTAGAATAGGGGAAAGCTTGAGCCTTGTGCCCTTGGGTTGCTGCTGTCTCCTTATTTCGATACGCATACCGCAAATAAATTTTCTGACGTTGTAGGTTGCTTTTCTGAAGCAGTTGCATCCCTTTGCACATTTTCTTTTTCGGTTCTTATTGTTGAGCTGAATTATTGGCATATATGGCAATACTGTTTAATTGTTTCAATAACAACAAAAAGATGTAAACATGTGATTTTGGGGCCAACAGGTCCACAGCTCAGAGTTGAGAGCATTTGCTTGCAGATCAATGGTTTAGGTTTGAACCGCAATAACGCCTCCCCCTCCCCCTTCCGAACTTTGACCCTAAAAAAAGGTCATTTTGGGCATACAAGTCTTCAAGGTAGCTTAAACAGGTTTGCAATGATTGACCTCGTAGGGGTATATAGCTTAAGCAATCGATGAATTAATGGTTTAAAGTAGTTTAATATAACTCATGCACAAACCAATTCAATTAACATGGTCTCATAGTAGCTTGCTAAGGTCTTCACCCGCATATTATCTTAGGGGTACATCCTAAGACAACAATTGTCATTCCAAATTTATAATGATAATGAAATGTAAACTAAACCAAACATCAAAACTTTGTTGCTTAACTAACAACTCAAAAAAAAAAATCTCAATTTAAAAGTATTTGAATGCATTTGGTGCCTCGCACTGGACTGGATTATTTAAATGTTCACTTAATATTTGGCAAACTTAAAAATACCCGGACTGAACTCATTAAATTAGACAACAGTCCATATACCGCTTATGCAAAACATCCCCACTTGAAAATTCGTCATCTTTAATACAAGCGATAAATCTAGTCAGCTAAATAATATAGTGGAGCACCCCTAACAGCATCGAAGGGAACAAGCTCTTCAAATGCTTGAGCCACCAATTCGCCAGCAACTTCAGCAATTTAAGGCCTTTCGAATGATTTTTTTTTTTTTTTTTAACAAAAAAATTGTAAAACTGAATTTTTTTTAAAATTAAAAAAAAAAACGCAAGAGACTACGCACAAAATCCTGATTTGGGCTTAATTAGAATGTTATAAACTTGTTTAATAATCTATGTTTTAAAAAATAAAAATAAAAATTAACAGAGGGGGCTAAAGCCTAATTGAAAATTGTTAAACAATGGCCTGATGCCTACAGACACTTAAGATCCTTAGTTGAGATTTTATCTTTTAACCGTTAGATGAAACTAACTAATTTGATCTAACGGCTAACCAATTTGATCACCAATCAAATCTTCACTAGGTTAATGGCTAGTTTGGCATTGCTGTGCTTAAAAAAAAGAAAAACTGATTAAGCTGTGAACTAAAGAAGTTAGGCGTTTGGTAAATGACATTTGAAAAAGTGATGTGAGTAATCAAGTGTTTGGTAAATTTTTATCAGAAGTGCTTTTATTATGTATAGCGACAAAAAGGAACATGATAATAAAACTAATACTTTTTTTAGAAAAACAAATTCTATCACACAACATATACTTATCATTTTTTGAAAAAAACATTATGTTAGTATGAAAATAGTGTTGTCATTTCCTAGACTCTAGCATAGGTTGAAAATTAGTGTGTGAAGAATTGTTACTGGACGTTTTGGCACAACTCATTCAACCCCATACATCCAAGGCTTGACTTGACCGATATGAAAAACTTAATTTCAGGTAAATCATGACATAATCATGCATTCATTATAGGATTCCTAGTTTGAGTTTTTTGTTTTAATAGATATTGTTTTTCTATTAAAAATTGATTGGTTGGCGTTTTTCAATAAGAATCCATATTGAACTAATATTCATGTTGGAAAACCAATTGTGGTCTTCATAAGAGTCCAAATTAAGCTAAAAGTTCATAGTTATAATTGAAGTGG
Organism: Prunus persica; assembly: GCF_000346465.2. NCBI lineage: Eukaryota > Viridiplantae > Streptophyta > Magnoliopsida > Rosales > Rosaceae > Prunus > Prunus persica. The sequence continues at coordinate 18,124,853 of NC_034011.1, read as the reverse complement.
GTTTGGTACTCGTGTGCAGCCATCTGACTAGGTATAGGAAGCTTTGAATAAAAGCAGCTTGCATCTCTTTGGTTTTTGATAGTTTTTGATATTGGGTTGAGCATATAGAATTCTTAAGCAAAAGCTGTTGTGCACATATTTGAGATAAATCATCAAGTGTTCCATGTTTACTTGGTGATTTATCAAACACTTTAATCATTCATATTGCATTCATATGCATGTCGGTGACTCATACGGTTGAGTGCACCAAGACCGTGGTGGCGGTTTTCCTCCGGCGAGCTTGAAGCAATCGTGGCCAGTATTGCGTTCAACATAAGGAGTGTCGAAGATCATCCCGTGACAGAAGTTGAGTTACGAAGAAGTCGGTAAACATTATCTAGAATGAGTCTAGGATAAGTGTGTGAGTACTTCTTGTAATCATCGTTCTATAGTGGATTTGAGTTGGACTGAGGAGTCCCGTGGATTTTCCCCAGAGGTGGAGTTTTACCACGTAAAATAATTCTCTACGTGTTCTTTTATTTTAAGCTTTGCAAATCTCAGGATTGATAACTAATATCAATCCTGCTTCAAAGGTTGATCATTATTTATTGCAAAAAATTTGAATTAGCTTGTTTAACCTTCTCCAGGCATATATAGATATCCTACAGGTATTTTCACATTATTTAAATCTACAATTGTCACATTTAAATTAATTAAAAAGAATAACAAATAAAAAAGTTCACATTACAAATAACTGTGGTCATGGTTGCTGATTTGATTAGTTCAGATTACAAATAACTCTCTCTCTCTCTCTCTCTCTCTCTCTCTGCTGTATTGTAGTTTCTAATTTGATTCTATGATTTTATTGGTTTTGGTTGTTTCCTAATAGTTGATGGCATGAATTTTTTGGTTTTTAGTTGCTGATTTGATTAGTTTAGGTCTTTTTTTACTAACTGTGGTCATGTAGTTTTTAGTTTTTAGTTATTTTGGGATGTGGCTTATTAGGTGCTGCATTGCCCTTTCTAATTTGATTATATGATTTTATTGGTTTTGGTTGTTTCTTACTAGTTGTTGGCATGAATTTTTTGGTTTTCAGTTGTTGATTTGATTGGTTTAGGTCTCTTTTTACTAGATGTGATCATGTAGTTTTTGGTTTTTAGTTATTTTGGGATGTGGCTTACTAGGAGCTGCATTTCAGTTTCTAATTTGATTATGTGCTTTTATTAGTTTTGGTTGTTTCTTACTAGTTGTTGGCATGAATTTTTTGTTATTAGTTGCTGTTTTGATTGGTTTAGGTCTCTCCTTACTAGTTGATGAATTTTTAGACAGGTGGTGCATTGCAGTTTCCATTTAATTATAATTGGCTAAATGATTTTATCATTTCCTAGCATTGGAAGTAGAATCTTATAAACACTAATAATTATATCTGATTTGATGAAATATAGTTTGTTTTTCAATAATGAATCTCTTGTTCATTTATAATTTTGTTAATTTTTTTGGTTTTTGATTATATTTCGTTTTGATTTGAGTTGTTGTTTTGATTTCTTTAGGCTGCTGTTTTTTATGTGTTGCACTAGAGTTTATATTTTTATTTTTTAATTTGATTTGTTCAGGTTGTTTGTTCATAGGTTTTGTCATGAAGTTTTTGGTCTTCCTTCCTACATGAAAAGCACCTTGGGAGGTATGAAATATCTACCTCATGTTTCTTGTAGTTCAATTTTGCCTGCAAGTTTTGCGCACTTTAGTTCAATATAATGCTTTAATCACCTACATTATAAAAAAAGAACTGCTCATTTTTGCACAAACTGCATTGCAGTTTTGCATTTAATTACATTGGCTAAATTGTTTTATAATTGGATATTGGTATGAGTTTTGAAGTTAATAAAAATTATACAATTGTGTCATCAATTGATATGCCTTTTAGACTTAGTTTAGTTGCTTGCTTTCATGATGGCTTTGCTTTTTAGATTGTAAATTGATCATTATTAACACAATGCATTGTAGTCTATATTTCTATAGAATTGGTTTTTGTTTTTATTGCGGTCTATGTTTTTTTTTGCATTTTTTGTTTTTGTTTACATCATTGATATATACATTGTTTTGTTATGTATAACTCTAGAGCATGAGGGATTTGATACAAATGTCGCACGAATTGGTGTTGAAATGAATTTTTTTTTAAAAATCGTTGATTGTTTATATAAAAATTATTTAACTGAATAAATATAATAATAAAAAATTTAGTGTAGTGGTTTGTGAATGAGGCTTCCTCCCTTGAGGATCAAGGAGTGGCATTGTGTGTAATTTTGATTTTTTAAAATTAGGTACTACTTTTTGGTCTTCAGGCTTATGCTAATTAGGTGAAATTGTATTTCTATATTTTAATTAGTAAATTATATAGTATTTTAAAATGAAAGCTCCCTTTATTATTAGTCTATGAAAAATTGAAAATAGCAGCACTCTATTTTTTGCTTTCAACTTTTTACCCATCTTCTTACCATCTTAGGGCTTAAAGAACCCAATTTATAAGGAAAACTTAGGACTTATTATTTCTCAAGTATAACTTTTCCATAAATTAGAATAACTCTTATGGCAACTATGGGGAAATATAAAAAAAGGCAAGTGACTGAAAATTATGACAAATTATTCAGGTATTTATACAGATTTTAAGTTTGTGCATTTACCTGCATTTCGCTATATTAAAGCCTTTCTAATAATCTAATTGCTTAAGAGATGCCACATCATCAAGCTTTGAGTTAGAAAAAAAAAAAATTCTAAATTTACTTTGAACTTTGTGATGTAATGGAAAATCTGCCATGTTTGCAAAAAATTTCAATTCCCAACAAATCAAGTAAAATTAGTTTTCTTTTTTTCTTCCAGTGCACATAGTTTTTTCCTTTGCCTCCTTTGCCTTTTGGGAAGAAAGAGCGATGCCAATGAAAGTTTATAGAGATATTTGGTTATATACTCATTCTTAGCACTAGTGATATAGATAAATACTATACCATTTAATTTCTATAAAAAAAAACCCAAAAAATGACAGCTAGCCTTATTGAATTTAATTTTGATTATTAAATTACTTTGATACCCTATTGAGTGTTTTGAGTTTTTATTTATGAGGTTTTGGGGTTGGGTTTGTTTTAAGAAATCAATGGATGTTTTGTAATTTATATGAAATTAGAAGCCTTTTTGTTATGTTGTAAATGGGCATTGGGTATGTTTCTGAAGTCCATTTCATATAGGGTTTTTTGTATTATAATTTGGGCCCATATATTGAGTATAATAGTAAATCTTCCAAGTTTATATGATTCCTTTGAGTTTGAACTTCAATTAGCTACTATCATTTTACTCACTCTCTCTCTCTCTCTCTCTAAACCTAGCAGAGAAAAAAAAACTCCCCCACCCCTTCAGTGTCGTATCTTGGGGGGAGGTGGTCTGCCCCTCCTCCCTCCCCCTCCTCTTCCTCATTCTTCCTCCTTGAATTACACTTTTCTTCTTCTCCCCTTATTTTTCAATCTGGGTGGATGAAGACCACGGGCATGATTTCCCCTATCACCACCATTTTTACCTTGCGGATCTTGCTTCATACCGACCCAAAATCCATGGCTCATCCGAATTCCTTCACCTCCCCTTTGATATGGCCTCATCCTTGGTATGTAAATGCACATTTCAAACGTGTTTTGGCGCTTTTTTATTGGAAGGTGTGTAGAGCTCTAGCTCGAGTGCTTGCACCACCTCCTTCTATGTTATTGGTTCTTTTTCTCTTAGTTGTGGAATGGTTCTCATTCTTTTTTGGATAGCTGTTGTCTTCATGGTGGTGATTGGTGGTTTGTCCATCTACAGTCGTGGAGTTTCTCTTTGCAAATGGCGGCTTGGAGTTTCTCTTTGGTTGTGGTGGCTATGTATTTTTCTTTTATTTTGTGTTTAATTTGGGCTTTATGTCTAATATGGCCTTTATGCCGAATGTGGGCGTAATGCCTCTTTGTGGGCTATATACCTTTATGTGGGCTTAATGCCTTTATGTTGGCTTTTGCTGTTTTAGTTTTTTTTTTCTTCTTGGGAACATGATCTTCGTGAGATATTGTAGTCTGTAATGGTTTTAGCTAGATTTGTTCATGTTTGTTTCCTGTTGATTTTCTGGCCGTTGTTTTTGCTCAGCTTTATTTGTTCTATTCTCTGCCCTTTGAAGGGATTGCAATGAATTGGAACTTCAAAAAAAAAAAAAAAAAAAAANNTCAATTAGCTACCTTCTTCGTCCTCTACTGATTAGCAAAATATTGTGCTGGTATCTTTCAATCAGAAGAGGAAGGAAAAAAAAAATCCGTGCAGAGAAAATAAAAAAAGGAAGAATAGAAAAACTAGTTTTGACGCTCAAGTCAAAACTGAAGGCGTACAGGTAAAGTCCATCCAATCCTTATCCAACAAAAAAAAAAAAAGAAGGTCCAATCCTATTAGGTTAAGGCTTTCCCATACCTATAAATATAAGGACTAAGTCAATCTCTTCTATAAAACCCAGGCACAAACACAATCTCTCCCTCGCGCTCTCTCTCTCTCTCTCTCTCTCTCTCTCTCTCTCTCTCTCTCTCTCTCTCTCTTGTAAATGGTGCTCAGCTCAGATCAGATGGGTTCCTTTTTGCACTTAGCAGTTCCTCCTGATGACGGAAACCTTGGTCCTATTCCAGCATCCCAAGTGAAGGATGAGAAGCAATTGGGTGAGGAGGTTAGCAAAACCACAACCAACTTGTCTTCTTCTTCTTCTTCAGTTTCGACGCATACTAGGGCTATTGGGATCATTCATCCTCCCCTAGAAATCAGAATCGTTCTCGACAGAACTGCCGAATTCGTGGCAAAGAATGGACCCGGATTTGAGAAAAGGGTCGTTGCTGAGAATACTGGAAATCAAAAGTTCAACTTTTTGATTTCCTCAAGCCCTTTTCACGCATATTATCAGCATCGCTTGCTTGAGTTCTGTGCTAAAAATCAGTCTTCTGGACAGCAAGAGCAACCTTCTTTGCAGCAGCCTGCAGCAGATCCCTCTGCCCAGTTTAAACCAGTGCTCAAAGTGCTCGAAACACCCGAAGCTGAGGAGTATACTGTTCGGCTTCCACAAGGAATTACTGGGGAAGATTTGGATATTATTATGCTCACAGCCCAGTCCGTGGCTCGAAATGGGAAATCGTTTTTGACAGCATTGGTAAACAGGGAAATCAATAACCCCCAGTTCCATTTTCTGATGATTCCTACCCACAGAATGTCTACGTTTTTCTCTTCTCTTGTAGATGCGTATTCGAAGGTGGTGATGCCGCCCAAGGCTTTGACAGAGAAGCTTAAGAAAAGTGTTGCAGACATGGAAACTGTGCTTGAAAGGTGTGTGCGTCGGCTGGAGTGGGAACGTTCACAAGAGCAGGCAAAGCAGAAGGCTGAAGATGAGATTGAGCAGGAAAGGATACAAATGGCTATGATTGATTGGTATGATTTTTCTGTGATTGAAACAATAAACTTTGCCGATCATGAAGACGAGGATTTACCTCCTCCAATGGCCCTTGACGAGGTTATAAGGAGAAGCAAGGTCACTGATATGGAAGAAGATATTGTTCAGCCTGGTGAGCAGGTGGAAATGGAAATGGATGAAGAAGAGATGCAGCTTGTTGAGGAGGGCTTCATGACAGAGGATCCAGAACCACCACTGAGAATTGTGAACAATTGGAAGAGACCTGAGGACAGGATCCTTGCCCAAAGAGACCCAACAAAGTATGTCATTTCTCCAATCACTGGGGAGCTTATCCCTATCAATGAGATGTCTGAACACACGAGGATTTCTCTAATTGATCCAAAATATCAAGAGGAGAAAGAAAGGATGTTTGCTAAGCTTCGGGAGACTACGCTTGCTCAGGATGACGAAATCTCAAGAAACATTCTGGGCCTTGCACGAACCCGCCCTGACATTTTCGGTACCACAGAGGAAGAAGTTTCTAACGCAGTCAAGGCTGAGATTGAAAGAAAGAAAGATGAGCAACCACAACAGGTCATCCGGGATGGTCACACTGAAAGCACTAGCCGCACAGAAAATCATGTCCTTAACAATGATGCAAGAAACCTTCCTGGTCCTGCAGCTCCTCCTCTGTCTAGACCCCCAGTTGTCCAATATCAATCAGTTAGACCACCCCCACCCGGTTCTCGGTTTACAGTCATGCAAGTTCCCCGAGCTTATAACCCCCTTGCTGTTCCTCCACCTACAATACAGATGATGCCACCACCACCTTTGCCTCAGGGGATGCCTCCACCACCACTTCCAGAAGAACCTGCGCCAAAGCGGCAGAAGCTTGATGATTCTACGCTTATTCCAGAAGATCAGTTTTTGGCACAGCATTCGGGACCTGTCCACATCACAGTATCCGTCCCCAATGTTGGTGAAGGTAATCTGAAGGGACAACTTTTGGAGATTATGGTGCAGTCTTTATCTGAAAATGTTGGAAGTCTGAAAGAAAAAATCTCTGGGGAGATCAAGCTTCCTGCAAACAAGCAGAAACTGAGTGGAAAACCTGGTTTTCTCAAGGACAATATATCGCTTGCATATTACAATGTCGGAGCAGGAGAAACACTTACTCTTTCATTAAGAGAGCGTGGTGGAAGAAAGCGATGAAACAGATTATATAACCAGGACGATTAAGGTTCATGCTGGACTTTTCTTGTTATTATGAGAATATGCAATATATCATGTGGGACTCTTTTATTGTACTTTATTGGATGATTTTTCTGAACATATTATTGTTGTCTTTAAATTGTTGCTAGGTGTCGTATCTAGTACAGATTTGGTGCCTCAGCGAGTGTCTCTGGAGGACAATGGGAAGTAGATCAGTTCCTTTTGCTTAGCCAGAGCAAGTCATTTGCTTATATATCTAATTACGGCTCTTTTTTTTGCAATGCAGTTTTTTTCTCTGAAAACGATGTGCCTCATAGTCGTATTATGGCTTTGATATCCATAGAAGCATTCTTGATGTCAGAAGACCTTTGTTTGCTTAAATTATTTTTGATGTTCACTTCAAATTTTGTTGCTGAAATATTTTGCTCTTTGATGAATGTTTGGTGTTTTGGGCGTTATCTAAGTATTTAGTTTCATTTTGTAGGGTTAAGCTATACTGTGCACTTATCAAAGGGGTGATGCCTCTAGAAACTTGTATTGTTTTGCACTCATGTTATCCTTGAACCAGCCAATAGCAAGCAGTGGCTGGTAGAGTTGGTGTTTTCTGATGTTGGTTGTTAACTGCAGGACAAACGCTTAGAGCTACTTGTTGGGACTCATAAAATGGTCTGTGCAACCAGTTAGATGTGTCTACTTCTTTAAGCATCTAAGCCAGGTAAGATGCTTTCTCATCTTTACCATTTTCATGTAGAATTCTTTGCTCTTTTTCCAACTCTGATGGCAATCCTTATACATGCCATTTCTTTTTGCACTATGGGCTGGAAGGAACCACCGGGTTTGATTGCAGTACCATGTTAAAGGAACACTTAGGATTTTGTATCTTTGTATTTTCTCTAGGATTATTAGAGAAGGGTTACGTAGCTTCCCATGGGAAACCGAACAAGATCTCTGACTTACGGTTCCATATCAGCACATTAGCCATGTTCTATCACAACTACAACTCAATTCATAGCTTTTTTTTTTTTTTTTTTTTTTTGCAGTATACTGTTGAAATCCTCCTGAACTTATAGCTACTTTTCGACTAGTGTAATCTTTGTTTTACCGTTGATCCATATAGGTTCCACATCTCATCAATGGGCAGACCTTACCAAAATCCGATGGAAAAATACTGGTTCATGCATCATCACTTTCGATGGTCGTTCTGTAGTCGGTTTTAAGTTACCAAAGCAGCGTGCAAGTAACCTTTTCATGTCAGTTTGAGCACCAATCTCTTATGGTCACATAGCTAGTTGTAACTTGGATTGTAGTGTGGAGGATGTAAGCTGGTATCTGGTGAATGAGCTTGACCACCAGTTGGGTTTATGAGTTGTCTTGGAAACAGTGGTGGTTGCGTCAATATAGGCATCAAGGAAAAGATTGCAGAAGTCAAGAAAAGAAGAAATTGCATTGAATTAGGAAGGGTCATGAATTGCGTTGTGCTTTCTTACCTTAAGTGTGATCGAAATCACAAGTGAATTACATATATTTCTAACTTAAGAATTAATGACAAGTACTTGTAGCTCAAGTGATTAAGAGTAGTTACCCCTACATCCTGAGGTCTTGTGTTCAAATTCCCCCTCAATATCGCTTATAATTGCTGTTGTATTGTATCCATGATGTTGTCTTTGCCTTGTAGGAAACTCTTGGTTGTGTCGACAAGTTTCAATAGAGTTGTTTTACTTGTTATTCTAATAAGAAAATATATGGGGAAATTGAGTTGGCCAAAGAAGAGATTATTAATGTGGGAGATGTGCGTCTAGTCTTATTATTTGCATATGAATTATTGGAGGATTAGCTAACCATTATAGTCCTCTCACTAAAGACAGTTCATGGAGTTAAATTATTCGCCTTTATGGTTATGAGGGAAGTCATAGTGTGTTTGCTTTTTGTTGGGTTTAATTCTATAATAGTTTTAGGGGAATTTTTATTTAAACTTTTCTGTGTTATGTAATTTTACTCATGTAATTCTTCAGTTTTGTTAATGAGAAAACAGTTTTGTAGTTTGTTATTCTCTATTGATTTCTTACCAGAGATGGCATCTACTACCACAACAAATATATATCCCAGAAATATAGCTGTGTTTTTGTTGTTGCCAAAGTTAGGAAGAGGGATGGGTGAGATTCACATGGGTACCGCGGGAGTTTGAACCTAGAATCACTTGAGAGCACACCAAAGGCCTGAGCTAATCCAACTAACACCCCCATTGATTAGAAAAATAGCAGTTTGCTTTGCCATATATGGCTAATTAAATAATGAGATATTAATCTTATTATTTAGAATTATGAGATATTTTTGCAATCAGGTTTCTTTTCAATAAGTAATGGTTAATTAATCTAGTAGACACAGCCACAGGTCTGCAAGCACACCATAAAGGACAAGAGTTTTGTCCTATCTAGCCATACTTCTTCACAAATATTATAGTATATACAAGTATATATTACACTGTTCACTACTACACTTGTGTAAAATATCATAATGTAAAACAATTCCACACATATATTTACTGCTTAAACACTAATTAATATAGGTGAAAACCCACCAAGAAGTTTAGAAGAAAAATTAAATAATGGAATCGCATGCAGTCTTTGTTAATTGCTCCTCTAAGTCTGTCTATTGGCAATGTAGTTGGCTAAACAATATAATGGAGTAGCCATAGCAGCATCAAAATGAGCAAGCTCTTCTATTGCTTGAGCCACCAACTTAGCAGCAAAATTCTTTGCCCCTTCAATGCCCATGAACTTTGGATATGTCGCCTTGTCGCTTGCCAAGTCCTTCCCAGCCGTCTTTCCCAATTCCTCCGACGACTTTGTCACATCCAAAATGTCGTCAACAACTTGAAACAACAACCCTATGCACCTTGCATACTTCCTCATCCTTTCTACCTCACCTTCATTCCCTCCTCCAATTATTGCCCCGCAAACCACCGAAGCCTCGAGGAGCTTCGCGGTTTTATGCACATGTATGTACTCCAATTCTTCTAGTGTCACTTCTTTACCTTCACTCAAAATGTCAACAATTTGACCCGCCACGAGGCCTGATGACCCTACGGCTGAACCAAGCTCGGCAATGGCCCGAACCACGCGTTCAGGGGAGACCACTTTTGTGGTCTTAGCCGCTATGTGCTCAAAGGCAAGGGAGAGGAGGGCATCACCGGCTAAAATAGCGGTTTCTTCCCCAAAAGCCTTGTGGTTTGTGGGCTTTCCGCGACGAAGATCGTCGTTGTCCATGCAAGGAAGATCATCATGAATCAGTGACATGGTGTGGATCATTTCAACGGCACAAGCTGTTGGGATTGCAAGAGACTGATCCCCTCCAACTAATTCACACGAAGCAAGGCATAGAACCGGACGCACACGCTTTCCTCCGGCTAAAAGTGAGTACCTCATTGCCCTATGGATTTTCTTGGGGTATTGCAAAGGCACAGCCTCATTCAAAGCTTTCTCCACCTTCTTTGCCTTCATGGACAGGTACTCATCAAATTGGAATATGGGCAACTGGGTAATTTCAAGTGGTTTGGTGAGCAATGGTTGGACTGAAGATGAGTCAGCAACTTGTGTATGTGTGGCCCTAATCTTCAAGGAAATGAGCCTGAGGCTACCAATTGATATTCTAGGGCTAGGACTTTTGTTGAGAGCAATATTAGGATTTCTGAGAAGGGCTGAGTTTTCATAGCTTGGAATGGTTGAGAAAAGAGCCATTGATTGGAAGACCAGAATTCCTTGTTGATATTAATTGTTGGGTGAATGATGCTCTTGGGAGTTATAAACTTATAATATAGGAGAGATTAAAGAAGTAAAGATGCCGTTTAAGATGTCAATTTCCATAGCTTAGGGTTATTCCTTTTGATCTGGCTTGGACTCTAGTGTCTCATTACATATACATATATTTTTGGACGTTAACGTTTTGGATCTTGTTTTGGTGATGACAGTTGGTCACACGTTATTTGAGATTTATTTATGTTTTTCCTATTTGATATGCAAGAATTTGAATTATTTAATTCTACTATTTAAGTATGCACCCGTCATTGTGTTGCAATAGTTTTGGAATATGATATAGCCACCCCTGTTTGATTCCGAACCTGCTTAGCTTGCCTACAAGATTAGATTCCCCGAGGAAACCAAACTCCCATCAAGCATGCATGATGCTTCGCGACAGATTGTTTTCCAAAGGAAAAATTCTCAAGATTTTATAAAATTGTATCATGCAATATGCCAATAGTAAATACGAGAGGGAGAGTCGAACACATTACCTTAGTATATATTTTAAATTTGAATACCTTCTTTCGCGAAAAAAAAATTATTGCAGAGTTAAATTAACTAGTTTTTAGCAATCATTAAGCACTAACTATACCCTTGTGTCCCTTAATTAAGCTTCTCAGATTGACTCTGAAAAAACAATGGTTTTCTCTCACACCTATTTCTTTCTCAGATTCATGTGTAATGGAAAATATTTTTGCTGGTTTAAACTACAGTAATTTTCAACATTGGACTAACCAAGAATTTAGTACGGTGACTCAAATTAAGAGCGCACACACATTTCTGCACTAATTAAATATTAAGTATATTTTTTTCTTTTGAAATTTCAGATTTATTAATAGAGCAAAAATATTTAATTAAGTACAATGAGAAAGTAGGAAAAAACCATAATAAACATGAAAAGCTAAATTGAATTCTGCAGGAAAAAAGTTTCTTAATTACCAGGATACTCGGGAGGTAAATACAGCACACGTAGGAGTATATTCCTAGATTTATGCCCTAAACTTTTCATGCCAAAACCTAACAGTTTGACATTAAAATCCTGCAAAAAATAAACAAAACACAGTTAGTTAATATAATTAAGGGTAACCCTAATATAATATATATAGTTAATTGAGATTTAAAAAATGAATTTAAATACTCGGCCTAGGAGGATATTAGCATCCTTAAAATAAGGTATAAATCCCATTGGCACACTATGCAAAAAAGCCAGTCCCCTCGCCACTTAAACAACTATGGAGATTTGGTTGTCCCAAGATCCTGACATTGTTGCTTGCGAGGATATATCTCAAGCTTTCTTGTTCAATTGATACATACACGACATACACGGTATCAAAAAAACTATCAAAGCCATACGAGCAATTATACCTAGAGTACAAAGAGGATGGAGGACATTTTCATGAACAAACCTCTTTAACCATTTTTGCTCTCCCTATCAAATTCCAATACCAAAAAATCAGGACCATATAATAATAAATAAAAAGTTTCCGAGTTCATCAAATCTATATTTTCCTACTCATTACGTGTTGTGATAACTATAAGAGTGCTGCTAAACGAACCCTAAAATTAACTGAGTACACCCTACTACCAAAGTATTTATTGAATTACTAATTTATCCTATAAAATGACAAAAAAGGATATATGGAATTGTGAAATAAATATAATTTTAATAAGTACACCCCGCTCATCATATTCAATCCTAATCAAACGTAGAGAAGTTTTCGTATAATTTTAAGGGCCTTTGATGCTTCAAAGGCTCAGAGCTTCCTTACAAACACGAGAAAGACAAGTGTCAGCGTTTCTCCATTTACTTGATTCTTCATGATGCAAAAGATGGGTAGCCATATTTGAATGAAAAAGTTTGTTCCAGTCTGACTTCTTAGCTCAACATCATCTATACAATAAAGTTGAAGTGGATGAATTTAAAATCCTAGGGTTTAAACTTTTCTTATAACTTAGAAGCATCCAAAATTCTCAAGGATTTCAGGCTGGTGATGATGCATTTCACTAGTAATTTGACAGAGATTTTTGAGTCCCCTCCACATATTTCGAAGAAAATCACAAGGATTTACAAGATTCGAGCTTCAAATTGAAGGAGCTAGCAAATCTACTCCCACAACAGCTTTCGAAATTAAAGATTTTGATGCGAACCCAAAATCTGAAAAGATGGCTCAAATTCATGTAAAAAGAGAAACCTGGTTTAGGATTGGTATTAGGGTGTTGTGTGATAGAGTATATTAAGTTGTACCAGGGGTATTTTGGTAGTTAAATAGGATGTATTTAGTTAATTTTACATTTTGATTAAAATAGTAGCACTCTAACTATAATGCACAATCAAGCAATAGGCCAATTGATCACATATAATAAAATCATTCATATCTGACTATTAAATCTTCATCAACAGTATTTGTGTTTAATCCTTACTTGTATCAAAGTTACCAAATTTGAGGATTAAACCCAATCTTCATGATTTACAAGTTCACTTTTGAAAATAATTAAGTTGTCTTCAAACAAAATGATTTAATAACATATGTTTTAATTTCTAGAAAATCAAATCTCTGTTCATGCAAGAGTTTGCTTTTCATTTCACATCTTGGAATTAAAAAACGAGGACATGCGCTAATTAAGATAATTACAATAATTAATTAATCTACCTCCAGGTCCAGTGCTAAAACGTAATAAATAATAATATAAAAAAAAGATCCAGCGCTAATTAAGATAATTACAATAATTAATTTATTGGCTATAATATTACTATTAATTGGATAAAAATATATTATACATTAATATATATATAACATAATGATTCAATTAAATTGATGTATGATTGAATCAACCAATGCAAATTAAAATGAACAGGTTGGATAATAAATAAAGTGCTATAGTTAAAAAATTAAGGTATATAATTAATACATACCTCCCATTGTTGAAAAGCCTCTTCAAACTTCGGGTGTACCTCCTACAGAATTATAATCTTGATGGGTAGCTATCCAAAGGTCCAAAGTTAGTATGTCGGTCGAGAAGCCCAGTAGCACCACATTGATGTTCCTATGCTCACAAATTTTAAATTTTAATAACTCTTTAGTCTTCTCACGATTCAAAACTAGTAGTTTAAATTTGAACTAGATAGTTGTTTTTTAGAGATCTTCCTCCTTGAATAGGTGAAAGTTAGGTTGTTGTCCCTTTTCCAAAATAGTCTCGCTATAGGCAGCAGCAGCAACCCCCGAGAGTGTTCATCCAAGTCCCCACCCCTGGTGTTTGAAAGACTAGTAGCAAAAGCAGATGATGATGAGGCACCACGTGTTGTATCAAAAAGTAGGTAAATTAAAATTGGTATAATGATTAATATAAGAAAAGATTAATAAGATAAAAGTTGATAAGTATCAGGTATGGACAACAAGAAAAGCACATTGTTACTTTTTAAATTCAAGCTATTTTTTGTTCTAGAATTGTCTATGTTTATACAACAATCAATCGGGTGCATTTGACACTAGAAGACCAGGGTGCAGCTAGGCCAATAACATGCCGGAGGTAAAACTGATGGCACCATCATGATCCCAACTACCGGTACGTAGCTAGGCCTATAACACGCTAAAGCCCTAGCTACCATCACAGTCGCTCGCATTGAAACCTTTGTTTAGCAAAATATAGTATGTCACTTTGGCATACCCCGGACAATTGTCACGAACAATGGCAGACAATTTGATAACGCCAAATTTAAGTAATTTTGCTTCAACCTCAAGATCCGTCTTTGCTTTGCTTCTCTGTCCAATCCCCAATCCAATGGCCAACAAGATCATAAAAAAGACTTTGAAGACAAAGCTCGACAAAGCCAAAGGTTATTGGCTCGACCTACTTCCAGAGGTCCTATGGTCTTATCGAACCACTTTTCACACTTCTACTGGAGAAACACCTTTCTTTATTTCCTTCAGTACCGAATTTGTTGTACCAGTAGAGATCGACCAACCCTTCCACCAAACATCAGCATATGATGCCGAAGCAAATGACGAGCAATTGGTCATGAACCTGGACCTCATTACTAAGCTTCGTGATCAGGCCCAAATGAGCAATTTTGCTTATAAGTAGTGCGTCGTTAAATACAATGACTTTAGCGTGAAGCCTCGAACCTTCAAACCTGGAGATTGGGTCATGCGTAAGGTCTTGCTAGCCACAAAAAACGCAGCTGAAGGTACCCTCGAACCAATATGGAAAGGTCCTTATAAAGTCATCAAGGTTTGTTGCTCCGGCACTTATCAGCTCTGTGGTGCCAATGGTAAACCCCTGCCTCATTCGTGAAATACTGATCACCTTAAGTTGTACCACAAAGGAACGAGCCTAGGTCTTTACCATCGACACCTATGTTATCATATTTTCCTATGCCTTCGGCACTTATGTCTTACACTTTAAACAAAGTATCCTATGTACTTACGCCTTTCGGCACCTACCTAAATGAAACGCCTTACTCTGGCTCATTTGTACACACACAAGTTAACCTTTAGCAAGACATTTGTTAAAACAAACATATAACATGCTATGATACAAATACCAAACATAACCCCGCCTTATGGTAGGACAAAATATCCATACATAAGTACCATTGGCATTGTCAAGCTGTTCATAGAAGATACAACAATGTTATATACAAAAATAAGAAGAAAAAAAACAAAGCCCTCAGGCTTCGGCATCCTCTCCCCTCAACTTCCCAAGCCGCAGGGCCAGCCACCTGGACCCCACAACCACCATTGCCAACGACACCCTCCTCAGCCTCAACAACAAGTGAAATAGCTGCATCTGCAGAAGACGGAGAGGCAAACACCCATTCCTTGCCAGGAGGAATATGAGGAGGCACACCAATGGTATCGAAGTTAATCTCCAGTGTAGGGTTGAACCTCACTATGAGCTTCTCCCAGCCCAACTGCTTCTCCACCATCCCCACCAGCATAAGGCCTCGAAACTCCTCCGACGCCTTGTACTCCTCTACCGCTTGGGTACAGGTCACGGCCACCTCCTTTGCCTTTGTTCGCTTAGCCTTAGCAAGAGCCTCCTTTGCTATCCCCAGCTTTCGCTCAGCTTGCTTCAGTTCCTTCTCCAAGATATGGGTCTTCAGCTGTAGCGCATTCTTCTTTTTAATCGTGGCCTGGGCTTCAACGATAGCAGCCTTCGCCGTCTCCCTCTGCCCCTTCGTCTGTGCCACCTTCTTATCCGCCCCAGCTATGGTCAGATACATCTTCATAAAGGCCCATAGATAATTATACAGTTAGCCACACAATAGTTAAAGATAGCAAACACTAACTCAATAATTCTGGCACTTACATTGGTGGTGGATTCTTCTTCTACACATAGTCGGAGAAGTTGGTGGCTTTGGTCCGAGCCAACTCCTCCACATCGATCTTCACCCCGATGAGGAAGGCAATCACTAGGAGCACCTCCTAATGATGCATCGCCAACGTCACCTCATTCTTCTATCTTCGAATCGTGGCAAAATCAATGTCCTCAGCATCCACTAGGAATAACTGCTATATGCCGAGCGGAAGCTTAGGCAGGGGCTCTAAATCAAAAGGAGGTACCCTGAATCGCCCATGATGTCTCGAATGGCTGCTTCCAACCCCTTCCTCTTATTGTTCAAGGTTGCTGCCACCAGCTTGTCATCGTCATCCCGAGTCCGCTTACTGACAGCATGACCTCCTGCCTTCTCACAGTGCCCTTTGGGCCCTTGGCCTGCCTCTCTTTGGCCTTTTTGGCCCTAACAGCCTTTTAAAATCTTGCAAAAAATAAACAAAACACAGTTAGCTAATATAATTAAGGGTAACCCTAATATAATATATATAGTTAATTGAGATTTAAAAAATGAATTTAAATACCCGGCCTAGGAGGATATTAGCATCCTTAAAATAAGGTATATATTCCATTGGCACACTATGCAAAAAAGCCAGTCCCCTCGCCACTTGAACAACTATAGAGATTTGGTTGTCCCAAGATAAGGTGACATTGTTGCCTGCGAGGATATATCTCAAGCTTCCTTGTTCAATTGATACATACACGACATACACGGTATCGAAAGAACTATCAAAGCCATACGAGCAATTATACCTAGAGTACAAAGAGGATGGAGGACATTGTCATGAACAAACCTCTTTAACCATTTTTGCTCTCCTGATCAAATTCCAATACCAAAAAATCAGGACCATATAATAATAAGTAAAAAGTTTCCGAGTTCATCAAATCTATATTTTTCTACTCATTACGTGTTGTGATAACTATAAGAGTGCTGCTAAACGAACCCTAAAGTTAACTGAGTACACCCTACTATCAAAGTATTTATTGAATTACTAATTTATCCTAATATAAAATCACAAAAAATGATACATGGAATTGTGAAATAAATATAATTTTAATAAGTACACCATGCTCATCATATTCAACCCTAATCAAACGTAGAGAAGTTTTCATATAATTTTAAGGGCCTTTGATGTTTCAAAGGCTCAGAGCTTCCTTACAAACACGAGAAAGACAAGTGTCAGCGTTTCTCCATGTACTTGATTCTGCTTTAACCTCAAGATTCGTCTTTGTTTCGCTTCTCTAGCCAATCCCCAGTCCAATGGCCAACAAGATCATAAAAAAGACTTTGAAGACAAAGCTCGACAAAGCCAAAGGTTATTGGCTGGACCTACTTCCAGAGGTCCTATGGTCTTATCGCACCACTTTTCACACTTCTACCGAAGAAACATCTTTCTTTATTTCCTTCGATACCGAATCTGTTGTACCAGTAGAGATCAACCAACCCTTCCACCAAACATCAGCATATGATGCAAATGACGAGCAATTGGCCCTGAACCTTGACCTCATCACTAAGCTTCGTGACCAGGCCCAAATGAGCAATTTTGCTTATAAGTAGTGCTTCGTTACATATTATGACTCTAGTGTGAAGCCTCGTACCTTTAAACCTGGAGATTGGGTCATGCGTAAGGTCTTGCTAGCCACCAAAAACGCAGCCGCAGGTACCCTCGAACCAATATGGAAAGGTCCCTATGAAGTGATCAAGGTTCCAATGGTAAACCCCTGCCTCATTCGTGGAATGTTGATCACCTTAAGTAGTACCACAAATGAACGAGCCTAGGTCTTTATCATTGACACCTATGTTATCATATTTTCCTATGCTTTCGGCACTTATGTCTTACGCTTTAAACAAAGTATCATATGTACTTATGCCTTTCGGCACCTACCTAAAGGAAACGCCTTACTCTGGCTCATTTGTACTCACACAAGTTAACCTTTAGCAAGACATTTGTTAAAACAAGCATACAACATGCTATGATACAAATACCAAACATAACCCCGCCTTATGGTAGGACAAAATATCTATACATAAGTATCATCGGCACTGTCAGGCTGTTTATAGAAGATACAACAATGTTATATACAAAAACAAGAAAGAAAAAAAAACAAAGCCCTCAGGCTTCGGCATCCTCTCCCCTTAACTTCCCAAGCCGCAGGGCCAACCACCTGGACCCCACAACTACCACAGCCAACGACACCCTCCTCAGCCTCAACAACAAGTGAAACAGCTGCATCCGCAGAAGACGGAGAGGCAAACACCCATTCCTTGCCAAGAGGAATATGAGGAGGCACACCGATGGTATCCAAGTTAATCTCCAGCTTTCGCTCAGCCTGCTTCAGTTCCTTCTCCAAGATATGGGTCTTCAACTGTAGCGCGTTCTTCTTTTTAATCGTGGCCTGGGCTTCAATGATAGTGCCTTCGCCGTCTCCATCTACCCCATCGCCTGTGCCACCTCCTTATCCGCCTTAGTTATGGTCAGATACATCTCCCTAAAGGCCCATAGATAATTATACAGTTAGCCACACAATAGTTAAAGATAGCAAACACTAACTCAATAATTCAGGCACTGACATTGGTGATGCACAAGACTATCTTTTGCACTTAGTCAAAGAATTTGGTGTCTTTGGTCTGACCCAACTTCTCCACATCGATCTTCACCCCGATGAGGAAGACAATCACTAGGAGCACCTACTAACGATGCATCGCCAACGTCACCTCATTCTTCTATCACCGAATCGTGGCAAAGTCAATGTCCTCAGCATTCACTAGGAACTATATGCCGAGCAAACGCTTTGGCAGGGGCTCTAAATCAAAAGGAGGTACCCTGACTCGCCCATGATGTCTCGAATGGCCGTTTCCAACTCCTTCCTCTTATTGTCCAAGGTTGCTGCCACTAGCTTGTCGTCGTCATCCCGAGTTCGCTTACCGACAGCACGACCTCCTGCCTTCTCCCTTTGGGCCCTTGGCCTGCCTCTCTTCGGCCTTTTTGGCCCCGGCAGCCTTATACTTCTCCCATCTCTTCGTGAGCTTATGTTGCTTCTTCTCTTCATCAATCTTCACCACTTTTAGTGACTACTCCACTGTAGTCACCCCTTTCGGAATCCTTGCCACTGCCACCCCCACAAACAAGAAGTTAGTCAACAGTATATATGTACCAAACAAAGACACCGAACAAACACAACTTATTTTCTTGCAGCAACCCCAATTCAAGAAAGAGATTCGGCGTCAACAAATTCATGAACTCTAGCCTTTTTGCCGAAACCAGTGTTCTCACCAACTCTATCTCTTCCTCCCTCTAATTCGATAGTCCGCACTTCACAGAACCTACAAAAAAAAAATTTGATTAGTTCAATTTTACCGCTTCGGCAGCATGATAATTCATATAACAAGCACATGCAAGCACCAAAATCAACACATCAAAAAGGTATGACCAAAGACCTATTGATTGAAAATGGTTAGGCACATGTTTGCTAATGGTCTGTCCAGGCAAACATTCCTAATTGCCGAATACAAAGAACCACCTATACCTTAATATATATGTATATATATATAATTCAATTAAACTGATGTGTGATTGAACCAACCAATGCAAATTAAATGAACAGGTTGGAGGTAATAAATAAGGAGTTATAGTTCAAAAATTAAGGTATATAATTAATACATACCTCCTATTATTGAAAAATCTCTTCAGACTTTGGGTATACCGTTTGCAGAATTGTAATCTTGATGGGTAGCTCATTAATAAGATCGCTATCCAAAGGTGCAAGGTTAGTATGTCGGTTGGGAAGCCACAATAGCACCACATCGTTGTTCCTATGCTTATGAATTCTAAATTTTAATAACTCTTTAGGCTTCTCATGATTCAAAACTAGTAGTTTAAATTTGAGCTGGATAACTATTTTTGAGAGATCTTCCTCCTTGAATAGGTGAAAGTTAGGCTACTGTTCATCTTCCAAAATACTCCTGCCATAGGTAGCAACAGCAACCACGGATGGTGTTTCATCCAAGTCCCTACCTCTGGTATTTGAAGTACTAGCAGCAGAAACATATGATGAAGAGGCACCAAGTGCTGTATCAAAAGTAAGTAAATTAAAATCGATACAACAATTAATATAAGAAAATATTAATACGATAAAAGTTGAGAATTACGCTATTTTTTGTTCTAGAATTGTCTATGTTTATACCCAAATCAACCGAGTGCATTCAACATTAGAGGACCGAAGCACAATTAGGCCCATAACATGCCGAAGGTAAAACTGATGGCACCATCATGATCCAGCTACAAAACCTAAAACCTAAAACTTAGACACATGTCACCACCGTAGTGATTTGCACAAAGTCCCACATTGAAACTTTTTGCAAATTCCCACTTTCACCTCTCTATAAAAGAGGAATAGTACCCAAGTAAAAGGAGGTAACTACTTTTCACATTTACTGTTACTTTGCCAAAATTACTGTACATCCCACACTTGTTGACTTAAGAATCAAAGAACCTTCGTCAGGCACCACATCGGTGCCCAAAGCTTAACAATTGCTTCATCCTTATTTCTCTTGTAGGATCTCATCTTGCCGAAGGTTCACAACTGTTTATCCTGCTGAAGATCCCATACTTCTTTCATCTAAGTTGACACTCGATTTCAGGCATTAACAATTTGGCGCCGTCTGTGGGAACCCGACTTCTGAATCTCACACCTCTACTAGTTTTGCTAGCTCATTTGCCTATCTGGCCCTGTCGCCTTTTCAGTCTATTACACTCCAAAATGCCGAGCGATGCTAACCTTGACACTTAATACCATACCCTCATATGGAGTTCTCCAGAAGGAAACCTTCAACTGACGTGCACCTCTAGGCCGAAGTGGAGCGTCTTCGTGCCGATGTTGACAAAATGAAGGAGAGCAACGACTTTTTCCATACCAAAAATGTCGAGTTACAGCATGACTGTCGAACCTTGAAGCGTAACTGGGAGAATACTCACCACCAACTCACCCAACATGACACCACCCAAGGTATCGAGCGAACCCTACCAAACCAGTTAGTTGTCTCTCTTCACAGTGCTCTAACGCAGTCTAGGCCTGACAAAGGCAAAGGCCACCTTCATCTTGAAGCAACAAAGTCATGACCTCTCCAAATTTCCCCACCAAATGACCTACCTAATGCCCCAACCAAGATTTACAAGGATTGCAGGGATCGCATATCAGAGCTTCAGCCAAAGCCCATCCAGATTCCTGTATATTTACAAGGATTACAGGATCGCATCTTGGAGCTCCGCCGAAGCCTACCCATCTCCATTTCTAGGAGGAGGTTGGTGATTCTGACAATTGGGAAACTTATCACCCTAAGGACTGGGAGCCTTACCATTCCGAAGCTTTCGGAGAATGCGAAACTTATCCACCACCACCTCCTTAGCATCACAAATCTTCGCCACCCGATACCCTTCCTCATACTAATTAGCACCACAAACTTATCATACTCCTCGTGAGTTTTTCCAGAGATGTTGTCCAACCCATAGGGCACCTTCGGATCTCAATTGGTTCGGCACCTAAGCATGACACGGTTACCACTCATTTTCTAATCGTTGATTGTCTCACTACCTATAACGTCATCCTTGGACACCCAACTTTAGCACAATGAGGGTATTCATTTCTACACACATGCTGATGCTAAAATTCCCTACTCTCTATGGCACGGGCACAGTGTGAGGCGGCCAACTTGATGCCCGGAGTTGTTATGATACGGCGGTCAAATCCACCCGTCGCCGCTCACAACGTGAAGCCTTTTTGGTGGCCAAGGCCCCACCTCTTCCACTAATTTTTTAAAATTGACATTTGCACTTGGACCCAAATATGGCTATGATGATTTTTAAAATTGATCCATGAACCATATAATAGGCAATTTGGGTCTCTATAAATTTAATGGGTAATTATTTGCATCACCCATTAAATATTTTGAGCTTTTGAGAACTAATGTGCAAATATAAAAGAACCCATTAATCTGTTTCGGGCCTTGTTATTTTGACTGACGCATGAATATAAATTGATTCACAACTGTAGTTTTCGTGACAAAAAAAAAAAAAAAACCAGCATGAAGCTCATCCTTAAGGTGGATCAGTCATAATCCAATTGGGACTTCAGGAATTAGAGACGCAAAGGAATTGGACATGTGAAGGAAGTGTAGCCCTTATAAAATTGGAGAACAATTGCACCAGACTCTCTCCAGTACTTAAAGCAAACCCATCTTTTGTTTTGTTTGTTTACAAACACCAAAACCCATCTTGTGTTTTGATTGTTTGCACACACAAACACAAAACACAAAGTGTATGCAACGTGGCCAACCCCTCATCAGACTTTATTTATTTCTTTCTTTCTTTTAGTTGAGCCCCCTATTTTCCTTTGTCTTTTATTGCTCTGTTTGTATGCGATCCAACATAAAACAAATTCCAAAAGGGCTGCGTGATTTGCTAGACAGAGAAGAAGAAAGAGTTGAGTAAAGGTGCCACTTTTACTTTTCTCCATATTGGTCTACAACCTGTACTTTGTCCATATGCAAACTCAAACTAAGTGGCTAATGCCACTTTCTTCTTCTTCTTTTTTTGTTTGTCTTTTTTTTTTTTACTTCCCTTTTTCTTGTCTTCAAAGAGAATTGAAGGTTATTAAGAATGGACCATGCGGCATGGCCCCCACTACTCCATTCTTTTCCTTGTTCTAACACAGCAACACAAATTCAAAACCCTGTTGCCATCTCTTCTTGTTTATGTACAACCCAAATGAGTTTCTCCTAAAGCCATATGGCCTTAACATTTTTCCTTTTTTTTGGTTTTTGTTTTGTTTGGTTGTTTTCTATCTTGTTTTCTTGGAAGACAGCTAACTTCTTTCTTCTTTTCCTTTTGATGCATTGTACTCAAACAAAAAAAAGCAATTGATACAGTTTTCTCAAATTGAGAGGGAGATAATTGGGTTAAAGTGTCTAAGAGGTAGAGGTGTAACCCCTTTTTTTATTTGCATCTGTGGACCCCATTTCCTTGGCAATTGTCATGGATCTTTTGAACCCATTTTCCCATATTTTTTTAATCTGCAGAGGTTCTGGGTTTCTCACTCATATGGATCTTTACATCCAAATAATTTTGGGGGTTACTTACCCATGGATTTGCATCCAAGTAATTTCAGGGTTTCTCACCCATGGATTTGTATCCAAATAATTTCGGGTTACTCACCTATGGATTTGTGGCATGTTATGCCCAACATAGAAAAGAAAATAGAGATGGCATTATACCTGTAGCAATTTTTTCC
The DNA here is from genome assembly GCF_000346465.2 of Prunus persica. Lineage (NCBI taxonomy): Eukaryota > Viridiplantae > Streptophyta > Magnoliopsida > Rosales > Rosaceae > Prunus > Prunus persica. The sequence goes on along the minus strand of NC_034011.1, from coordinate 18,101,816 downwards.
TCTTCTTTGCACTGCTCTAATTTCTCCAGCAGTCTTTTTTAATCTGTCGTCAGCTTTCTCCCTTTTTTCTTTTCTTTTTTCGGTTGTAGCCTTTTTATAGGCCAACTAGATAAGACTCCCCTCAACAAACAACACTTTTGATTTTTAAATAAGTGGTGATCAGATTCAGCCTCCCTTTTAGGCCTATTATCTCACCAATTTGAAACATAATAGATATCCCAAAATTTTGGGAACCCATGTTGGCTTGCATTTATCATTTAATTTTTATTTGAAATAAATTATTAAAAATTTTTGGCCGAATTTTTTTGTTTCAACACCTAACATCAAAAGTTATAAGTGATCCATAGCCAAAAACAAAAAACACAAAGAGAAGAGAAACATACCAAATGTAGTAAGGAATCCAACACTAATCAAATCCAAAGCAATGGAAAGCAACCAAAAAAAAAAAAAAAGAGTCTCAAAAGCGAAAGAATTTGTGAGTGTGAAAAACAAACAAAATGCTTTCCTTTTGAAGACCAAATTCGAGCCTGGAACCCAAATGTTCGAAAATGATGGCCTCAAATCCACACGGAATGACTAATGATCTTCACAAAAAAGAATAATTGGGAAATGACTAGAGGTATCAACAGGGGAAAGTGAAATCCAAATGTTGAGACTGAAGAGCAAGAAATTGAGGGTAAGGATAAGGGAGAACCTCGAGAAATCACATTGGCGCAACAAAGTTGGAAGATTTTGTAGTGAAATCCGAAGAAAAAAAAAAGAAAAAAAAGGAGAAAAGGGACATGAGGCGCTTTAACAGAAGTGAGAAGAACGACGAACTGCCGCTAGAACTATAGTTTAAACTTGAAAAAACGCGACGGCCGCTCGAGCATAAAAAATAAGCGCTCGAGCTGCAAAACCTCAAAAAATGCTCTGTTTGTGCGAAACTCAGGCGCTCGAGCGTTGATAAGTGCCTTATTTCTTATATTTTTATACCTTTTATTTTTTTTGTTGAGAAAGTTGATTAAAATGAGCCTTATTACTTTACTTTTCTTATTTTCAACTTTTCTATGCTCTTAGAAGGTTTTTATGGAAAATCAATTTTCTGAAGGAGTTTTAGTGCAAGGGCAATTGGAGAAGAAAGCTAAGATATTGAAGATTATTATGTCAAATTTTCATAGTTGTCTATGAAGCCAATTGTTCCAGAATTGCAAGTCAAGACAACCTAAGATGCAATCCCTTCAGAACTGTACTTCTGTAGGAGATTGAAGACTTGAAGACTTTTCTAATTTTACCTATTGGCGTGTAATATATGGTTGGAAAGCTAATAGATAAAGCTAATTGTGTCATATTATTCCAGAATTTTATAGGAACAACCCTAAAGATTTCGTGCAAGTCAGCTAACATGTGTCCCAGTCAAAAAAGAATTCTTTCCTAGTTTGTTTCTATAATTGTTTAGGGTTTTGTTTTATTTTAGGAGAGTTTTTCCAGACCTTTTGAGACTAGGGTTTAGGTATTTTGCACTATATAAGGTTGCCCTAGGTCTCTAGAGAAGGGGGTGGAGATAAAAGAGAAGATATATTTTTGGGCAAGCCACCATGTTCCAGGTTTTATTATTTTATTTTATGTCTTTTCTTATTTTACAACTATGTGTAACTAATTTCTTTCTAAGGTTTATGATGAAGCCAAGATATGATTATTTGCGTAGTACTTTGTTGATTTCTATTCAATTATATCTTGTGTTAAATTTTTAAACTTTGTGTGAATTTTATTCTGAGTTTGAAATCCTATTGCTTAATCACCACTAGGAACTTTGCATCTAGATAATTGGATAAATCTAGGAGAGAAACATCATCCACTAGGTTTATTTGAACTAAGATTAAAAGAAGTAGATAGCTAGGAGAGAAAACTCTTTTTCAGGTGTTCGTGATTTTGATTTTTGGATACTTTTTTTTTCAGGTGTTCATGATTCTACATCAAGCGCCAGAACCGAGGTTTTGATATTTTGGGACTTAAACAAAATTGAGGAATTGGACCAAAACTCCCACTTAATATATGCTATAGGAAATAAATAAAAAACAACACACAGATGATGCATGATGGTGTTTTTTTTTTCTTTGTTTAAAAAAAAAGATGAAGGATTCACATCATAGAGCATAAGTTATAAGAACAATAAGGCAAATGATGAGCACGAAATGCTTGAGAGCAATCCAAAGAAACATCGACTTAAGAGATGATAGAAAGTTTTCTTCGACTATGTGTGCATAGCAAGTTCTTAAGTTTCACATATAGCAGACTACATAATTATGATAAGACTCCCCCTAAATATCAGATCCCCTTAAAGGAATATTGAAGAGTCGTGTCCTCCCCCCTTAATTTCCTCATTTTTTTTAAAGAAGAGAAATGAGTTTACGCATAAGTTATGTAGTAGCTTTCACACTATACGAGAGGTAGCCCTCGCCATAAAGCATAGACAATTACATATCCATGTTTATGGTAGCTTTCACACTACCCGAATAGGTAGTTTTTTCTACACATTTCTTTTTACATATCCATCTCTTGTGGTGGTGATCATTGCTCCAAGAAATGTTTTAAGGAGAGGGGTTATCCCGATTGGTTTATTGACTATAAAGCTAGTATGTATGGCCCCAAGGTTGCTTGCACTATGGGGAGACAAATTCCCAGGTGCCATCTGCAAACTTATGTGCTTCTTAGACTATTCTAGGTACTGGTTCCAATACTTGGATAATTGACACTGGTGCTTCGGATCATATGGCTTGTAATTCTAAATGGTTTGATGAGTTGTCTAGTAATCCCTGTAATCCCTACATAGCTAGTGCTAATGGCTTACCCCCGTTAAGAGAGATACAAGACGATAGATGTTCGTGGGTGAAGTTGAATTGGATGAGCGTCTGATTGTTTTTGCTTCTTGTTTTAACCAAATGCCTTTAACTCCTGGTTAGCCATAATTGTTTTTATTTATAAAACCCAATAGCTGAGCGCGTACTTGACACATGAGTGATTGCACCGATGTATGCTTATGTCTTTAGGTATGGTGGTGTTTGTAAGATTGGAGACTTCATATTAGGTTAGTGATTCGTCATGTGAATTGAAAATATTAGTTAAGAATGTAAATTGACTCGATTTGATTTTTAGTTTGTTCTTTGCAGCCCGCTATGTGGATGATGAGGATGTTGTGATTAAGAGCGTAGATAGATGTGGTAAGTACAAAGAGCATGATGAAGTTATGGAAACATGAAGAATGAAGGGAAGCTTCCTCATTTTGGATTCTTAGGGAGAGTGTGAGAGGTTTTAAGGTTCAGGGGAAGGAGAGGGAGACAGAGAGAGAGACTTAGTTGGGGGAGGGAAAGGGAGAGTGAGGAGACAGAGAGAGACTTAGGTAGCATTTGGGAGTGCGGTGCTTAAAAAATAATTTTTGCAACTAAAAATTCTTGGTGAAAGAAATCAAGTGCTTGAAAAAAAAACAGCC
>NC_034011.1:18031406-18098247 GCF_000346465.2 Prunus persica | reverse complement strand
GGGGGGGGGGGGGGGGAAGGGAGAGAGAGAGTTTGTGATGGTGATGGGGAAAATGATGTGAAGAGAAGATAGGAGGGGTTGTTGTGCTGCTGAGAGTTTTTTTTTTTTTTTCGTAGATACTTTTATTTGTTTTTAAACTATTTTAAATTTTTTAAATATTATTTCCAATTTATTATTAAGTTTTTTTATATTAACATTTAATGGCTCATTTTCAACTAATTTTTTATATCTCATGGCTTTTTTGGTCATTATATATACTCAAAGTGCTTATGTATAAAAGTTTACCAAACATTTTGATTACTTAAAACACTTTTTCAAATATAGTTTACCAAAGGTCTAACATATTTTGTTCACAGCTGATTATTCTTGCAACACAGCATAAGCAGTTTTTTTTTTTAAAAGCACAGCAATACCATACTAGCCATTAGTTTTTGGGAGGTAGGCGAACTCTGCTTCTAGCTGATAACAAAAAGCCTTTAACTCGTGACTCTCCACATTTGGCATGAGTTCTTTTGTGAGGAAAACCAGTAGATCAATTGAGAAATCTTGGAGCTCATGTTCAATTTTCATTCTTTATTCATTGATTTCTTATACAACAACACAGTCTAGGACGAATGGATGATATGACGATGCTTTGTGCTTTTATTCTCTTAGAAACCAACTTATTGTATTCGATGAAAATTTGAAAAGATGAGAAGGGATAAGCCTAGCGGATGCGGTGCTAGTTTTCTCTCTTGATTTTCTTTGATTGTAAATGACATCTTTAAATTATTCTTTGAAATTCTTTAAATTGATTCAAATAACTTGTTTTATTATGAGCTTTAGTCGTATATTAGTTTTCAAGATCAAACTATGAGAAATTTCAAAGCTTAATCAGTTTATGATATGATTATAAAAATCAAGATGAAGGGATGAAATATCGATAATTTCGGCAAAATAAAATTATTTTTTTTTTTGCATCAATATTTTAACATATATCCATCCATTTATCATCATCTTTTTGAAAATTTCATTGATTTTTTTGCGATATGAGTTTTCAAAAATGTCTTAAATTGTGATTATTAGGTAACGGATTTTGTATTTATAACATTCTTTTGAGCTGTTTCTAAAACTAGAAATTAAAATAAGTACTTATTATTTTATATTGTTAATCAAATACTTAGTTTCTTAAGATAATTTATTTCTTTCCTATTTAATCCATTTGGTGTTATTAATTATTTTATTATTCATCATAGTTGCTTCCATCACTCAATTTCCTTTCAAATTGTTGCTTAATTATTTAAATCTATATAATCATTTTCTTTATTTCCTATTTAATTCTTCCCTAGATAATTTTATTTATGTTGTTGGTTAATCTTCAACCTTCACTATTATTTTTTAAGCATGATAAAGTACCTAATTTTTATGACAAAATAAAATTGGTTTACATCATTAGTTATTTTTCAATTGATGATAAATATAAAAACGTCTACCATTTCTAGTGAAGAACGTGAAAAGTTTGAATCTCATAAGAATTCTATGTGATATTAATTTACTCATGTATCGTACCATACAATATATAAAGTTTAAAATATTATAGTAAAAAAATCTAAATAAATTATTAAGGTGTGTTTCATTTTCTTTCATTTAATTTCTATCGATATCGATACTTTTTCAATATTTCCATTAATATTTCTGTATTTTTGGACCACCGATATTTTTAAAACTCTTGATATTTAAGACCTTGATCAAAATTGAAATATACATTGAAAACTCCAAGCTCACGTTAACCAAAAACAAACAAATTCAAAATTGACCTTTTGATACAAGAAGATGGGTACACATACAGAAAACAGAATGAAACTATTAGTGAAAAAAGAGAGGATGTCACTAATAAACCCATTTAAGCATGATATAATATACAAAAGCCCTTATCAAGCCTATTTGGAGTGAAAATCCCACAACTAGTCACATGTTATTTTTTTAATTTGTTCTTATACAATTTTAACACACTAAAAACTAATTAGAAAATGACAAGTGACTAATTTTAAATTTTTCTCTTTAAATAGGCTCTATATGAGTTTTTGTATAATATGTCACATAAAATGAGTTTTTGAATACTGCTTAAATTACCGAGAATATTGTAATTTGGCTTTTAAAAAATAAAAAATAAAAAACCCTAAGGACCGCATCCGAAATGAGACTACTCGTAATCCACTAGCTCTGCTGTTTCTCTGCCACTAATACCCTTCTTCTTCTTCTTCTTCTTCTTCTTCTTCGTAGCTAAAGTCCTAGCAGGGTTTATGCTTATCATCATTCACTCACTGGAATTTTCGACCTCAAAAGAGTGTATCAAAACGATGATTCTCCAAACGACCTTCCCTGGCCACTCTCTCTGGTCGTCGTGCTCCGCTAACAGGCTCCGTCCTTTTCTCTTCTCCAAACGACGTCGTCGCAGTAGTCTCTCCTACTGGCATTTCAATCGTCTTAGGCCTAGGCTCTTCGCAGGTGATTATTCTCTTCTTCTTCCAAGTCTTTGTTTGGTTGCTGAGAAAACTCAGAAATAACTTCGCTTTCATGTGTCAATTGGAAAGTATTGAGAATTGAACTTAATAATCAAATAAGTGAACATTAACATATTTGAATTAATTAAAGTTTATTCATTCTAGTCGGGTTTATAAAATTGTCTATTTTATTTCACTTCCAATTTTTCAAAACCATTCTAGTCACAGTCACATTGTGATGAGGGTGGTGCATGCATTTATCATTTCTTGTTATGTTTCAGTTGCCGCCTCCGAGAATGGCGTGTTCACTTCTCCCGAGATTGCAAAGACCTTTGATTTTACTTCAGAAGAAGGGATATACAATTGGTACATTATTCTGGACAGAGCCCTTAACCATTATTATGTTGTCTGATACAATGCTATCGTTCTACTGTAAATTTTGATTTAGAGGCTTTGTTGAATGTTTTATGGACTGCTGCTTATCTGCTGTTGTATTGCTTCTTTGTTCGTAGTAATAAACTTATTTTGTTTCTTTGTTCGTAGTACTCCTTATTTCGTAAATTCCATTCATGTGAAAAATGATCTAAAAATTTGAAACTGAAGTTTTTTGTTGGTGGGATCAGAGATGAGTTTTCCCATTTGTTGAACTGGAGTGTTTTTGAGGAAAACTTTTACTTCTATTCAGTCATTATCTAATTTTGTTTCCGGAATAATATTTGGGTTGGAGTCCACATTTGTCATCTTTCTGGAAGTGATCAGATTACCAATCTTTCTTGAGGTGGTACTAGTGCGGTGCACCAGACATCTTTTTCTGAATCTTTCCATATTGAAGCTTCCCTAAACCAAGGCTTAAAGAAAAAGAAGTGTCCCCTAAAAACAAGGTCTCTTGTCTGCACTTTCAGTGGTTAGTTTTCAAGTTTTCTAGTGATGCTTCGAAGTGCATTATGCAGGGCTGGTCCTGAGACTTATGAAGGTTCAAAGTTTATGTCAATTATTTTTATTGTTTTTTCTTTTGAGTACTTCGGTGTATAAAACAAATGGCTAGTTTTCCAATCTACACTTTTAACTCCACATGCCCCTTAGTGATGTCATATCAGTGTGTACAAATCTCTCTGGCAGTGTAATCATGATTAGAGCATATTATTGAATGTTTGATTCCTATGAAAATCCACAGACCATATGTGTCCAGAGTATATGGGTCTCTTGTGGCTCAATTAAGAGAGAATCACCTTTTTCTTGGTAATTACCTTTTAGTATGTTCCGAGTTATAATTGGTTTAGATTATTGTTCCACACTAGAACTAAAGATTAAGTCCCTCGGTGATAAAAATTTCACTTTCATGCTGCATTGGCCTATACAAAATGGTATTTGCATCTGCACGTATTAAATGTATTGTTCGTGGTTCTTTTTAATAATTCCTGACGAAATACACATTCTAATCTCAACCAAAAAGAAAAAAAAATTGTATTGCTTCATGCGCGTGTTCTTAATTCTTGTTTTGCCTGCATTTTCACATGTCAGTTCGCAGATTTGATCAAGTAGTGCTTACTATCTATTTGTTATGTAAAATCATTGCATATTATTTATGAACTCATGTGATTGTTAGGTGGGAGTCTCAAGGGTATTTTAGGCCAAACCTTGACCGAGGAAGTGATCCTTTTGTGATTTCAATGCCGCCTCCAAATGTTACTGGTTCCCTGCACATGGGACACGCGATGTTTGTGACTCTTGAGGTTGTGAAAGGTGTTCTTATGCATTGGCATTTTATCATACTTAATTTTTTTTTTTTTTTTTTTTTTTTGTTGAAGCACATGTTAGTGTTTGTACCCAGGCCATACTTCCAGTTTCTAGGTACAGGTAAGTGTAAATTTCGATTGTCATGTGTGACACAAGATTGTGTTTGTTTTCTAATTGTACATACTGTTGTGAGGTTGTACTATAATAGTTGACTAAGCTGCTCTTGTTAAGAAATAGGAAAGATTTTGGGACATGTATATGTTTTGGAATTTCTAAATAGAGCTAAGCAAAGTTGAAAGATTGGAATTGAATTAGGAAGAAGTGAGGACTGGATGAGTAATGAGATTTTATACAGAATGATGAAAGCAAAGTTGATTGTCCTAGCTGGTGAATGCTTGAACTATGAAGTCAAGGACAGTTTTTTTGAGTTAGATTTGGGATCCTGGTCATGGAAAATCCTAGAATCAGGATAGACGGTCTTCAATATATTGAAACATTACTGTGAATGACAGGAAATCAGCCTTTGCTTTGCCAACAATAACACTCGTTCCCGCCCAAATATCAAGGCTTCCTATTTGTAGCCCCTCTCGACCATCAACCCTGCCTAGACATGGCATGTTATGTTTCCAGACTGTCACTTTGAAATGCTTGAACTACATCTTCAGAGTTTAGGGAGTTTACCTTTTATTTAATCAATTTGGATTGGAAACCAGTAGTATCTTAGAGATATATTTTTTCAAGTGAAATGTGGTAGAGATGTGTCTTAGTTTTAAGATTCTGGTTGCTGTATGTTAGGTGGATTTCTTGTTCCTCGATTTGTACATTCTGGTTTTTCTAATAAAATTTGGTTTCTTATAAATAAATAATTTTTTTTTCTTTTAATTTCAATAGTATCCCCAGCATCATTGAATGCAGTAACTTATGAGATTCAAATTGTAGGAACCCTACAATATAAGGATTTAAGCTGTAGTATTCTCACAATTTAAGAGATAAATTGTTGGAATCTCATAATTTAAGGGATTTAAATTGTTAACTTGTGGAAACGTAGACTCCAAAACATATGTTGGGTACAACTGGCTTTATGTTGATATATTGTTTGCCTATGATTTTTATACAGGTTGGTATTGACTTTTATGTAGGTTGACATTGGTTTAAATTTGTGGTACCTGCCATGAATTAATTGTACACTAAAGTTATGTTGATATACTAGTTTCCATTGATATTTATGTAACTGATGCAAAAACAAGCATAATGTTAAGTACACTTAAGTTATGTTTATACCTGTAGGCTTCGTGGGTTGGGCTTCATAAATAATTTAAATATCTTAAATGATGAGATTTCTTAAATTGTGGATTTCAAGCTCCCAAGTTACTGTAGTTAACGATGTTTGTGGTAATAATGTAATGTTGGATTTGGTCAAATGGTTCCAGGGACCTAATCTAACAAAAAAAATTACTGGACTTTTTCTGAGAAAATGTGGATGAACCCGGACCTAAACTGTAACTCAACTGCTGCTTATTTCATCTATTCATTTTTCATTAATTACTGTTGTAGGACATTATGGTTAGATACCATCGAATGAAGGGAAGACCCACACTTTGGCTTCCTGGGACTGATCATGCTGGTATAGCAACTCAGGTTTGTCTCTGTACCATAAGCCTATGTTTCCAGATAAGTGTTTCCACTGATTTCACATTTTTATTGCTATGCCTCGCACCATCTTCATTTCCAATTTTCAGTGTTCTACAACTGCTTTCATTATTACAACTTCCTTTATAATTCTTGAAGAGTTGAAACGGCTTTGATCTGATTCCTTTTTATTTTTTATTTTTTTGAGTTTATGATTGGGATTTGATTTTCTTAATGATAACTTTGTATGTCAATTTCTGATTCTATATTTGTTCATTGGCTTTGATTTTGTCTTACTTTGTACTTTTGGTATGACTTAGTACTAAAATTGTAACTTGCATATCTTAGTTTGAATTTTTTTTGGCTCATACTACCATTACTCTTTTCCTACCAGCTGGTTGTAGAAAAAATGCTTGCATCTGAAGGAATTAAAAGGGTTGAATTGGGTCGAGATGAGTTTGTGAATCGAGTTTGGGAGTGGAAAGAGAAGTATATATGCTTATCTATCTTACATTGTTTATCCTTTCTACCTTCTTCAATTATGAGTTGTATTGTCATTAACTTGTGCATGCTCATATTTTTTACATCATCAAAGAAAAATTGTTGTTTCCTTGTTGCAACACATTGAATTCTTTGTACTGGTTGTTATGCCCTTTATAAAGCAATTTTGGTTGAAAACCATATTTCAACCTGGACGTTTACGAGATGGCCCTAGTACACTGAATCACTGATAAATCGATACTTTCGTCTATGGCACATCTCCTGAACTTATTAGTTTTCTCTTGCGGTTTTATGCATCATCTCTTCTAAATATCTAGTTATTTATTTATTTTATTTATTTATTTTAAATATGACTTTTTGGAGAGTGGGCACATCATGAAAAATGCTGAAAGCAAGCTAGGATCGTATGGAAGTCTCATTTCACAAGTTAACATTAGGTGGGAAAAAAAAATGGCCCTTTTAAGAAAATATAAAGATATTAAGACACTCAATTTACAGTGTTTAGCAGGCTGCTATCATCACTTCCTTTATCATACCCTTTAGCCAAGTTCCCTAACATAGATTGTGTTTTCTTGAATGAAACGGAAATATCTGGATGCTAATGCATACTTTCTTTTGAAAGATTAAAACACTTTGTTTCGACTCTAAATTGTTTATGACTTCATTGACTGGCAGACAATCAGAAATAAATAGAAACACATTCTAGTTGTTTATGACCCTGATTATATTGATAGATAAAAGGAAAAATCTCGAAGGACTGAATTCAGGTAGGGCTGAAAACTGATGAGAATTAAGGGTAAATTAACATTTACTGGCAGACGGACCCACTAGACGAGAAGAAGATACTGGAAAATGCATTTTCTTGATGTAATTCAGAAATCCTATGGTAAACGCACCCCATGCTAGCCAATGCAAATACAAACTTCCATATTTGTTTGAGTGGTCTTTTATTGTATTTTCTCTTCTCTCTTCAGATTGTGGATTCCTCATCCACTCTTTGTGATTAGCTTTTCTACATTAATAAATTGCCGATTCTCTTCAAAATACCTCCCTCACAACCGAGCAATGTAGAAAAAGAATGATCACCTTACTCTTACTATTTATACATGCAGCATGAATCAATGATCATGATCATGATATTCTGCTTCTGAAAATTATTTACAGTCAAAGATTTTACCGAAAAGTACCTTAAATCAGTCATTCATGCAAAAGGCATGTCTGTTTTTGAAGAATTACCTTGAATCAAAATATTGTAGCAGTTATGATTCTGTTGTTCTGAATCCTCCCTCGTATATTCAAACATTTACAGAACCATATAGGAGTAGATTTTGCAATTTACTAATCTACTATACTACATATAATTTCCAGAAAAAAAGATGAACTGCTTTTATTTATGTTTAACTGAAAATTGTTATTTCCAATGATACTTGTTATTTCTTAACAGATTATTTATTTATTATATCAGGTATGGTGGAACCATTACAAATCAGATCAAAAGACTTGGCGCTTCTTGTGATTGGAATAGAGAGCATTTCACCCTTGATGAACAGCTAAGTCGTAAGGCATTTTTCTATCTGGTTGAACTCTAGTCAATCAAGAAAGTATGTATGAGATAGTTTATAACATTGTCATCGGGGTGGGGTGTATGCCATGCAGAACAAAGGATTTAATGATGCCTAGGGAAGTGTTTCAGAATTAGTCAAAGAGTCGGAAAAGTCTAGTTCCTATGAGTAGTAACTATGGGATAGGGTAATCAATGAATTATCTAGGGGAGTATGGAAACGTATGTTTGTTCATAGGGACCAATGTTTTAAAAGGCGAGGCGTAAGCCTTTCGAACATGAATTATGTATACTTTTTTTTTAAACAATATGAAAATTATAAAATTGTATAAGAAGTATTAGAAGCTGAGTTATCGTAGAGCCAACAATAGAAGAGATGGAAAGTGAGAAATAGAGGTCTTCATGAACTTAAACTACAGTGTTCTTTAAAATCTACGAGCCTTTAGTGAAATGGTGAGTTTTGTTTAAAGGGGAAAAAGGACAACTTGAACAGATGCCCTTGTTCGTCTTGAAAGCAAAAGTTAGGGCACGCAGGATTCATCTTTTTCGGGAGGTATTCTTCAGCTGCCATGGCGTCACTTCAGTTGCAAAGCTGTACGCCTTGCACTGCCTCGCGCTGGACGCATACACCTTCTGTGCCATCTGCTAAACCACTCTACCCCTTGCCGGTGCCTCGCCTTAACACACTGCCACAAGGCACACCTCAAAAATGCTTTTCAAAACCTTGCTAAAGACTAAGTAAAGGGGTAGTTAAACTTTAAAGGTTGCAAATGTTGTACTAAGCTAGTAAATATTTGTATTGTCTTTTTTATTATTTTCTCTGAAAAGATTGAAACTTTATATGAAAAGGAAAGGCTTATTCGGTCAAGGCTCATATCCTTCTACTCCTTGCAGGAGCTGTCATTGAGGCCTTTGTCAGACTTCATGAGAAAGGCTTAATCTATCAAGGTATAGCCCCGAGTTCCTCTTAAAGTTGTTCCATAATCCTAGCTCCTGAAAAGCTTTGTTGTGGCCTGGTCCTTTTTTAATGGAGTTTAGTAGGTGGGTTTGTTTTGCTACTGAATCCCTTAGTCTATAGTTTTTGTTATTATGCACTTTAGTTTGTGACAACTATTGTTATTATTTGAAGGCCTTCACTTTAAGTTATCATAATGTGTGGGGGATGGCTGGTTGTCTACCATAAGCTGCTATATATTTAGTTGAGTTTTGCTGTTAGATGATCCTTTTTCTTTAATTCTATGTGGGGTGACCATTTTAGGAAATATATGGTGACATCTTTGTACTGCAAATATACTACTAGCATAGTGTTGGATAGGTTTTTGTGTTTATGAAAATTTGAGAGGATTGCATTAATTGAGGATTTACATATTAATCCGAGACGAAACTGGTAAGTCAGAATTTCTGTTCAAATATTGTGTATTGAAGTCTTCAGTTATGAACTTATGAACAACTTGACAGTTTTTTCTTCTGAACAATAGGGTTTAGCAAAAGTAAAGATGTAAAGAACTAGCTTTCTTCTGTCTACAACAGTTATGCTGCTACAGTGACAGAATCAAGCATTTCTCTAGTAATAACAGTTAAAGTGATGTTCAGCTTATTTTTATACTTCTTGTTTTTTACTTGAAATTTTCCCTCTATGTTTTGAGTTGATTGTTGAGAGTCACCTGTAGCTTTATCATTGACAAGCAAGTGTGACTAGCAGCCAAGTAAAACTGATATATATTTTTTCCCTCTAGGGTCTTACATAGTGAACTGGTCTCCTAGTCTACAGACTGCTGTTTCTGACTTGGTAAGTTACTTCTGGTTTCATGTAGATGTTACTCTTTAATCTTGATACAGCTTATGCTTTAAAATGCAATATTTGACGTGGTTCTTTGATATTTTTGATCAGGAAGTAGAATATCATGAAGAATCTGGTACTCTCTATTATATTAAGTATCGTGTAGCTGGAGGCTCAAAGTAATTCCCAGCTTACCATTTCTGATCCCCTTATGAAATGTGTTCTTAATCTTTCAGTCTACTAGAATTTAGAAGCACATGCTTTCTCTTGTACTATTACTGTATGCTGATTCAAAATATTATGTACATATATGGTTGCTAGTGTTATAACTTATAAGGTAATCAGATCTTATGTTAATCTTCTCAACAAGTTTATCCCGCAACAGAAGAAAACTTATTGACACAATAACTGTGACTTCTCAGAGATCAAATCTTGCTAGTTTATTTTGTGATTTGACAACCAACTAATAAAAGAACGAAAAGATGATTGTGCTTTACAAGATTTTAGAAGATTTTTAGGAGCCCTTAATTCTTCTGATTTCTTTTATCAGTCCACTACTTATTTTGGTTTTGATAAACTCGGTTGACCACGATAACATGCTTTTTGTGTAAGTTCATATATTCTGCTGCTGTGTGTGGTGTGTGTCTATGAGTGATATTTTCTAATTTCAGAGGGTATATGATGCACTCTGATTGGTACCTTCCTGTACTCAGGTCTGACTATCTGACAATAGCAACAACACGCCCGGAGACTTTATTTGGTGATGTAGCTATTGCTGTGCATCCTGAGGTAGGTTAAATTTCTTTTTCTGGTATCCTGTAGGAGTTTAGTTATGGATCGACCAGGTGATGACAATTTTTTATGGTAAGTAATGCTTAAGCAATTTAGACAGGTGATAGGTTCACAACTTCAGACATCACTTTTGATTTTTGGGATCAACATCTATTTACCTAATCTTTTATATAAATTCCAAACCTAGGCTTTATTGTGAAGAGCTACATTAATGAATAGTGCTTAGTATTTAAATTCCAAACCAGTTTCCTCCTTCAACGTACCTTAAATCTAGTGAGTTATCCAATCCTAGGCACCAAATGAGCCCTCTATGTCGAAAGCAAGTGCAACCTACTCCAAATATGTGGCCCAAAAGGACAATGTTGGAACATATGTTTGGATGATTCACTTACTGCTTTGTTCGACTTACACCAATTATGAAAAGAAGAATAGGGCCTCCTCTATGGATCATTTTGGCTGTTATTCCCTTGAACAATGTTGGTCTCTATAATATTTGGCTATTTTCTTTTTCCATGCTTTGAAATAATGGAGTTTTCCTTATCCCATTTCATAGTTTTTCTTTCTTTTCTTTTTAGCCAAAGGACAGTAACTTGCATGTTTCTGAACTCCAATTGCTATCATAGCTGTTAGTCTGAATGAAATATTTTATTTTGATTTTGATTTATTCTTGGTAATATCCAATGTTTGATGACAATGTCATGCAGGATGATCGATATTCTAAATATATTAATAGAATGGCTATAGTTCCTTTGACATATGGCCGTCACGTCCCTATCATCTCTGACAAGGTAAAGTATCTTGGACTACTTTTCTATATCATCATTGTATTTGATGTTGTTATTTGATCGTTAGTATGATGCCAATTACTCCTGATGTGGGATCTCTGACTAGATATTGTGCTGTAATAGTATTGTCCAGGGACATTTAGAAGCAGAAAGTTAATATAGGAGTGAATTTATTAATGTAAGCCTCATTTCATTACATTAAGTAATAATTATGATAGAAAACGAGTGCAAGGTTAGAACTCAGGAAAAGTAGTGATGAATTTAAAGTTAATTTCTGAATCATGTCGAAGGTTCTACCCAGGTCATTCACCTGGTTTATGGATTATTTGTTTTTTTTTCTTCTTATTTGTGCCTGAATACTTCTTCACCTCCTCGTAGTTTCCCATATCAATTGCGTGCTCAATTTTTTTTTTTCTTGATACTGAACATTTTCAGTTTTTTCACTTGCTGTGAAGTTCAACTTGGCAGAATAAGCTTTCAATATTCTCCCTGCCAAGGAAAAAAAAACACGAGTAATTTTTGTGGTTATGTCCTTGCAGAACAATAAAGTGGTTGCAGTGAGTTTGTCTTTAATTAGAATCCTGTGCGCATGAAAAGTAAAAAGGAATAATGTTTTGATTAAAGGAGATGAAGATTGATTTCTACTCTTGCTATGTTTTTGCTTTATGCTCCGGGCAAGGTTTTGGGTTTGTAGCTTGCTGTACTCTAATTTTGTCTCACCCATGAACTGGAGTGTGAAGGGCCTTCATAATGCCTGCTGTGTAGGCACCACATATTGTTCTGCCCCATGTTATGTGCTTCAAATTAACATATCTCCCCTTGGGAAAATTCTATCTGATCTGCTAACTGAATTAAGGACTTTATGCAAATTACGCCATATTAAATTATACTGCAGACGGTGGGCCAATGGCCTGGAGTCCTGGACTATATTGCTTTACCTATTTTATAAGCCATCATCTGTAATCAGAAAAAGAAATAAAAAACATCCCCAGAAGATATATATTTGTTTTTGTTGATAATTGTACTTTGCTATTTGTTGAATCGTTACCCTTTAGCTAACTGCCTGCTTCTCATACAAGTCCAGGTAAATAACTTGATATGTGGAACATTAATTGTTTTTCATCTGGCAGCATGTTGATAAAGACTTTGGCACTGGTGTGTTGAAGATAAGCCCTGGACATGATCATAATGATTACAATCTTGCAAGAAAGCTTGGTCTTCCAATACTTAATGTCATGAACAAAGATGCAACTCTAAACAAGGTTGCCGGACTGTACTGGTAAATGCTGTTTCAGTTTTCTTAGATTGTTGAACTTGAATTCACTGGCGAAATTTTTTAATCTTATATCTTTATTTTGTAATGAAACCTATGATTCTGTTAGTGGCCTTGATCGGTTTGAGGCCCGCAAGAAAATTTGGGCAGATCTGGAGGAGACTGGTTTGGCTGTAAAGAAAGAACCACACACTTTACGAGTTCCCAGATCTCAGCGTGGTGGAGAAGTGAGTTGATTGTTTTTCACATTTGGTATTTCAACTTCCAAATTCTGAAAAGATTAATATGAATTCTCTATGAAGAATTTATTCTTAATAATATATACTTTTCCTTCTTTTGGATATCAGGTTATAGAACCACTAGTAAGCAAGCAGTGGTTTGTAACGATGGAGCCCTTAGCTGAGAAAGCCCTTCGTGCTGTTGAAAAAGGAGATTTGAAAATCATACCCGAAAGATTTGAAAAGGTATGCAGTATGTGACCTCATTTGTTACTGTAGAAAGAGAAAAGTTAGTCTGTGGGAGAGAGAAGATAGGTATGAATAGTGAGTTAATTTACTGAATTATCCTTAATTTTTAAATCTTATTATTAATCTTAAGGAACTTAAGGGCGACATAATTGACATTTTGTACTCTTCAGTTGAAAAATAGGGTTTTCTTAAATAACATATAGTTCAATTAAGCATGTGATGGAAGTCACTAGTTCTATGCTCGATGGGTCTGATATTCAACTCCCAGCACGAGTACAGATATATGTGATGTGCCATGTGCTGGTTTGTTTCACACCTCTAATTCTTTGTATTGCATCACGAATTGAGTACTTTATGGCATTAATGCAATGAGTGTTCAACCACATTAACTTGTAATTGGTAGTGGCTTATCCAGAAAGATTTGCTAGATTGTTTTACTCACACCTGTGCCTTCTTTAAAATAACAGATCTATAATCACTGGCTATCAAATATTAAGGATTGGTGCATAAGCAGACAACTGTGGTGGGGACATCGAATACCAGTTTGGTACATTGTGGGTAAAGACTGTGAAGAAGAATATATTGTTGCAAGGAGTGAGGATGAAGCTCTTCGGAAAGCTCAAAAGAACTATGGAAGAGATACAAAAATATATCAGGATCCGGATGTTCTTGACACATGGTTTTCAAGGTCTGTTGTTCACAAGATTGCCCCTTATTGAAATGTATTTTCTAGAAACTATGAATGGTCCCACTTTATTCTTTTACTATTATGAAAACTGTTGAATTTTTCAGTAGGTCCTGAAAAAATTATCATGTTGTGTACTATGTAGAATATAAAAAGATTTTAGGACTAGATTTTAGGGCTGCCCCAAGTGGTGAGTGGAGGTAGGAAAAAGTCAGGACTAATGGAGTTATAAGTTCGACCTGATCTTATTAGCGAAGACAACAACTGAATATTTCAAATTTACCCATTAGAATGCTTATACTCTATGCTCAATGAAATTAAGTTCATGTATGTGTTGATGGCAGTGGCACACACTATTTTCATCCATTTTGTCATATCTCATGAATTTTACATGTTTAATCGATGCATTATTAATTGGTTTAGCATTTCCTAATGTTTCATACAAATTTTCTTGCTTTGAAATGAAAGTCCATTTATTTCCATAAATCCGAATTGCCAATATTTTCATGGAGACTGACATTTTCATCCTTGGTAAGGACTTTACTATTTTCTGTTTATATCATATACCTTAAACTTTGAGGACTCCAGCCAACACTTCCAGGATTTGAGATTTAATGTGCCCTATTTAGATGCTATGTAATTTGACTAAATAAATCTTTTCCTTTTCACAGTGCACT
This sequence comes from Prunus persica, assembly GCF_000346465.2. NCBI lineage: Eukaryota > Viridiplantae > Streptophyta > Magnoliopsida > Rosales > Rosaceae > Prunus > Prunus persica. The sequence continues at coordinate 18,083,877 of NC_034011.1, read as the reverse complement.
GTGGCCTTTCAGTACTCTTGGGTGGCCAGATGAGTCAATCAAGGATTTTAAGCGGTTTTATCCTACTACAATGCTTGAAACAGGGTATGTGCATCCCTTGCTAGTATTTTCTTGCCATCTTTTCTCGTTTTCTCATCTATTGCTGCAACTTTATCATAATTTGGTCAAATAAGTAGTCTAGTGTATCTCTCTCTCTCTCTCTCTCTCTCAACTCCAGTATATCAGGCCTTCTACAGAACCCAACTTTGCCTGCCTCTCGGCCTTCAAATACCTCTCCTTCTGTACCTAGCTTCTTGACCGCTACTTCCTCAGCTGGTCTAACACTAGCTTTCCCACAGTTCTCTCACCTGCCCTTCCTTTGCCTGCCAAGTTTAACCATCTTCTGCCCTCGATGATGTGGTGGCTGGATGATGAGGTCTCTCCCATTTGTACGCTGTTATGCTGTTAAATGAGAGAATTCAGGACTGATATGATGTTGTGGAGGTTGAACAAGATGGGATTGTTTGCCACAAAGTCTTTTTCTATGGCATTCTCAGGGTGTGAGCAATGGGTTTTTTCCTTGCATTGCAGTTTGGTGTGCTAATCCATCTCCTAGGAAAAAATTGACAAATATTCTCTCTGATTACCAATGAAATAATGAATGAAATAATTTACACCGCCACGATTAGCCTTCTTAGGCGCAGAATAGGAGTTCAATCTGTTTTTGAGGAACCATTTGGTAATGGAACTGCTTTTGGGGGCTGCAAGTTATGGTTTTCAGGATCATGATTTATATTTTTATTAGTAATAAGATAGTGTCCATGTCACCTTTTATTTTATTTTCTTTTTGGTAATATTATAATTAGTTTAATAACACCTTTTATTTTCAGTGGTAGATTTATTATGGTTAGGTTATTGCAAAAGTTTGGAAGGTTTGTTAACTTTATTATTACCATTAAACTTGCTTACTTGAAAAGTTGTTGAAGTTGATATTGTTGCTTGCATGTTTGAACAGGCATGACATACTGTTCTTTTGGGTTGCGAGGATGGTCATGATGGGAATTGAGTTTACAGGGACAGTTCCATTTAAATATGTTTATCTGCATGGTCTCATCCGGGATTCACAAGTGAGTAGAAATTGCATGATAAATACTACTACTTCAATGTTGATATTGTATTTAATTTTGTCCTTTTAACTAGTCATTGTTTCTTGAGTGTAGAATTATTTATTCCCATATTCTCCCTTGCGTCCCTACTGTGAGGATCCTCCAAATTCTTTATTGATGAAGTTCCTAATTATATTTGAATGCCATTAATTTATTGGTTACATTATTTTCGCGATATGTTGGGTTTTCCCCTTTGGATTGCGGATTTTCTTTTACTCTTCTATGTTCCAGATTGTCTCTGACCAAATTTCTGAGAAGACACTAATTGGTTTTCACAATTCGTGCAAGATTGATTCTTAAATAATCAGTGTTTATGCAAAATGGTGTTTTGCAAGTGGTGTACCAACCTATAAACCACTGTTTCTTGCATTCTTTAATGGAATAGGAGTTGTGGAATTTTTTTATTTATTCTTGCAATGTCTTGGCATGTCTACATGAAGTTTGTTTAAAAGAGTAATCAATTAATTTGGAGCGCTGTTCTCCTTGTGTGATCTGGTGCTCATTTATGGAAAGACTTTATCAGACTGTTAATGATTGAAGCATTACTTGTTTGATATTTAGGCTAATATGTGAAGATTACTTTCCATGTGGATGACTAGTTTTAGTGTCGTATGAGCTTTTATTTTTGTACTTTGTTTTACTTGTTACTTACATTTGTATACTATTCGTGTAAATTGGTTACACAAATAGTATACAACAAAAAAGAACGTGGATGGTGAAACGTTTCTTTGTTGCAACCTTGTTTGTTCCTTCTTGTTTACAGCATTAATTCTCTAATGCATTTGTAGTATACTCTTATGTTAATTTTGATATTCTGATGTATTAAACAATTTGTGTAATTATTATTTCAGGGTCGAAAGATGTCTAAAACATTGGGGAATGTCATAGATCCTTTAGATACAATCAAGGAATATGGCACAGATGCTTTAAGATTTACAATTGCTCTAGGGACTGCTGGTCAGGTTTGTTTTGTTCTGACTTCACTTATGCGTCAATTCTGCATGTCACTTATACAGACATTGTTGTATTTTACTTCATTTGCTAACCAGAAATATACGTATGCAGTCTTCCACTTTTGCATGTTAATGGTTCTTAGCTTGTACCAATTGCCTTTCTGGCTGATTTGGTATTCTTTTCTTTCAGGACCTTAATTTATCCACTGAGAGGTTGACGTCAAATAAGGCCTTCACCAACAAACTGTGGAATGCTGGAAAGTTTGTATTGCAGAATTTACCCAGTCAAAATGATGCATCAGCTTGGGAAAATATACTCTCTTATAAGGTTTGTTTTGTTCTCTCAATTTGTACTGTTATTGTGAAAATTATTCGCTAAAGCTTTGCTTGTGGAAAATTGTACTTTTGGTTTTGTGAATGATGGTATTGGTATGTCTGCATGTATCAGTCCTTCACTTGTGAATTACTTTTCAATTAACCACAGAGAATGATGGCATATGTCTTCATTTGTGAATGTCTCTGCCTGCTTGTGTTTTACTGAACAAAAGTGAAAAAAGCAAATGCTTGAAATACTGCAGCCTTAATGAGCAATTCTTGTTAGCTTTCCTTTCTGTATTCTTGCATTAGCTAAAAGCTTTCCTTACACCCTAGTAGCTTAAAAACAATTTCTTGAAACTGCTCCTGCTTAGAAAGAGATAAATTACAACTTCAGCCTTAGTGGATGCACTAGAATATGCTGAGGGCATGCTCAATTCTTTGTTTTTCACGGTGAAACTTTTTTTTCTTTCTTTTTATCATTTCCTACATGGATTAAGGAATGGATGGGAGAGGCTAAATGAAAACAGAACTCAATCTCAAGTCATACCAGAAAACTTAAATTGCATACTTTTGCCTGCTTAGCAATGGATGTTTACTCTCTTTTTAAGGATTCACCAGAAAATGCGCCAGCTGTGATTAGTTTCTTGTTATGGTAAAAGGTTCTTGTATCACAAAATTAGCCCCAATCTCATATATGTATCGGTATAGTTATAATTTCCTCTTTAAAGATTCACAAGAGCTTAACTTGACCTGATATCTCTGAAGTTAGCTCCAATCTCATTATGTATTACAAACTTGTCTGCAAATAATTTGAACAGTGGCACATCATGTCTGAATGTGTCTGAATGAATTTACCGAATTCTCAATTACCAAAGCAAATGGGTAGAAGCGTATTGTTGGTGTTTGATGCAACTATTTTATAATTGAAAATTCATGAAATGTTTGACCAAAAAAAAAAAAAAATCATGAAATGATTTCTGAACACTGCTTATCTTCCAAATTGTTTAGAAGTTACCTCACTTGCTGCCCTCATAATCTTTCTTTAAGTCATTATATCTTTTCACTTTTCTAACTCTCTGGATCTTTCTATAAAATGTGTTAAATACGCCTATAGCACACTGGCTGGTTGTCTCATGGAATGGGAACTAAATAGATTTTCCGTACACATGTCTTAGTCACTCAATCTCTCCATGTTCCATGAGATGGGAAATTATTGCAATTACCTGGTGCTATATCAGATCATGGCCCATCATTGTATCTTGTATTTCTCTATTAAATATTGGAAATTTTGATCTTATTCTACTTTAGCCGTCATTACACTAATATTATAGAATGATAATCATTACTTGCATTGCTTCTTAAATCAAGACATGCTCTTTCAGTTTGACAAAGTGGAGCTCTTGGATAAGCTACCTTTACCAGAATGTTGGGTGGTAAGATAATTGTCATGTTAAGTTTTTGAATTGCCTGTTGATTTTACTTCTTTGTTTAATCACTCACTTTTCTTCCTTTTTCAGATCTCAAAACTTCATTTGCTTATTGACACAGTCACCGCAAGCTATGACAAATTTTTCTTTGGAGATGTAGGAAGAGAGACATATGAATTTTTTTGGGGTGATTTTGCTGATTGGTAAGTTTGCAATTTTTATTCAAATATTTTCCATCAGATAATAATCAAAAGCTTTATATTATGTTCCTACATAGAAAATGAAAACTGTCGGAATACAATGCCAAAGGCATTTATTGAGAATATTACACAATGTTTTGGGACTATCCGCCCAATTCCAATTGGTTTTAGGTACTTGGTTGGATTCTACTTTAACATGATATTCATGGAAAATCCATGTGTCAGGTCCAATTCCTGCTTGTGCTTCACATCTCCCACCACATGTGAGGGGGTTTGTTGATAATATAGTATCCCATATCAGGAATTCTAAGCGTTGCATGACAATATACAATATTGATTGGATATGGTGAACTGGTTTTGTGTTGGATACTACTTTGACAACATTCATTGGATATGGTGAACGACTACCTTGTGTTTCTGCTTGTGGATCACTTGTCCTGTTAGACAAAGATGTTGGGTTTCGCTTTATTCTAATGAAGTCTTGGTATCTTGTCCAAAAAAAAATTGCTATTAGTTTTTATATATTCCTTTATGTAAGAGTAATCCAATCTCTTATATGTCTTAAAGGATTTTGAACCTCCCCAAAGAAAACTTTGAATCATAAAAGACCCAATTTATGTTTGTGGTCAGTCTTTTCTGAAAGTGTGCCTTTATTGGTTACTGTGGCTGACAACAATGCAGATTGGTTTTATGGTTAGGAATTTTTCTGGCATGTTGATTTTGTGCCAAGAAAATCTCTACTAGATCAGTTAACCAGCTGGGCCTAACTTTGTATGCCAACTTATAACGTTTCTATGTCTGGTATGATTTATGAGGATGATAATTACAGGATATTCTTACCAAAAGTTTATATTAAAAAATCCAAAAAAGGGAGAAATTATGTGCTGGGATTTGTTTGGATCTTTATATTTGTTTCAAGAAGTTCAAACTCTTAATATTTGTGGCAGCAAGGGATGTGGAGGTGGGTCTTTCGTGGGATGAGTTCATTTTTCGGGTTCCCTTTGGGCTTTGGTTCTTAAGAGTTTAACTATCAGTCTATTTTATGATTGGAGTAGTTGTCTGCTGTCATGTCATATTATGAGGTCTAGCTCTTTTTTGCGTAGCCTAGCTAGACTAGTGGACAACTTGTCCCCTGTAGTGTACTGTTCTATTTTATCATTGGAAGTGTGATTCTTATTAAACAAAGAAAGGAAAAAAGAATTTTAGCCCTTTTTTTTATCTTTTTGTTAATACCTTCTGCTAACTCAAATGTACTGATGTTCCTGTTTGCCAACTGTTAATTTCTTTCACTTATGTAGGTATATTGAAGCCAGTAAAGCTCGTCTTTACCACTCCGGTGGTGATTCAGTTGCTTCTGTCACACAGGCAGTTCTGTTGTATGTTTTTGAAAACATACTTAAATTGCTACACCCCTTCATGCCATTTGTGACTGAGGAGCTCTGGCAGGTAAATTGATTTACTGTATTCAACACTTGTGTGGAACTCAACTTCTCTACCTAAAAGGTCCTTGTTGGTTTCTTTAGGCTCATTTGTTAAATGGAAAAAAAATATATCGTCATTTTGTTTCTCCATGAACCATGTAAAGATTTTTACCGGGAAGGAATGGAGATAATTGTCTTAGGTTATTCTTCTCCTTAAGATTACGTACAAGGAAAATTGCCTAGGAAGAATTCGTAATTACATGCAGAATAATATAGTATAGAGAATAATCATATATGTATACCTAATATGTAGGATTCTTGGTGTCTCTGAAGTCCTCAGAAATTCATTTCTCAGGATTCTTTTTCCGTTTCTCATTTATTAAAACTGGTTGTTGTGAATTGGAATAGATTTAGGTTTTCGGAAGATGTTTGGTTTGCAGAGTTCTCATTTCTATCTTATTTCTCGGCTTATATGTCATATCCTTGAACCACTATGATGTCATCTCTTCCATAAGATCTCATTCTCCTTCTAGGATCTCTCTTGGGATTTTACAATTTAGAAGGGATTTGAATGACTTAGAGCTCGAAGCTTTATCATATTTGCTGTCTCAAATAAATTATGGTTCTTTGAATCAGAGCCAGTGCGGCAATATATCTTGGTCCATTCTTTGGGTAATTTTTCGTGAAAATGGTTGATACATAATCCATTGGACCTCACATTTAAGCCAATTAAGATGATCGGAAGGCTGGTGTTCCCACTAAGTTGCAAGTTTTTAATATTTCATGGGAAGTTAAATAGCTGTTAATTTCTACGAAGAAAGTCCCTTGAATGCTTATCTCCACATTGGTCTGTTCTGTGCTAAATAGAGGGGGAAAGTGGATCACGTCTTTAACATTGCCTGTTCACAAGACAAATTTAGGCATGGTTATGTTTTTATTCATGTGGATAGATTCTCTTTTAGCTTCTTTTTGCGACAATAGTTAACTCTTAAGTGTAGGCTTTCAATTTAGATTTCTCTGTTTTCACCTCCATTGTACTGTTATCTATAATGTTTGTCTATTTTCCATTATAAAATGAATGGTTGATTTAATATAGGCACTCCCATATCGAAAAGCAGCTCTTATAATATCGCCATGGCCACTGACTTCACTTCCAAGGAAGAGCAACTCGATTAAGAAGTTTGAAAATTTACAGGCTCTGGTGAGTAAATCTTTCTTCCTGGTTCTCCTTTATTGGCTCCACATCCAAGTCTAGCTGGCACTTTTAGATCTCTTGTATCTTTTCCTTGTAGTCATTCAACGTGGATAATTAAATCACTAAAGTTTGCTTCTTTGTATTTCTTAGACTAGAGCCATCCGGAATGCTCGAGCAGAATATTCTGTTGAGCCTGTAAAGCGTATATCAGCCTCAATAGTTGCTAATGAAGAAGTCACTGAGTACATAGTGGTATGTATCCATTTCTCCAGCCATGATTTTGCATAAGATTAAAATGTAAGAGCTGATGAGGTGCTTTTCAAGTTTGTTCCTGTATTATTTTGCACTTTTGTGAGAACGAAATGAATAAACTCAGGGTGTAACGAATTGGTGCATCATTACTCGAACCTTCAGTAAGTATAGAGCCAGGTTAGTTTGAGTTCACTGATGCCAGCATCAGAAATCATATCATAATGCTGTCCATGCCCCCACTAGACTACTATGGGCCAGGTCATGGCCCTGCTGGAGCAAAAAGAGTCAGGCTTGGGTTTAAGTTGTTAAGCATTAAGTTTTGCATATAATCTTGGAGAGTTCGTGTGTCTGAAGTCTCATCAGCAACAAAAGGAAAGGCATGCGGATGAGATCGGATTTCAATTTTTACAGGGAAACCCTTAGTTTAGAGAAAGAGAAATCGAGATGACTAGTTGTTCTGTCTTTTCTTTTGATAAGTTTATTAATTCAATTCATATATGTTTTTCTTGTATATTCCGTGCATACTTGCTGTCGCAGGGTCATGTCCAACAATTTTAACTTGGGTTGACTCAACTATTTATCCAATTATTTGGTTTGAACATAATTATCATTAGCACTAGCTAACTTAAATATTCTATTTTGATGCAGAAAGAAAAGGAGGTTTTAGCACTTCTCTCCAGGCTAGATTTGCAAAACATCCATTTTACAGATTCTCCTCCAGGCACGTTTCTTTATGGATTATTTTCCATTTGGCCAAGGGACAGAAATATTCATGTTTATTTTCATTTATCAATCGCTTTTTCTATGATCTGATGTTGAGCCATATATTTTGGTGGATGTCATGTATTTTACTTCAGGGAATGCGGATCAATCCGTCCACGTTGTAGCTGGTGAAGGACTAGAGGCATATCTCCCTCTTGCTGATATGATTGACATTACTGCTGAAATCCAACGCCTATATAAGAGACTTTCCAAGATGCAGACAGAATATGATGGACTTAAAGCTCGGCTCAGTTCTCCTAAGGTATGAATTCTGTTTACTAATGTTTAAGCACTTGGGTTTGGTATGCAGGGGGTAGTACTTTACATTTCAATTTCTCTAAGTATCCATTCAGCTAAACGATTGGATTTAGATTTGATAATAGGGGTAATTAGTTAAAAATTAACAAAATTTAAATAAAACCTAAAGCATTAGGTAAGATGTATTTGGAATAACTAGATACGAAAAGCTACCTATACAATGGTTCTCTTAAGAGGATAACGGTAACTTATGGAAAAATGCAGACTTCAATTCTGGCTGTTCGATACATCCATCATCTGATAGTTTTGTTAGTTTTATAATCAAAAAGTTAAAAGTGGGTTGGAGTTGGCATCTTAGTTAAATTTTTTGCTTCAAATGTTGAAAAAAGAAACACTAAAATTGAGTTGTGATCTTTCTTGTTATGATGCATGCATGTACTGTTGAGTCCTTTTTTTCTTTTTCGTAGTACCTTGGCATGCACATATCTCATGTACCTCTCACGATATCGTCTTTGCTCATGCAGTTTGTAGAGAAAGCTCCAGAGGATATTGTCCGTGGAGTCCAAGAAAAGGCAGCAGAAACAGAAGAGAAGATTACTCTCACCAAAAACCGTTTAGCCTTACTCAAATCAACGGTTGTGGTTACATAATCAGACCATTTGTGATCCCATGCTCCATTTTGATTGGATATATCCGATGATCCATATGGGATTTGCATCTTCTGCAGTGTACAGTACTGAGGTTGGCCAACACTATTTTTACAGCAATTTATGACCATCTAAAGGATCAATGTGCAGTAAACTTGGCTTCAAATAAACAAGTCTGGAGATAGCACTTTTTTCTCTTGTAGAACCGAAGCGTCCAATAGATGCTTGGCCATTAATTTTTTTCCCTTGTAAATTTTGTATGCTACTCAGGTTGTTTGTAATATGCCATTTTTCTTACAATGTAGGTTAATATAGTTGAGGCTCTAGCCATTTTTGTCCCCTTCACAACTTAAACCAGAGATTGGAGGTGATTCTTCCCAAATTTCAGTTGTGAAAATAATCTAAAAACTTGAGATGATAAATGTGCACCTAGAGTTCAACGTTATTAAGGGATTTTGAAGAACCTATCTTTTAGCCCAGTGAATAAGCGTTTGATCTGGTCTGAATGTTCTTGACGTTTGAGAAGCTCTCATCTTTGGTATGTTTAAGTGCGTGTGAGAAACTCTCCTCTCCGTATAGTTCAAATTCAAAAAGATAGAAACCAACGAGTCAGCCACGGCACAATGAGTCACTGACCCATTCCACACCCAACCCAACCCCAATATTATTCCGTAGCCAACTCTACCCCAAAATCTAGCCATGGACTCAATTAAACCGTCCTTCGCTACTAAGCTCCCCATTAAACGCAAAAACCCCGATCCCATCCCCAACCTTAACCCTAACCCTAATCTTCTACCCCCCACCCTCGAATCCACCGCCATATACGACTACAACGCCGTCGGTTTTTCCGGAGAAGATGGGCAGAGAATCCCGCCGTTCAAGTACCACCGAATCTGGACCGAACCCGACGAGCTTCTCTTCCTCCAAGGCCTCCTTGACTGCGCCTCAGATAGCTTCTCGTTCCCCAAAGACCTTCACCTCTTCTACGCTCGATTCTCCACCACCGTGTCTCAGCACTACACCAAATCCCAGCTCTCTGAGAAGCTCCGCCGCTTCCGGAAAAAGTTCCGAGTCGTCTCGGCTCGGCTCGCTCGCGGCCTCCACGAGTCGCAGCTTTCGCCGCATGATCGCGCCTTGTACGACCTCTCGAGGAAGCTTTGGAGCTCCGAGTGCTGGTCCACTTCGCCTTTTGGTAACAAAGCCAAGAGCGACGAGGGTGATGATAATTTAATGGTGAATCAGAATCAGAGTGTTTTGGATGATCTTTTTGTGGAAAATGATTATGGCGATGACGTGAAGATCAATTTGTCTAGGGCCATTGCTGGGCAGGCGGCGAAGACTGTTTTGGACGTGTTCGATCAGTCTTTGAATGAGGTTCGGAGGGTTCTTGTTCAACGTTGTCTGCTCTGCTCCGACCATGTTGGTTCGGTCTCGGGCTCAGGCTCTGGCTTTGGCTCTGGCTCATGTTCCTCCAATAAGGGCAAGACTGCACTGGACTTCGAGCAGCAATGGCAGCTCCAACGGCTTGCTGAGTTGGATGTATTGTCTCAGAGATTGAGGTTGGTTCTCGACAACACCATTCGGGGCCAATGAGTTTATGCAAGTAATTTGTATAGGAAATTGACATATGTAATGGAATTGCTCTTTCAAATTTTGTACATTTCCCCTCATAATATACAAGTATTAGGTTGACTTAATACATTTAATTTACATGCTTAACTGGATAAATTTTGTTAATTTCAGTTTTTTGCTTTAATTATATCATTACTTCTCATATCTACAGTTGCTTCTTGATGCATATTGCTTCAATGAGTACATTTAGTAGTGAAGTTATTGTGCACCTTGGCCGTACCATACGAGTATTAGGTTTTTTTCAAGAGCATTCATTAATGGTATGGCATAAGCTGAGTGTTTTCCAAATAGATAGAATTCGATTTTGGCGTGGTGCCTTATCCCTAAGGTAGAACTTCAGTCAGGAATTATTAGTTTGCATTCAATCTTTTTTGAGACAGTAGATTAATTGGTTCACTTCCATGATGTATCTTAAACATCCGCACACACCTGTATTCTAGTTAGTAGTTCAGATTTCTCAAGATCCTTCCTACATTTCATGAGTGATATGTTTTGAGTGTTCCTAACAGCCATTCAAAGCAGTTAGCTGTTTCACGAAGTCCACTTAAAAATCTAAATGGTCTGAGAGGTTTTGGTTTGATAATTGAACAAATGGTCAAACTATTTCTTTGTGGTTATTCAATAATCTCGCTGACCTGCCCTGGTCAATAAGAATGGGTATGGTCCTTAGACTGCTGTTCACCGCAGTTCTTAATAAAGCCAGTGCGCTTTTTTAAGCAGAGATTTTTCTCAACCTTGTATCAAACATTGGTCTGTAGAAACTTTTCACACATCAAATGCTTAATTTGCTAATGCAAAGGTTGCACCTTTCCCCTTTGAATCTGAAAAATGCTCCAAGAAGCAGCATTTTGTGGATAGTTTGCTACAAGATGGTAAATAATACACTGTCCTCGTTGCTCACTTCATTTTCCTATTGGGTATTAAAAAGTCTCTCTATGTTCTAGGTTAGAGGCTGTTTTTCTCTCGACAGAGGCATTCTTTGGATTCATAGGGTTGTGTTCAGTTCCTTTTGTGATGTTGTGCTTGACATTTCGTTAGAGATGATGGGTGACTTGGCATAGTGTAAAGTTGCAATCTTTCTTAGGAGAGTTAAATTTCGAAAAGAGTCAATAGGTTAGCAACTATTATGGCTCAGGCACGGAACGAGAAGGGAAAGTGTGCTTTCTGTAGTTGACGATAAGTCCTCCCAGGCAGAAAGGTATCTTGCCAGGTGCTTTAAGACTTGCGACCTTACCCAAATATGCGGATCCCCTGCTGATCCTTTGGTGCTGATATTGTCCGTTTGAATAAGAGGGCATTGTTTCCTTGGCAACACTGCAAGTTTGTCTGAAGGAGGCTTTTCATCTAAAATGAACCTAGATCCGTACACATGTTGTGGGGTTAAGGTTCTGGATGGTTCGTATTTGAATACAAGAAGAAACTTTTTGCCCTCTGGCTAAAGGCTTGCATACATTGCGTTTGGTTTATTTGAGTTAGACACATGATGGAAGATAAGTGCATTTTAATTTGTCAATGTCGCAGTGCATGAAACAAGATGGGACAATATCATTGCCACAAAATCACTTACAGAACTCCATCAGAAAAATTAAAGTACGAAACGTACGAAACCAAATTTGTTTCTATTCATGCCATACCTTTTTCTTCTTCTTTACATGCGACATTTCTGCACATAATTCATTTTAAGCCCAAATTGGTGTCAATTGCTGTTGTAACATAACATGCTCCTAAAAGCAACCAGACACCAATAAGTAGATGGGCGTCATTCACATCCAACAAACGGTCTACAAACAGATTGGTTCAAAGAAAACAAAATTGTAAATCATTATCACACAGCAAAAACAGAGAGCAATTTGAATCCGAGTCCGGCTAGTGGAAGAATTCATTTGGTAAATTTCACGATGAATATATAGATAAATAGGTTACATTTATACAGAGAGAGAGAGAGGGGAAAATATGTCACAGCTATTGGGACAAGAAAGAGCATCTCGGTGGTGGTGCATATGGGAGAGAAGCTAGTTGGTGGATGGCGACCAAGCTTGGCCAGTTAAAAAAATACTACAACATATAGTAGTAGCAAATTGTCTGAGCCCGGGTTCGAACCGGGGACCTCTAGTGTGTGAGACTAGCGTGATAACCGACTACACCACCCAGACGTGCTTGTTAGAAATTACTCATTAATTTTATTTATATGTGACTTCATCTTCTACTGACATAACTCAAAAGCCAATTTTAGTCCTGTTATAAAAATAACCTGGAATATGTATGAATATTGAGCTGCACGTAAAGTAGATGAGACACAGCATTTAACGAGGTTCGGCTATGCCTACGTCCTCGGAGAGCAGCAGCAGTAACTTTTTCACTATATAAAATAATAGGGCTACAACTTTAGAGTTTACAATATGTGAGGCTCACTGAATTTTCTCTCTCTTTCCTCTTCTATCTTTCCTCCTCTTTTTCCTCTTCTTTCCTCTTATCTTTTTCCTTTCTTCTTTTCTCCTCTCTTTTCTCTTCTCCCCTTTCTTTCTTTTCTCCGTTGGTCACTCTTCCCATTGCAAGTGATATGCCTATTTATAGGCTAAGGTTTTGGTAAAATACAGGGAAGGGAAGGTTCCTGGAAGATGCAAGGAAACTTCCTGAATTGATAAATACAGGGAAGGGAAGTTCCTGGAAGATGCAAGGAAACTTCCTCTGTGGGCTCCACCTTCAAACTTTTATAACACTCCCCCTTGGAGACCACAAATGATATGGAATATGCCTCGTTAAAAACCTTGCCAGTAAAAACCCAGTGGGACAAAAACTGGTCGAAGGGAAAAAGAGTACATAATCACGTGTAACATAAAATTATGTGTATATTGACGCGCGTGCGACACTGCCTCGTTAAAACCTTGCCAGGAAAAACCCAGTGGGATAAAAACCTGGACGAAGGAAAAAGAGTACAGTGTGTAAGGGTCTGTATTGACAGCACGCTCCCCCTGATGCTTGGCAAAATATCTTTAAGCCATACTGTTGATCATCTGTCTGAATATCATAGTTGACACTGCTGCTGTGAGTCAATAGTGTATGAAGGTTTTTATTAATACCATGCTCCCCCTGATGAATATCTCCCCCTGAAAACTTCATGACTAGCTTTTTCCAGTAAGCGACCATAGAGATTTCCTGAGTCCGCATATCTTAGAACATTTGGGCTATTTATAAGTTCACTAAAAAATATGCCCGTATATGGTGTTATGCTTAGATAGCATCAAATATACCTCACATCATCCCAAAATGATGGTGATGGAGTTGAGCCCTATCTGGAAAATATGATGTCCGGTCCAATATACTTCCGGAAAATCATTAAAGTGTCCAACGGATAATCCTCATAAAAATACTTTAATACTTTCTTAGTATAAGCAAGAATTTCGTTGGCATAATGCTCGATCGAGACAAATATTTCATGAATTCTGCAAAAGCTTTAATGTGTTGCAATCACATTATAATCAATGTACTCACTGAGGTAATTTATGCATATTAATATTGAGTACAAATTTTGTGCTTCAAGCACATGTCCTTTAGGGACTTGCTCTATGCAATATCAATCCTCTCAACGGATTTTGGTTAAATGAGATTAAACTTTATGACACATTATATAGCTTTTACCCAGCTATTTATACATCTTTAGGAAATCGCTTCTGGCGATATGCTCTGTGCATTAATAACTCTTAAAGATAATATGTTGGTCTCCGTAATTGTGTAATAAGGGGGGCACAATTGAATCTGTAAATATGGAGAATACCCAACATTCCTTGTTTCTGCCAGAAACAGTGTGTCATACAAAGTAGGTATATTCCCTTTTATTCCGAACACCCAAGTACAACTTTCAGTATTAACAAATTTTGGGGTTCGTATTGTGGGTTTGTTCTTTCACGTTCATTCTCATTTATAATGGAATTACCTCGTTCCATTTTGGCCAATGATATTGTCGACATTTAATAATTGAACGTGGTTCCAATCAACACAGCCCATTGATGATTTGAGTAGCTACTCCAAAACCAAAAATTGTCATTCATCAATTCATGATCAAAAATTTTCATTCATCAATTCATGATTCCACCATTCTCATGTGCATGCGCATGCATCAATTATAAGCATTTCTTTGCTTTTGGGTACCCAAGCCACTTCAGGGGGCTTTTATTATGTGAGAATGTGGATTATAACCTCCATCGGAGCGTTATTTAGTAGTAGGGCGTGGATAATCTCCATTTAGGGAGTTGGAACATTGAGAACCCATATATCTGTCATGCTGCAGGCATGCCACAGATTAATACATACATGTCAATTAATTTCTGGGACTTTAACTCATATACTTTGCTACGCATTAGGCGTGCATAATATCAATATTGACATGTCAAAGGATTGTCCTTTCGGGACTTCAATCCATATCATTTGCTACGCAACAGGCGTGCACCCATATTGATCACTGCTATACCCATATTTTGTTCTTATGGGACTTTAATCTGTGCAGTGTATTATCAATGTATCCATCTTACAATCTGTAAAATTTGCATTAATAATTCATGGATACATACAAGCCATTCTTTTGGAACGGACTTATCTCCCCATTTGGTTACCTTTCAAGATAAAATATCAAATAGGTATATAAGTATAAAATAACACAAGTATTGCTTACATCCTTAGGTGGGAGAAACTTTTCTCAAGTATCATTCAAGTTCATATCAGCCCAGTAAATATAATGTAGCGCTTGATGATCTAGTTATATCCTGCAAGAGCAAAAATCACAACTCTTTTGCCTCTGTCAAAACAAATAACCCTCATAGTTAGGATTACTTCATGGATTCATTCTTCAGATGTTCATTCTAAAGAAATAAAATCTCTTATGAACAGAGAGTTATAAAAAGAGAAAAAATGCAAAAATAATGTGATATTGATTGCAAGAGAAGGTAAGCAATCAGGGAAGGAAGCTGGTGGGAGCAGACAATAAGCTCTCATATCTCCTAGTCTAGAAGGACTCCCGGAGATTAGAGCATAAGATCGCCTTCACAGTTTCCTGATGTGGCGGAAACGTAATCAGGGATAGTCTCGCTTCCTGAATGGATGATCAGAGATAGTCTTGCTTCTCGGGCACATTAAGTGCTCACTGATAAGAAAAACAAGTAAATATCGCATCACTAGGTATGGAGTAAACTGGATGTCTTCTGCAAAGAAAATTTCGTTAGTAACACATTTATACACAAATAAAAGGAATAGGTAGAACTGATGAATGTCAAATTAACCATAGTAAAATTGCGAGATTCTCGGGATACTTTTGAAAAAGTAGCTCCGTGAAATCCATAAAGCAAGATCGGCTTTGAAAATAATACTTGAAAACGCCGAAAGTGCCGACAAGTATTATTAGAGGCCACGTGAAGTTTTGGACTCTAGGAAAGAAAAAGAGAAATATGGGGATCCGAGAAGATATTGGGATCCTGAAAAACAGTAGCCATATTTCCTCTTATAGATATTGCCTTTGCAAACTGCGTTTCAACTCAACTTCCTTCATTTTCCGAACCTTTAGTTTTTCTAAGACTTTCTTCGAAACCTTCTTAAAAAAATGGCTTCCTCTTCTTCCTGCCCAAATTATTTCAATTTAAATGATGCTCCCACAACAACCAGTGACGCCCAAGTTTGGCGTCCATCCTTTGTATCCAAAAATCGTCATCTCACAGTTAATGATTCTGTGATGACGAATGATGCTACTGCTGTCATAGTAGCTAGGAATTTCATTATTCCAATGGATGAAATGTTGTTGACAGGGAGATCAGAGGAAGAGGCTATTGATGACTCAATGGCTTTTAGCATTCAGAGTGCTGTTTCTGTTTCTAACATGGCTGATCGTTTGCGTCTCTCCAAAGAATGCTTCATGAGTCTCAACAGGAGGTTGAGAAACTTAAAGGAGAGAATAATGCCTTGTTGAAACTGGTGAGTTCGTACTCTGTTGATACACTGAGAAGGCTAGACATGCTGCAGGTCTCCAATGAAAGAATTTTGGGAGACCACGAGAAGCTCATGGCTAAGCTTAAGAGGCGCCGTCATCTTCCTACAGAGGCTTCCAGAACATAATGTAATTTTTTTTTTTATAGATTTCACAGGGCCTGCACCTTCATTGCAGGTGGAAAAATCTATCTGTTATATGTTCCTGTTATAATAATTGCGCATATTCTTAAACTTGCACCTGTGGTTTTTACGTCTTTTCAAAATGACGATTTGGAACCTTGTGCCTTATAGGTTCAAATAACCACATCGACTCTCCTAAATTTCATATTTCAACGTATGGTAGCCCGGAACTTATGGCCTGGGCATAAACTCAGAATTTATTTGCCCTTTTCAAATGGACATGAAATATGAATTGAGTAAAAGCCATGATAATATCGCAATATAGTAGTGAATAGCATTAACTACTATATACCCACAACTTCAAGTTTAGGATCTCTCATATATTTGGATCCATGGGCTTCCGACCCAGATATAACAAAATATGTGGGGAGTCTCAATTCATTATTTGAGGTTTATATTAATATTATCCATTTCGCGGTGTATTCTTAACAACCGGAATTCACAAAATATATTTCTTCCTTGAGGTGTCGATTATAACAAAATCGAACTTTAAATTCATCATCTTCTTATGCCAAAGAAATATGTGGCATACCACAATTTGCAATAATACCTCAAGGGTTGTCCATTTAATTGTTGGAACTTCAGGTTCTCAACACTGTTAAATTTTGAACTTCAGGCCAAAGCCACATATTCTCATGGTATGGACATTTTTACAATTTTCTGTACATATTTCGGGATTTCAAGCCCTTACATAATTGTCCATATTTTGAGGAACTTCTGGCATCTCATTTAATTGCACATCCATGAGTTTAAGGAACTGCGGGTTCCCTTTTGTATATAGTGACGGTTTACCCAAAATGGTTAATATTTATGCATACGTCACTATTCATGTGAATAGTACTATTCATCAAGTCATGAATACATATCTATTCATCTGCCAGTACAGTTATCATCAATGTGTACGGCACCATGAACCAATACGGTACTGTTACATCATTAAGGAACTCTAGGTCCTTATTTACATGTCAGGGATCAAGGACCCTTAAGTCCGATCACATGTTTACAAATACAGTACCGGAGAGACTGCCAGCTCTCATATTAATATTATCATCAAGGATCTTCAAGTCCTGATGTAATTGTATGATGAGGATCAAGGAACTTCTGGTCCTGATCTGCATACTGGAAAAACTCATCATACAGCACAATTAATCCATAAAATAAATTGCTGATAAATAAATTACTGGTATGGACGATAAACCCGCACCACACTTTAAATAAATGTAAATGTGCGGTAAATTAAATTCATAAAGTTAATGTGCTTGTATGGGCATTAATTCTGCTCCATACATTTAAATAAAAGTAAAGGCGTGGACGATAAACCCGCACCACCCTTTTAAATAAATGTAAATGTGCGGTAAATTAAATTCATAAATTAAATTGCTTGCTGTATGGACGTTAATCCCGCACCATACTTTAAATAAAATTAAATGTGCGGTAAAGTAAATTGTGCTTGTATGGGCACTAATTCTGCTCCATACATTTAAATAAAAGCAAAGGCGTGGACGATAAACCCGCACCACCCTTTTAAATAAATACTGTTGTATGGGTAATAAACCTACACCATACAGTAAATAAAATAAATATGCGGTAAAATAAATTTGCGATAAAGTAAAGGTGCATGTATGGGTAATAAACCTACACCATACAGTAAATAAATGTGGGGTTAAAACCACCACCGAATAAAATAAGAAAAATGTTAGTATTAGTAACGGTCTCCCACTGATAATATGTTTAGTATTACCAAGGGTCCATTTTTGTTAGTGGTTAGTAGTATAGATAATAGTGCAGCACAAAAATTATACCTGAGAGCTTCTCGTGCTGATAACGTGTTATAAAAATAACCTGGAATATGTATGAATATTGAGCTGCACGTAAAGTAGATGAGACACAGCATTTAACGAGGTTCGGCTATGCCTACGTCCTCGGAGAGCAGCAGCAGTAACTTTTTCACTATATAAAATAATAGGGCTACAACTTTAGAGTTTACAATATGTGAGGCTCACTGAATTTTCTCTCTCTTTCCTCTTCTATCTTTCCTCCTCTTTTTCCTCTTCTTTCCTCTTCTCTTTTTCCTTTCTTCTTTTCTCCTCTCTTTTCTCTTCTCCCCTTTCTTTCTTTTCTCCGTTGGTCACTCTTCCCATTGCAAGTGATATGCCTATTTATAGGCTAAGGTTTTGGTAAAATACAGGGAAGGGAAGGTTCCTGGAAGATGCAAGGAAACTTCCTGAATTGATAAATACAGGGAAGGGAAGTTCCTGGAAGATGCAAGGAAACTTCCTCTGTGGGCTCCACCTTCAAACTTTTACAACAAGTCCCTATAATTTGCTACTTTTTTACTATTTTAGCCTTTATCATTTCAATTTTGTCAATCGGTTTTAATTTGGAGTAATTAAGGATAATTCTCAATTTCCATCAAAAAAAATTTAAACTTTTGTTAGTTTTGGAAGGAGAAATTCGATTCACAAATTATTAAAAAATTCATTAATTATAAAATTAAATATTAAAGACAAATAAAAAAATCTTTAAATTGAAAAAAAATAAAAAGACAACAACAACAATATCCCACCCGCGCTTCACCCCTCGTACTCCCCACCGCCTTGCCCATCATATCCAGAGCATTGTCACCAGCCAATATCTCGTCATAGTCTAGCTACTTAAACAATGAGAATTTGGGATTTAAAGGTTTTGGTTGGTGAATTGATTTAAGTTTTGGGAGATTGATGAATGAGAAATTGGGAAAGACCCCAATCTGCTAGGCATGGAGCTTCCATGTCCCTTAGTCCACCGGGTCATGGGTCATGGACTCCCTCCAAAACCCTAACCCAGAGCGCCATCGAAGAAGCCATGCCTCCAACGTTCGACCCAAGATCGGTCCTCTGGGTCTCTCCCCGAAGAAGATAGGAGAAGACATTGCTGGGGTACCGATTCGTACCTGACCCTAGCCCACCCTCCAGAACCTTCTCTCTCTCTCTCTCTCTCTCTCTCTCTCTCTCTCTCTCTCTCTCTCTCTCTCTCTCTCTTAAAACCCCCTTCTTTCTTTCTGGAACCAAAACCAGAACAAGAAGAAAACGAATATATAAAAAAAAACCCAAAAAGAAAGAAAGAAAGAAGACGCATATTGAAAAAGTTAGAATTTTGGTTGAATTAAAATACCCAGATCGATTTTATTTATTTATTTTGATTTTGCTTATTGGGTTTGTTTAGGTGCTGAACATCATGGCGTGGGTTGGGGGCAGAGGTGTGCTTAGGACAGCAAGCTCCTTGGCCCTCCCAAAATTCTAAATAGTAATATATATTGCCTTTGTATTGTACAACTTAGGACAATATATATATATTAAATTAATATTTGTGGCCTTCTACAATAAAGAAAAAGAGGAATTTACATTTCTCCCTCCAATTAAAAGACTCTTTTTTTAGTAATATGGCAAACTTACTCCTAGATTCTACTAACATAATTAATAAAAATTAAAAGAAACAGCCAATCAAATCTTTCTTTCACAAGTATATTTAAGAAAATAGGAAATTAAAGATAATCTGTTATTTATTTATTTACAAGCTTAACACTGGGAAAGAAATCAACTTTAAATCCTAATATATTGGCCCCTCCACACATAAAATCATGACTCCGCCATTATGATTTTGCTTGTTCGGTCTGTTTAGGTGAGGACAAGGGACTGCGCCAGCTGCGACTGAGGATGGGGGTGGGAGAGGTTGGGATGGGGGGGGGCAGCTGCTGGGTTTGAGGGTGGAGTTGGTGATGGCTGAGGAGTTTAGTCAGGATTCATGTTGTGGATTGGGTTGAGTTGTGAGGAGAAGGGGAGAGAGGATTTTAAAATAAATTTTTTTAAATTTAAATTTAAAATAGTTATTTTTTAAAAATTTAAATTTAAATTATGTATTTTTAGAAGGAATGCATTTTTTTTAAAATAAATTGTGAATTGAATTGCCCGTCCACCTAACAGAAGTTAAAAGAATTTGACTAAAATTGAGGATTGACTTTGAATTGCTTCAAATTGAAACTATAAGGATAAAATTGGCAAAATTAAAACGACAAGGACCAAAGTGGCAAAAATGACAAACTACAGGAGTCAAAAGCGACTTTTTGCTTAATTTATTTTTAAATACAAGTGATAGTCTAAATTACAAGATTATAGAGTTTTTCACACATGCTACCAATTAGTCCCATGAGGGTTTCAATCTGAAACCACTGGTCTACAAATCAAAGTCCTTTGTTACTGGACTAGATCTCGTTTTACATAAGGTAACTTATTCCATCATAACATATATAGATACGTTCAAATTCCAAACACAAAACACAATTGATTATCCAACCCTCGCCGTTCTCCCCCTCTGTGAGTCATAAAGGAAAATTCCATAGAGGGGGGAGGAGAAAGAAGAGTCACTGCCCCTCATCCCTCTCCTCTCTTCTCATATTTTCATTTTAGGTTAGTGAATAAGTCTATTGGGATTTTTTTTTTAAATAAAAAGTCATGTGGTGGTTTCTTCTGACTCATGGTTAGATTGAAGTTCCCCATCATCCATTTTAGTCTATGCTCTCAATCAAATCATACTCCCAAAACCCGCTCCCTAACACCGCTCATGTTCTCTAAATTTGATTCAACATCGTTTTTACCGGAGATTCCTGCAAATCACTCAATTGTTCTTTGGCAAAGTTGTTGTTTTCTTTTATTTATTCGCTCTTATACGCAGGTAAATTGCTGGAAATCATATTTTACCCATATTTGTTGCGGATCTGGTGATAGGTATGGTCGCAACGGTGCTTCTTCATGTGATAATGGTAGGGTTCGTTTATGGTTTATGTTGAGTTTGTAGGCCTTGTTTGGGGTTATGGCTAGTTGTGGTGATGTGGACTAATAGAATTTAGTGTGGCTTTTGTCCGCATTAGTTTTGCTCTTAGCGTGTTAGTTTGTTGCCCTCTTAGGATTGATGTTTTAGATGTCTTGTTGATGTCTTTAATTATATCGTTGAAATTTATCTAATAAAATTTCTATTTGATAAATAAATAAATAAATTCCAATCACAAAACGAGAGTATAATAAGGATAAAATTGTGAAAACGAAATAGAAATGACATACATAACACGTTTGATTCTCACTTGGGCCAGCATGGTCCCTTCCTTGTCTAGTGCTTTAACCTTTGCTACTTTTCTTTTCTTTTCTTTTTTTCTTATTTCTTATTTTTGCTACTTGTTTGACATGCACTAAGCTTGAAACTGCACATTTAACAAGTGTCCCCAAAATAGCTTATGCTTCTGCTCCTGCTCCAAGCAGACACCCCAAGCAGAAGACAAGAGACCATCCAAACTTTGTAAAGTTGTTTGTAACTGCCTGCCCAAAAGTAGAAGACAAAACTTTTCCATAACATGCAAATGCAAAGCTCCCTCTGATCCGTTCTTTCGTAATAATGTGATCAAGTTTGCACCCACCACCACTTCTTAGCCGTCCGATCGAGCTAAACAAAAAGTTGGCACCCACCACAAGTTTATGTGGGGCCCGCGTATTAATTTGTGATGCTCTGCTCACCGTGAAGAAGAAGAGGATGGGATGAGGACGACGAAGTTGGGGATATGGGAGAGCGATTGGCGATTTAGCGTAACTGAATAATAATAATAATAATAAAAGGCCTTTGCCAACTAAAAAAGTTGGCCCTCTTGGCTCTGGGCAGAGGGCCCCCACCTCAAATACATTTTGTGTATATATAAAACGATATCCTCGTTCGTTCATTCGGGATCTGGTTTTATTCCCCTTCTTGCCCCTGAGGTCTTACTGCAATTACAAAGCTGCCATGAAATTAAAGGGTTGGTAAAGTTGCTACCTATTTACAACTTGGTGGTGGTAAAGACTAGGTATTGGTTGCACATTGTTTTCCATTATTCCACTCGTTTTGAAAAAATTGATCACACCATCACAAAACAATAATGATAATAGGTATTGGTTGAGGATATTGATGAGTCAACCAATAACCCCAACCTTGTTCAAATCACCCATTATGATTTGGGGTGTAAAGTCAAACAATGCCCAATCTTCAAAAACTATACACTATGGTTTATGAGGGCTAAAAGTCAAATCAATATATCTAACCCATACACCTATCAACCCTAAAAACATCCCATAGGTACTACTAGTAAAGTTTGAGTTCCATGGTAATTCTAGTTGGTTTTAAATTAGTGATTCAAAAATTCTAGTTGGTTCTAAATTAGTGATTCAAACATAATGTTGGATTAAGTTATTACCGAATGAATCACACATGTGATGTGTGCGCAATGTAATAACGGTTGTATAACGAAAACGTGAAGGTTGAAAGGCTTGAAAGTAGATCTTTCTAACCACACAAGCTTATTATACAATACATTTTTTATATTTTTTTATTATTTATCAAGACATTAATAGTTGGGTAGCCAATGCCATTTTAATTTAGAAAGTGAGAAGGACCACCTTGGATTAGCATGAAGGAAATAAAAAAATAATAATATCAGAGAAAAGAAACTAAATAATGAAATTCATGTTGTCCTCAAGTCCAAATACTTAATGTCCATATAAGATTTATATATAAAACATTATTGTAAGATAGCAAACAAAAAAAAACCCACAATTTCGAAAGCAAAAAAATCCAAATTGAATACAATTGGAACACACATCTAGAATATAAGAACGGAAAATAACATTTTAGATAAAGAAATTGTTGGATAAAAGGCCATTGGATAAATAAGTGACCTAAAAACTAAATCTATTGTACAAAACACAATTGGATTAATTCGATTTTAATCTGTTTTGAACACTCTAAAATTAACATCCAATCCAATTAAAATTGAATTAAATTGATTTGGTCAGTTGATTGGCTTGGATTAGATTTTGCACACTCCTATTGGGCTTAATGTAAGATGGCTGAAACTTGTGCATTGCATTTTTTTTTGGGAATTATTTTTACTCATCACTTTAACCCAATGTGTATTATCATTTTTTTCAACACGTGTTTATGTGCCTAATTATAGTTAATTTTTTACTTTGTATTTGTGGAATTATGATTATATTTATAGACACATGTCAAGTATGAGAATGATGATAATACATCTTAGGTTAAAATGATGAGCAAATTTTTTTTTTCTTTTCGAATATTGCACCTTTAAAAATGCATCAAATTAGCACTTTAATTAGAGAGAGATATATATAATATTTTTTGCGTTAAGACATTCAATAATTTTAGGAGATAAAGATCATTGATGATGCCACTGTAATCCTAAAACAACTCTTATCCGAAACGCATAATGGCATTTACGTTATATAGCGAGTGAAATAAGGACAAACCCGTCAACACAATAAATAAAAATAAAACCCACGTGTCCTTTGACACCGAGTCCCTTTCTTGTCCTTTCTCCTTCGAAAACCCGACTTCGTTTTCCTCCCCGTGTGGTCTCGACGAGTCGACAGTACTTCTTAACTCTCTCTGTCAAGAGTTTCGCAGCAGAGAGAGAGAGAGAGAGAGATAGAGAGAGAGAGAGAGAGAGCAATTGCTGAAGCATGGACGAGAATTCAGCACTAATCGAATCAATTCTCAGAGAGCAAGAGGAGGAGGAGGCAGAAAGATATGGTAAGAAGGTGAACAATGAGCGGACCCAAAACGGCGATGCTTATGGCTGGCAAACGGTGTCATATCAGAAGCGAAACCGAAAGGCCTTGTCCAAGACACTTCCGGCGGACTCCAACGGTGATCTCCACATCGGAGCTTCCTCCGCCTCCGACGTGTTCCGGCCGATCGAGCTGCATTCCGAGGAGCGCCGTCGGAAAGCTCTGGAGGCTCAGGCGGCCGCCGCTTCAGGAGATTCCGCCGGCGGCGGATCGAAGCGGGATTCCGATGACGACGATGAGGATAGCAATGCTGAGGTGTCTGGGACTGTGGAAAATGGCGAGGTGAAGAAGGTGAAGACTAAGAAGCCGAAGAAGCCGAAGGTGACTGTGGCTGAGGCGGCTTCGAAGATCGACGCAGATCATCTCGGCGCTTTTCTCGCTGATATTACTGTGAGATGCTGATTGCTTCTGTTGTTTTTTCTTTTGGTAAATTGGGGATTCAATTTTGTAAAATGTTGTTATGGAAAATGGAAATGTGGCTTCTTTTTTGTTTTTCTATATTGTTTCTGATTTTATTTTGGGTGTTGGATAGGCTTCGTATGAAAAGCAACAAGACATACAGCTTATGCGTTTGGCGGATTATTTCGGTCGAGCATTTGCGTCGGTCAGTTCGGCTCAATTTCCATGGTTGAAGACGTTCAAGGAATCCACTGTGGCAAAGTTGGTTGATGTGAGTTTTGCCTGTGTTTGGTTTATAGATTCGATTTTGAATTTTTGTCTGAAAAAAAGAAAAAGAATAAATGGCTTTAATAAAGCATCAAACTTTGGAGATATTGAAGAAAAGAAGGGTCTTTTTATCGTATCCTGGTGTTTATCTGCTTATTCTGTGTATTGAATTTTACATGCATGTGGGTTTTGGATACAATGTGAGGGTAGCTTCACATGATCTGGTTCATACTCTGTTCTGATTTCTAAACCCCCCTTTTTTTCTCATATGGATATTATGGAAGCTATGTTTGAGATTAGATGCACGTCATGTCTCATGATGGATATGGTTACACCATTGGGTCTGTAGGCATATGACTTCACCTTTAATGGCTGATAATCAGTGATTTATATCTTCCTTTTTGTTTTGTTTATTTCTGGTTGGTGGAATTTATAAATATGTTTAACAGGGTCCTAATTTCTAATGACTATATTATTTGCCTAAGCAGATCCCTCTTTCTCATATATCTGAAAATGTTTATAAGACATCAGTTGACTGGATCGGCCACTGCTCTACTGAAGCACTTGGATCCTTCGTGCTGTGGTCATTGGACAGCATTCTTGCTGACCTTACAAATCATCAAGGAGCAGCCAGGGGATCCAAAAAGGTGGCCCAGCAAGCACCTTCAAAGTCTCAGGTAACTTTGGATTGTAGCATGTATCAAATTCCCATTAAAGTCTCAGGTGGTGTTAAAACTTTTTGTGCTTGTTTTCTATGCCTTGGTGGTCTCTGGCAAATTGTATAAGGTGGATAAACTAATTACTACTATAAACAGTTTGAGCCATTGATTTTAGCATAGATGGACACTAGTTGGCACATCTTAGGAAAGACATACGATATTAAAGAAAAATGACCTTGGCCATCTTTCTTTTTGAAAACTATAGGAGATGATTTTCTCTGAAGTTTTCAATCCATATTTTTGAGATATATATACCACACCACCCCTCGTAGGACTTTACCAGAATATCATGTCAAGTGAATATTTTGTAGAATTTTGCGTAATTGTATATATAGCAAAACATAGTGTGGTATTGTTAGTGCCATGTGTGCTGGCATGATTCAATTTCTTTAATCCCTTGTTTCTAGAATTGATTTTATTTGAATTTGCTATTATTCTGTGTAATTACTACTGTTCTTTGTTTTCTTTTCAAGTAAGTTCCTTGTTCAGTGGCTGCATCCCAGAGGAGGCTTCTATGGGCTACAAGTATTGATGAACCTTCTTTAGTTATCATATAATCCCATTTCTATGGCTCATCCAACTTTGTTGCATATATCATCTGATGCCATGGTTGGCTGTATGTTTGCTTAGTTTTGTCAATGCTTTGATTTGGAGCATCCATCAACGTTATCATGATAGTGTTTTATGATCCTCTGAGGTTTGTTTGATAGGGCTTCCTGACCTTTGTATGTGACTACATTTCCTCCCACTTTATCTTCCTGCGCCCAGCGCCCTTAATAATTCATCATGTTCTTGTTTTCTTACTGAAAGGCTAGCAAAATTTAGTTGAAATTGAAGATGGAACATTGTATACATTTGGTATAGTTCTATCTTTCCTCAATCTTGTTTTGAAGGCTGACTCAACTTTCAATGTGGAAAATTTGATATCTAATATTAGAAATAGTCCTAGGAAGACGAGTTTTTTAAAATAGCACCAATGGGATTTCAGTTCGTAACGACTGCCTACTGAATTATGTATGCAACAGTAAATAGTTTTTAAAGCTCCACACCTTTCCATAAGCTTCGTTTTTTTTTCCTTATATTGCATTGGTCAAAATTCTCACAGTTTAGATTATGTATCCTCAAACAGAGTGAGTAATTAGATGTAACCTTGGAAATGCAGGTTGCCATATTCGTGGTTTTAGCAATGGTGTTGCGGCGAAAACCTGATGTATTGATTAACTTACTTCCAGTGATGAAGGAAAGTCCAAAATATCAAGGCCAAGATAAGCTTCCAATCACAGTGTGGTTGATTGCACAGGTAATTATTTTTACCTAATGTTCCTAAAACAGTGGTTTGTTCTTTTCTAAAATATGAATTTTAACTAGGGAAAACTATGTTTATACAGGCTTCTCAAGGAGATCTGGTTGTGGGCTTGTACGCGTGGGTTCATTTTCTCTTGCCTATATTGAGTAGCAAGTCAAGTAGTAATCCGCTGTCTAGAGACTTGATTTTGCAATCGGTGGAAAGGTTGGACACCATTTAGATTAACATAAGCTCTATTCCTTGATCTTACGTATGTACACGTCTGGCTTCCTTGTCACAGAGAGAGAACTATATTCTATTGTTTTTCTTCTGGTAGTAATTCCTTTTTTTTTTCCGGGTGAATTATCTCAGAATTTTGTCTTCTCCGAAAGCTCGTCCTATTCTATTAAATGGTGCTGTCAGAAAGGGGGAGCACATAGTGCCACCATCAGCCCTTGATCTGTTGATGAGAGCTTCTTTTCCTGCACCTTCTACCCGAGTTAAGGTGTGCCTCTTTTAGGAGCATTTGCAGAATTGCAAAATTTTCCATTTAAACATGCTAATCAAGCATAACCCCCACCCCTCTTACTCCCCTTAACCAAAGATTAATATCTGAAACATTTTGGCTTTGCTAAGGCAACTGAGAGGTTTGAAGCTGTTTATCCAACCTTGAAAGAGATTTCCCTTGCTGGTTCCCCGGGTAGCAAAACAATGAGGCAGGTCACACAGCAGATATTGAAATATTCAGTTAAAGCTGTTAAAGAAGGTAAAGCCAAGCACAAAGAAACTGATTTTCCATTACAACCCTTTCAAATTGTGTTTGGAAGTAAAAATAGTATGAATTTTGGCCTATTATGTATTGGAGCTTGATGCATGGAGCATTTTGCAGGCATCCCTGATCTGTCTAAGGAAGCAAGTGATATTTTTATTTGGTGTTTGACACAAAACCCTGAATGTTACAGGCAATGGGTAAGCATTTGGATTATTGTTCTTTTACTTTTGCATATGTTCATTAAAGGCTTTGTACAAACAATTTTTTTTCATCAACTTGTCGCTTCACTGTGAATATTTGGAACAGGACATGCTTTATCTGGAGAATCTTGATGCAAGTGTTGTTGTCCTGAAAAAGCTATCTGACGAGTGGAAGAAGCATGCCAGTAAACATACTTCTCTTGACCCCTTGAGGGAAACCTTAAAGAGTTTCAGGGAAAAGGTAATCATATCCAGATATTGAAGTGATTAATTTGGTATTGTGATTTCATTTTTCATTTATTAATCTAGCCTTGCATGACTAATTTAACTATCAACTCTACTATTATGAACTTGGTTTCCATTTTGGGTGTAGAATGATAAAGCATTGGCAGTGGGAGATGATTTTGCCCACCATTCACTTTTGAAGGATGCAGACAAATATTGCAAGCTGATTTTGGGACAATTGTCTCAAGGGCATGGATGCATGAAGAGCATGGTGCTTGTGTCTGTTGCCCTGGCTGTGGGCGCTGCCATCGTGTCACAAAACATACAACCTGAGGACCTCAAGAAACTTGCAGCCATGTTCAACTTTCCCCTAACTCTGTAAATGGAGTTACTCACCAGTATTTTACGGCATACCGTTTAAATTATGTCTGGCATAGGTCAGCTAAAAAAGGGTGGCCCATAACAGTATAGGCAGAGGATTCAGTTCAGCGTTTGACCAACTTGTAACAGGTCTCAAGTGAAAGTTAAGGTATAAGCAGCCGCGGAGCCCATGTCTGGGTTGCTATTTCACAGGGTGTTTGGCTTGTCTAGTTTTCAGTGTCAATGTGTTGAGTGAGTTGTTTTCCTTTGCAAGGGACTAAGTTATAGTGGCTTGTGTTTTCGGGTTTTCTTCTTATATTTTCGCATAGTCTAATAAGTCTGTTAAAATGTGGACATGGAAAATGGTCACAAGGTGGAAATGAATGATGGAATAAGTGCGTCTTTTTATTATTAATTTTTTTAATCATTGTATTTTAACTTTTGACCCTCACCAAATCACTTTCTGGGTGACAATCTTCTCTCGAGTTCCTAAAGTTACGATTCCTTGTCTGCCCTGATTGATAATTTTGGTTTGGCAGGATCACATATAACGTGCTGGTATGAATTTGGTATATTAGGGTCGCATGAAATAAGTTTTGTTCTTTTCATATTATTGGTGCTTAGTTTTGGCTGAATTTAAGCGGTTCCTTTCACGTTAACAGTTGAAGTTAGAAACCAGAATAACGTATGTTTAAATACTAGTATCAATACAAAATTAGGGTTCAAATACTAATTACAGATTAGCAGCTGAAAAGGAACCCTACAACATGTCATTAAACTATGTTTAAACTATAGTGGACCATTGATTAACCAAAAAAAAAAAAAAAAAACCATACCTCGAATATTTTGTTTTATACAAATGATATTATATTTTAAATTAATTTAAACTACAGCAAGGGAAATTCGAACTTGGTGCAGAGTGGTAAATATATCCGCTTTAACTAACTTGACAAAACCCATATATGCAGTTATGCCTTTATTCAGTATTGATTATCTTGATTTCCCCTTTGTCCTTGATCTTGATATCTTTAATATACTTGATTGATTCTTCTTTCATATCACCGCTTAAATACAAGTTGTAATTAACATTTGCTTAATAATCCACTCATAATTATGCTTACGAACGTTGCCATGTTGGGTGACGTCTCACAGAGGACCTCCTGGCACTAAAATAACAAAATATACCAATTCAGGTCACTATTTTAGTCGGTGGCTTGACTTGCATTAGATCAGAGCAACTAATCAAAAACCATTTACGCATGTTCTCTCACATGCAACATGCAAAAGGACCACCTCACATGAGATTAACCAGATCTCATCTACACGTCTAACAAAAGTAAGAACAAAATATCCAAGTGGGATTATATATAATGGAGATACATAACCTAGTTTTCATTTTTATATTCATTTCTTGAGTGTCTATATATTTCTTTGATTCGAAACAAAAAAACTTGTGGGTCCGACTCCCGGCAGACGCAAACAATTTTACATTTTGTAACCAAAAAAAAAAAAAAAAAAACACTTGGTTAGTTTAAAAGAACTATATATTAAAAACTAATACGATCGATAATCAGAGTGCATTATAATCAGAAACGAAAACACATTCTTTATAGAAGAGATGCATTGCTTGATAAGACTCACGGGGTATTATTATGCAGGAAATCTGGAGTGACTATTTCTGTAGATTTGGAAAGACAAAAAAAAAAAAGAAGAAAATGAAGATCTGGATTTGACACAAAAAAGCAAAATCCAAAAATAAACCAAACAATAGACACGGCGCCTTCAACGCTCACATGAAAAGCCCACATGGACTTTTTGGTGCGCAGTTGCCCATTTCACGCCTTAAACCGCGCAATCCTCTTCTTCTATTCCTTCTCATAATCATTTTGGATTGGCCATGCCCGCACTTTCCTATAAATAAACCCACAAATCTTCATTCCTTGAAACCATAAAAATCTAATCCATCTCTCCTTCTTGTGCTTTGTGTTTACAGTACCAGTTAGTGCTCACTCAGAGAAATGGCAGGACGTCCGTACACCTCCATTTTCCTGCTGGTTTCTCTGCTTCTTCTACTCACATTCTCTGATGTAGCTGAGGTACGTTCGTATTATATACCATCATCTATTTTCATTACCATACATTGTCCAAGTTTTTGATCTCTTGGGTACCTTGCTATCGACCCTAAAAATCTAAAGTCGGTTGCTAACTCTAATCGTTGGATCAAAATTCAACCGTTCACATTCAAAGAAGTTAATGACCGTGGATATATTGTCTATTTTGTCTAAATTTGTTTTTGTTTTTGTAATTCATGAACAGGGTTACAACAAGCTTCGTCCTTCAGGTACATAAAATGAACTTATTTTACTAAAATTTCATGAAAAATCCATCATCATTATGATAAAGCATGAAACATCTAAAATCTGAAAATTGATTGCTAATTTTGTAGAGTGCAAGCCGAGATGTACTTATCGTTGCTCTGCCACATCGCACAAGAAGCCATGCATGTTCTTCTGCCAAAAATGCTGCGCCACATGCCTATGTGTTCCTCCAGGCGTTTATGGCAACAAACAAGTTTGCCCTTGCTACAACAACTGGAAGACCCAAGAAGGACGACCCAAATGCCCTTGAAAAAAAAAATATTAATTATTAATAAGAAGCCTGCCATTGATTCTATATTTATGTGACAATGGTGCATGTCAGCAAGCAATTATTTGTTTACTACATTAGGACGACCCTAATGCCTATATATCTAAGACTCTAGTAACCTAATGATCTTGAGCCCACAATACTTGTGTTGTATTTTCTCTTGATTCAATTTTGAAACTTCGCTCTGAAAATTATGAAAGAAATTGGTCACAAAGCTGTGAAATTATATGAAATCGTGGAGACATTACACGAGATTCTCAACCAAAGAATTTTGAATGATATCGGGAGGAGTTTCATACCACGAAGATGCATGCACCACTTAAAATTAAAGCATAACGAGATAATCTATGAGCCGCTAAATTGAGTTCTCTAGAAACATAACCAAAAGAAAAAACATTTGAGTCGGATAACAGCACTCTTCTATCCTCATTTTTGCATTCTAATCTACACACAAAAGTATAATGGATTCATCACTTTTTGCTCACATAGATCTCAAGATTTATAAATTTCTTGTAGACTAGGCTTGGGTGGGGTCATCCTAAGTTGTAATCTAATGGCTATTAAGGCATCTTAAGTAAAAGCGTAATGACTGGCTGTGATGTGCGTGGCAGCCTGTCATTGCAAAAGATTATAAAATCCGAAAGAACACAAAACTGTTGTAGACCGTAAAATTTGATGCTAACACTTCATTGTTTGGCCTCATTGATTTGCAAAATTTAAAATGATAAAAGGACTAAAATGAAAAATAAGCCAAAACACGTTTTGGTTTGGCCTTAATGATTTGATGGCTTAATTTGAATGATGCTGTTTTTTTTTCCTTTCTCCTCTCCAAGCCAAATGATTATTTGACAGTACCCTACTAAGAGTGTAACGCCTGTCAATGGCAAATTGAATCAGGTAGTGAGCTTCACTCTTATCGGGAAAAGTCAAAAGAAAACTAGATTTTAACCTTCAGATTAACTCCTCACTGGACTGGATTGGATTAAACAATACTTGAAACCCATGTTTGGTAAGGGAGGGGATTATCTTAAATGAGATTATATAGTCCAATAGTTAAAAAAAGCCCGGACTCGCACAGCTAATATAGTGAGCCCAAATTTGGGTTCGCAAAATAGGACGCTCGCTATTTTGAACAAGCGAGTCCGACTTCCTTATCGCTTGAATCAAAACCCCACCACAGATCCAATAAATGAAACCCAACGCTCATCGCTCTACCCTGGATTTCTTCTCAGATCGATCTCTCTTTGCACCCCAGCAACTAGCAGAACCCAAAACCATCTCTTTTCGCCATCTGAGTCCAATTCGTAGTAGTTCCAAAGAAAAAAAGAAAAGCAAAAAATAATGAAACCAGAAACAGAGAGAAGAAAGAAGGAAAAAGGAAGAAAAGAAAAGAAGAAAAAAATATGGGTCTGTGTAATTATGATACTGTTCCTATTTGGGTAGCTTCCTTACTTACTGATGATGTTTTGGGGATGTCTAGAATCCGCTTGATTTGTGTTGAGTCGGCTTAGATCGTTTTCATTCGAACGCACCATCCATTGAGCGTAGACAATGAAGACGGCAGTGCTGGAAAAAATGGAGCCATCTTGCTGTTGTTGCCAAATTGCTCATCTTGGATTACAGGTTTTGATGCGCTGCTTGGTGGAGACCACAAAAAAATGAGGACGGGCTGGGAAGAGAACAGGAGAACAGGAAGAAAGGAAAGGGAAAAAAAAAAAAAGGACGGGCTGGGAAGGAAAGGTAGAAGAAAAGGAGAAAAAAGGAAAAAATGAAGAAAGGATAAGATAGTTTGGCTTTTAAAAAATATTAAAATTTATTTGTTTTATTATTATTTATTTTAAGGTCATCCTTAATTAAAAGTAAATATTAGAATTTTATTTATTTATAATTAAAATTAATTATTAAAATAATTATTTTTTACTCCGACACAACTCCAAACATAGGTCTTCACTATTTTCACAATCCAGCTTCTTAGTCCGACGCAGCACCAAACATAGGTCAGTACTTAATCCAGCTTAGTCCAGTCCGAGCTAATCCAAAACAGTCCCAGGATTTAGTCCAGTCCATGACAGTCCGCCGTACCAAACGACCCCCTAGTGTAATAACATTTTATGTCCAACGTTAACATTAGCAGGGATGAATTCAGTATTTCCAAATAAATTGGGTTGAATTTATATTATATAAAAAATTCAACGGTACGAGTGAATTTAATTGTTAACAAAAAATAATATACCTAATTAAAAGGACATAATGAGTCATAATCCTCAAAATGCATCTATTACATAAGATAGAAACTAGTAAATAAATAAATAAATAAATAATTACAACAATAAATAAATATGTAATACAAATACAAATAAAAACAAAACAAAAAATAAAAAACAAAAAAACTATTTGAGTTGCACCCTTAGGAGTCCAATTTTCCTGTTTTCCTTTTCCTTGTACCTACGTGTTACCTATCTAATTTCTTGACACCTGTCCCTACACTTAACTTCTAACATAACACTATTAACCATTTTAATAAAATTAACACAAAAACAAAAACAAAAACCAATTATAAAAAAAATAAAAAAAAATACCAACAGCCACCACAGCCCCACCCAACCTGGTTAGCCAACTCACTCATCCAACTTGGTCAACCACCCCACCTCGCCGAAGGAGAATGGTTGCTGCCGAAGAGGTTCATGCTTGCACAGACATTTGAGTTTACGCCTATGAATTCTCGAACTTAGAAATCTGATTAAAGCAAAGCTTGAACTTTTATACAGATATCCATGGCTGCCTCAAAGATATCATCGTGCACAGCAATGGCGGTCGCCGATGCGGCTTCTATGCTTGCGCTCTCCGATCGTACCTACGCCAACTTTCCCTTCCAATTTAATCCATATTTTCATATTTTTCTCTTTTCACTGCGCCAATGGACCATAGCTCTAATGCGAAATCAAAGCCTGAAAGTGAAGAGCCTAGAGGGTTGGGATGGATCCCGAGGCTTAACAAGCTGCTCAGAGGGTCGGGGTTGCGGCCGACGAGATGGGGTGGCTGACTAGGCTGGATGGGTGGGTGGGGGTGAGGCTATGGTGGCTTTTGGGTTTTTCTTTTTTTATTTAATAATTGGTTTTAGTTTTAGTTTTAATTTTATTAAAATGGTTAACACTGTTATGTTAGAAGTTAAGTGTAGGGATAGGTATCAAGAAATTAGATAGGTAACAGGAAGGGCATAGAAAAAAGGGAAAGAGGAAAATTGGACTCCAACCTTAGGGGCTTTGGACTACATCACATTTAAAACTTGGGTAGGCTGGGCTAGGCTATGGTTATTTCTATTTGACTACATAAATTTTTTTTTTGGTCAAGACTACATCACATATAAAAATTTAAAAAAAATTATATATGGGCCCATACAGCCCAATAGCTGGTTTCGTCCTTGAACGTCAATATACATTATCTATATTAGATTTAAAAAGTTTTTAGTAGTATTTTGCTTAATTACTCCATGGTCCCTTCGGAAGCAAAAAAAACTTACCTATAGAGGAGATAACACTGTTTTGCTATCCTACGTGTCATTGCATTATTGGCCGAGGATAGCAAAAAGTGTTATTTTCGTTACATGAGAGTTTCTCTCCTCCAGAAGATATCAGATTTGTCCTCGGAAGTCACTTTAACGCAACTTACTTCTTAAATCGATCTTTTGTGTCTCACTTTATCTCATATAGTCAACTCTACCTAGATATATTGTTTCGAATTGGGATGATGCTCAAGTGATAATCACATAAAAGACAAAGAACCTACCTATATGATCTCATATATGGATGTACTTCCATTAATAGATCGTTAACTAAAATTTATCAATGCTTTTGGGTTGTAAATGGTTTGCCGTCATAGGAAAGCCTCACTAGATGATAGAAAAAGATTTAAAACATTAACAAGTTTGTTGTTTTTACTTTAGGTTGTGAATGTTTGATATGGTTATAAAAGAAATCAAAATTACTGATTTGTAGCCCATTCACTCTCACCCCTTTGGTGCTAATTTTTCACTAAGAAAAATAGAGGTATGATAGAGGATTAAACCCTACATACTATTATGTTATTTCCATTAAATGAAGCTTGGAGTTTTTTATATATTATTTAACGTGAGATTCCATTAAACTAAAGAGAACAAGATACAACAACAAAAGAACTAGAGCTACCCAAACATGGCACCCCAAAACTACTAAAGGCACCCATCCAGAAAAACAACACTTAAACTAGCTATAAAAACAAGGGAGAAAAACAAGACGTTGCACTCATGTCAAAGACATTAACTCCTTGTTCCACCACCCTTAGTCACTTGGAGGGCAAGGAAAGTTGCCGTTGTTCATGACAAATGTTGGAGCATGAATTCTTACAACAAGAAAATTATTCCCCAGGCTCTCGATCGTAATTCATACTCTTCTATAAACTCACTAGAAATTCACCTTTGATCTCGATCTTCCATAAGTATGAGGAGGGAGGGACCTACAAAACGTACTTCGATGCTCAAATTATTCCACATTTATTGTCTCTGTTGAAGTGCACAAATTAATTCAAAATCAACTGTGTTGATCTAGCTGTGAAGCCCACATTTTATACCTGCTAACAACTTTAGGATGTAAGCTTCACTTTGCACATTCTACACGCACCTTCACTATCTTCAGGTCACATAGAGTTGTGTGGGGTCAACCCTTACCATGTTTGTCTTGCTCCACACTTAATAAGGATATAAGAATATGAGCGATTGAATATTCAAGTCTCGAACTTCTCAAATAACGAAGATGTGTTGGACGAGTCAAATCCTATATTGAATGATATATACCCAAATCCACATTAGGTTATACGCATTTGAACCCATGTTGGGTGGTGCACATATGAATCCGTATAAGGTTATGCACATCTAAACTCATATTAGGTTATGCGCATGTGAACTCGTATCAAGTTATGCGTATCCTAACTCTCACCGAATTCAATGCGCATCCCTCAAGTGGGCTTGTTAGGGTTGTAGGCGAATGAATAGCAGCTACCAGATAAAACCTAGAGAAAGGAAAGGAAATTGGGATAATATGTTTTCATTCATAACCTCCAATAATGGAAAGGAGTTGGTTTTAACATAATCCAAAATGTAGAAGGAATGACCCTAACATCAACCATAAATATCTAGCCGGAAATAGGAAATACAGTATTGGAATGAAAAATACGTCTACTACTAAAGGCCTAATAAGGGAAATAGGTTCTAACACAACACAAGCTTGTATCAACCCTCCCCTATCAAAATAGGCATGTCCTCATGCCTAAAAAATAGAAAAACGTTATTGAATAACTGATGCATCCTCCCAAGTGGCATCATGCTATCCATGCTATTTGATTAGCCAATGAGTAATAGCTACATTGTGGCATTTGGTAAAGCCACGTTGTAACATAGCTTCAGGAGTCCATAATACTTGACAATTGGAATTCATTAGAGGAAGAAGGGAAGTAGCAACATTGGTTCCAACTTTGGGTTTCAAAAGAGAAACATGGAAAACAGGGTGCAAGCGTGAATAAGAAGGAACTTAAAGTGTATAAGTGACTTTCCTAACTCTGGAAATGATCTCAAATGCTCAATAATACCTAGGGGCCAATTTAGGGCAGTGGGTGTTACCTACTAAAGATTTCAGGTAAGGTTGCAACCTTAGAAAAACCCAGTCCCTAATGTTGAATTTGTGCTCGAAATGCTTATGTTAAGTGTTATAGCGGCATCCTGTCTTGGGCCAATTGAAGGTTCACACACAAACGACAAATAAGTGTGTCACTGTCTCAGAGGGTGTTGTCTACTAGATCAACATAAAATGAACCTAGTAAATAAGTGGAACCGTTAGGAGGTGGGATCCATACATTGCTTCAAACGAGGTCATTTGAATGGTAGAATGAAATGTGATATTGTACCACCACTCAGCCTAAGGCAGCCATTAGACCCAATACTTGGGTTGATCACCCAAAAAACTTTGCAATTAGTGCTTAAGGGTGTTGTTCATCACTTTGGATTGGCTGTCCAATTGAGGGTGGTATGCACAACTTCAAAAGAGTTTGGTGCCTTCGATAGAAAAAAAGGACTCCCAAAATTGACTAATGATCACTAACAATAGTTGAAGGCAAGCCATGAAGGTGAAAAATCTCACGCATAAAGATCTCTTCAATTTTATAGGCAGAAAAAGGATTTTTGAGTGGGACAAAATTTTCGTACTTGGAAAGCTAATCAACGACAACCAAAACTGCATTGTGACCATTGGCAGCTGCAAGACCCTCAATGAAATCTATAGCATTATCCCTTCAATTTTACGGTGGAATAAGTAAAGGATGCATCATGATAGAGGATTTAATTGTCGCATATTGAGTGCGCTGACATGTGTCACAAATGGAGATATGGTGTTTGACATCCTTTTGTAGGTTAGGCAACCAAAAATGTGGAGACTGTGCTTATAAGTACAAAGATAATTAGAATAACCAGTTGAGAAGATGAATAAAACTCATCAAGGATGCAAAAGCGTCAGTATGGGGATGGTGCCACATAAATTCCCTTCTTATAATGCAGTAGGTCACCGTAGATAAAAAAATAGGGATGAGATTGCGCAATGCATCACGTTAGAGGTCTTGAAAATAGATGTAGTAGCGAGATCAGAAAACATATTTTTGTTGGATGTTATTGAGGCAATCAATAATGAGCTGAGAAAGACCCATAAGTGACAGAAATTCTAGTTGGCGTGGAAGGGAATCCAACACCACATTAGAAGACCCCAACTGATAATGACAAGTATAATTGTACCCCAACAATTTGAGTAACCATTTGTGCTGAATGGAAGTAGAAATATGCTGCTTGAGGAAGTATTCAAGGTTTGATGATCCATGAAAATGGTGAAAGGTCTTCCCAAGGAATAAGGCCGCCACTTTTGAACGACATAGATGAGTGCCATCATTTCACACTCATAGGTGGGGAAAGCTTGGTATTTTGCAAACAATACTTTTCTATAAATAAAAATAATAATGGGATGCTGGTCCTATGAAATAACTGCACCTAAACCACTATTCGATATGTCACATTGCACTATAAAAGACTTGAAAAATTTGGGCAAAGCTAATAAATGGGTGGTAGTAAGTGCTTTTTTATTATTTTAAAAAGTGTCTTTTTTTTAAAGGAATCAGTAAGAGGACGTGCCATAATACCAAAATTCTTAACGAACTTGTGGTAGTAACCCACAAGACCAAGATATACGAGTGGACCTTTAATGGTAGTTGGAACATGCCAGTCTAGAATGCATTTGACCTTGGTAATCAATGGCCACACCTGATCCTGAAATAGTATGGATTAAGTAATCAATAGTGATCTGCCCAAATGTGCACTTGAGAATTTAACCCAAAATTGATGGGAACGCAAAGTCTCAAAAACAGAGGTTATGTGAGAGAGGTGTTTGTGCAATTCTTGCTAAAAACAAGTATATAATCAAAGAACACCATTACGAAATACCTTAAAAATGGCTTAATTAATGCTTGGAAGGTAGATGGAGCATTAGAAAGCCCAAAGAACATTATTGTGAACTCATAATGGCCTTAATGTGTCCTAAAGGCAGTTTTATGAATGTCGTTTTCAAGTTTTATATATGCATTATTATCTGGTGGTAGCCGAAACGTAAATCCAACTTAGTGAAAATGGTAGCGCCAGTGAGTTTGTTAAGTAACTTGTCAATGATCGGAATTAGTACTATTCATTGATAGTTGATATATTCATATTTTACATATAGAATATATCTCTATTTGCTTTGTTTTTGTGTGAAATTGATTAGTTTGATGTGTTTAGTTAAGATTTTGTAAGCAGTCATCTTTAGCAAGGGTTTAGAGCTAAAATTATGATTTTGGAGGCTTAAAAGACCGAAATTGGTTAAGGCATCAACTCAAGGAACTCTCAAAATATCACTTTGTTATTTCATCAAACACTTGGAGTGCATGTGTGTAAGTGTCAATTTATAACCCCTAACTGGTCTAAATGACCAACGCCAAAAAGTTTGAGTTAGAAGAGTTTATCACCATGTCTGGAGCAAAAGAGATGTCGACTTTGACTGGTTGTATACTTGTGTTGTGTCATCATTTGTGGAACTAGGACCATCTCCTTGATTTTGCACATTTTGGCATATTTCTTGGGACTTTAAGCACTGATCATTGTTAGGGTTCTTTTTTTTGTTTTGAGTGAAATATGTTTGTTTTTATTGTATGACAATATGATTTATACATTGTCCTTTTGTGTTTAATTGATTTTTCAGGCAAGATTTTGGGAAGGCTTTACAAAGAAATCATAGCTTCAAACGCTTGGCAATTTAGATAATTTCTGGCACATAAAAGGTTATTGAGCTGTGTAGTAGTAAGGGAGATGACTATTTTGTTGTGTACTGGATGTAATATCACTACTTCGTACATGGCAAAACAAAACAATTACATGGCAGAACCAAGTAATATATAGCATCATATTTCTTTCCCCTATTATTCCTTGTTATTGGATAAATAAATTGAAGTTTGTAAAGCATCTGTTGTAGTTGACATTTATAGTCTCATGAAAGCTTATGATTGATTTTTTGTATCCATGTTTTTACATGAATTTCCATCCTTGTGGCCTTCTTCATATATCCTACTCCATCATTGAAGCTGATTTTGTTAACATTATTTTAGTTAAATATGCAAGTATACTTAAATAATGAGGATATATTTTTATGATATCTAGTTCTACTTCATCAGATACCTATTTTAATAACTATAAGGTTCGGTTTTGTCTTTGTGTAATTAGATGGATCTGGACTTGGAATATTTTTTATGTTGTTGTCATACCTAAAATCTTAGAAGGAGAAAGTCATTTTGATGACAGGTCTTACTAGCGCCAGAAAGACCACCGTCTTGAACAAGATCCATACTGAAGGAGTATTGATTGAGATCCTCACCTCTGGTGAGGCCCCCATCCCTTATGCCCTTTCCATAATGATCTTTTGTTTCTTTGAAAACTATTGCACCTTTTGTTTCTTTGAAAACTTTTGCATTATGTTCCCATTGTTTACTTTGCAGGGTTTAGTGTAGAGATGCTGAGTCATCCTTATACCAGCATAGCAGCCTTTGATGTTAGTGGTGAAAACATTGTAAGACCTCTCTCTCTCTCTCTCTCTCTCTCTCTCTCTCTCTCTTATTATTGAAAGATTGCTTACAAGGCCATGGAGGGAATACATGTTTGGGTCTCGTTGAATAATTTGAAATTAGGAAGTTATCATGTTTGTAATACTTACAAGGCCGTGGCTGGGCGTACCTTTTGGGGTAGAGGGAAAGGATCAGCTATGGGATAGAATCAGATTTTGTGCGTCCCCTTGGGCTTCTAACTCTTGGAGTGCAAGGCGATTAATTTTTAGTTAACATTTAGATTGGAATGCTGTTGTAATGTAGTCTTGTTGCCTAGGTGTTTGAGTTTTTCTTTTGTGTTATTTGGTTGGTGTGGCTTCCTTAGCCACTATCTCTTGTATCTTTTTCTTTTTTAATTATAAAATTTCATCTCCTTTAAAAAAAAAAGTGTATCCTCATGACATATTTCAGAAGTTCTAGCTATATATAGCGAGTGAGTTAGTGATTGATCTAAGATCTTCCAAATGCAGATCCCTCCATTATACATGCAACACTTCCCAAGCATGACTTATTTTTGTGGTTGATAGCAATGACCGGAACCGAGTTTTGGAGGCTAGTGATGAGTTACACATGATGTTGAATGAGGTAGTTTTCCTTATTCATATTTCTTAGTTTTCATTCTGCTTCTTTGTGTTGTAATTTCCAAAGTTAAGTTCCCATTGTAAAGGAGACATGAAAGTTATACGCCTTTAGATTAAGTTCTTTGTATTTTCTCCATTACTTATGTTTTTTTACTGTGGAGTTCGGCTTCAGGATGAATGAAAGGATGCTAGTGTGCTTTAATAGCCAACAAGAATTGTCTTCTGGATGTGATGACTATTGCACAATTGATTGAAGAGCTCTGTATGAAGTCCCTTAGACACAAACAAAGATAAACTATTTTTCTAATTTTCTGTCTACGATGTTTAGTTCTTATATGTGACCATTTGTTCTTACTAGAGAGTTTTACGTTTCTTTTATGTAAAGATGGTGTAATATATCATAAATAATTTTTGTTATTAGTGTTTGCAAGCTTATTCGTAGCACTTGTGCAACCGCTGGACAGGGCTTGCTTAGTGGGTTGGATATCTTTTTCAAAATGATCGATAACACGGCAAGTTTGCTCAGTTTTACTTATATATAAAAAAATTAGAAAACTAAGTCATGACATTACATTATGGAATGCTTTAGCATTCTTGGATTCATAACAAAATGCATTGTTTGTAAATATTGGACGAATTGCATTGCATTTCATGTTTCCTTACCCTTGATATTTTTCCTATTCATTTGCAAGTCCTTCATATGCTCATATTAATATGTGCTAGTGAAGTGATGCAGTCTACTGTCCAGCATGTTTTCACCCAAACCGATTGGAAGACTGATCGAGATGAATACAAAATTAAAGTTTACATGTGTATCTAGAGTAGAGTATGTTGAGCATCAAGTTAAGGAGGTAGAGACAACTAGCTATCTCATTGACATGATAATTTTAGAATACAATGATGTCGTTAACCAGGGGCTTGCAACAATGAAGGTAGACCATAATTGTTTTTAGTTAACTTATTTTTGTTGCCTTTAACTATTTTAAGTACTATGACAGGAGCTCATAAATCAATGGAAACGAGCTAGCTTGAAGGATGTCTTGTAAGCATGGGCAATGAGGTTGAAGCTGAGTGGATGAATTTAGTGGATATCTTTTTCCCTTATAATTGCATAACCAATACTAAACAGCTGCTTACAGTAATTGGAGTTGAACTTGGTAGTAGAGCATTAAAAGAGGAAATTTTTAGAACTAAAAAAAGCCAGTTGGGCAATTGTACAAATTAGCAACAAGGATCTCATACCAAAATTAGCAACCAAGATCTCATATCCAATATCTTCATGACAAAGGCTCTAAAACATGATTAATGAAGTTCAACTTTTGTAAATCGTTGTTATGCTTTGCTATATTCTTAGACAAAAATGGTATGTCTCTTTTATTTTGTTCTGGCTTTTGTAAGGGCATAACCTAATATAATGTGATGTGGTTATGACAAAGTTCATAGCCACACCTCTCCTCTTGTAGGAGGTGCTTTCGATACACTAGATTAAAATTGTGAATAACTTGTTTTGGACTAGTCCTACTTTTAATACTCCTTTAGATATGCAATAATGTTAATGAGGTATCAATAACATGTCGATAAACCTTTCGATGCCTATTTGTTATTAACTTGGTTCTATATGTTATTACCAATTCGCCCTTCCATAAATGATGAATATCTTGCAAAATTTTAAATTAATGCTTGTGTTCCCTCCAAATAACTCAGACTAGGGCTGTTGGACTCTGTTTGATTAGAAAGCAATTATGATACAATTGG
The DNA here is from genome assembly GCF_000346465.2 of Prunus persica. Classification (NCBI taxonomy): domain Eukaryota; kingdom Viridiplantae; phylum Streptophyta; class Magnoliopsida; order Rosales; family Rosaceae; genus Prunus; species Prunus persica. The sequence continues at coordinate 18,041,464 of NC_034011.1, read as the reverse complement.
ACTCCGGGTCTATACTGTCCAAAATGCTTCTTTTGATCGTCTTGTCTTACTTGGGAGCATCGCCATTATAGTCTTGTCTTGTGTTGATGTTCCAAGTTGGATTCAACTTAGATCGAAGAAGTGTGGAGTTTTCAACTGGACTAGGGGTTGTAGACCTTCGGAAAAGGGGATCTTCGGTCACAAGGTCATCCTACAGGAGAAGAGATGGAAAAAGCAAACGTCAAGCTTCGGGTACTGGTGTGGTACTTGCTGAAGTCTCTTTGATTCTTAAGTCAACAAGTGTGGGGTACATAGTAATTTTAACAGAGTAATCGTAAAGGTGAAAAATAGTTTTCCTTTTTACCTGGGCACTATTCGTCTTTCATAGAGAAATGAAAGTGGGGGTTTGCACAAAGTTTCGATATGAAACTTTATGCAAATCACCGTGATGACGACACATGTCCAAGGCTTAAGTTAGTTGAGAGCTTCGGCAATCGCCTTCAGTAGGCAATTGCCACATTGGAGGAAAGTGTCTTCGGTAACTTAGATCATGATGGTGTCATCAGTATTTAGGGATTCCCAGAAGTGTCTTACCTTCGGCAGGCTATGGGTATGTCTGCGTGGTGGTTTCCCTGTGCTGAATATGCTCGGTTGATTATGGTACCAACATTAGTCCCCTAAGTTGCCAATTAGGAAGTGCCTTGTGGGTTGGGAACTTGTAAAATCTCGAATAATCAAACCAAGTGTTTTGACATGGTGGATGTAGTAGGTAGTCCCCAAAGTTCACTTCGGCAATGAGGTAACTAGGTTAAGTAGCTGAGTAGAAGTCAAGCATGTAGGCAAGCAATCGACATAGGTCACACCAGAAACGTTTCCGTACATAATCAACATGGATCCTAACGATTTATAAGGGGTTGCGCAAGTTGCATAAGAGACTCTGCTCACACGATCGACACAGGGCATTCTGATTTCCAGCAAAAGAGGAAGCAGCGACAATTTCTAGCCAAAAAGGTAGGGTCGGAGGCGATTTCTGACGAACCTATACTAAGCGGAGGTGATTTCTAGTGGCACTGTAATGTGGTGATAACAAGGTAAACCTGCCTTTTCACCCTTATTTTGGATTGAAATGCCATTTTGCATGAACATGTGAATGTTTGTATGAATATTGAAGATCATCATTAGAGTAAAAAACCCTAGGCATTCCACCTTCTAGGCTCCCTGGTTTGGTCTTTGGATACTGATTAGTTTTTTTTTTCTTTCAATTTTTGTTTGTACATATTTGAGAGTTCTAAAAAAGATAGCAAAAGCCCCTATGTTTGCAGTAGGGAGGAAATTGAGAGTAATAGTCATGAGGATGTTGTGGGTACCCATGGGGAAGATATTGAATCTAAGTATCTTGAAGAATGCCCAATATGGAAGAATAAGGTTGTGATGTGTGATGGAAAGGGTAACCAGGCATTGACAGACTCTGGCGAGGCTCATTATGAAGTAATATAGGTTGAATACATTGTACTATAGGCGACGTGTGATCTCGTGTTGGCTCTTCCCTACACGCCTGAAAGTGGGTCCAGCAATCAAGCGAGAGGTTCTATTTCTGGGAAAGTTAATGTGGCATCTACTTCGGCATGTCTTGAAGTACTAGTTAGGGTGTTGATGCCGTTGAAAAATTTTATAATCAAAGAGGAGGTGCTAAGGTTCATAGAAGAGTATCAAATGTCCTTCTGTGGGTTTAAGGTTGCCGATAGAGAAGTAGACTGTAAAATTTCCTCCTCATGGATTTGTACTTATGTTTGCAGCCATGTTTAAACATGGGTTGAGGTTACCTATATATCCTAAGGTGCAATCTATGCTAGTGAAACTTGGGTATGCTCCAGGTCAATATAATCTAAACTTTTGGATCATTCTCGATAGGGTGTATATTGCTTGGTGGTTGGCAAAGCTTGGGGAGCCAACTTTTGAGCAATTTATGCATTTGTACTCGGTATCAAGGCAAAATAGCAAGTTTAGTTGGGTTCAGACCAATTGCATTGAGGCGAAGAAAATAGGGTATTTCGTCGTCCGAATGCTTTCATCTCAGAAAACTTTGAAGAAGAAGTGGTGTTTCTCTTTCGAGGATTGGGAAGGTGTAGTTGGGAGAGTGGTTGACACACGCGTCCCTACTGACTTCCAGACTATAAGTTTTTACTTAAAACCTTTAGTCCGAGTCTATTTTATTAATCATGTGTTAGCTATATACTTTCCTTCTGCTGAAGTAAGGATACTTGGCGCTTGCTATAATGAAGTACGAAGAATTGTCATAAGAGAATGATGTGATTGACTTAGTACAACGTGTGCTGTGTTAATAGGCTCACGAATATCCAAATCTTGTGACGCTGGGTAATTTTTTAAACTCACGGCTTCTTCAAGGAAGTAAGAGGATAGTGGTTTCGAGATTTGTGTTTTTGAATATATATATATATATTTCTTGTAACCCTGGTTTCTTCGGCAGTGGCTGATATTATCAAGGAGACAACAAAGGTGGTGTATTTACCAAAGGTTGTCCAAATTGATGAGGCAAAGAAATGGAAACATCTGAAAGAGACAAGGTCGAAGAAGAAGGTCCTGCCAGAAATAGAGCGACGAAGAATTGACCATGGGATGATAGTGATGGTCTGGTGGCCAATGCCCTGGTTGGAAGAGGAGGGCGCTGGAGGAAGCCCATTAAAGTGGGATGGGGAGAGGGCTGAAGCTGTCACCCTTCGACTTGGATGCGCCTCCAAAGCTACCGCTCAGCATGGAAGAACTATTCCTTGACGATGCCAAAGCAGTTGACTTTGTCAACATACGGTGACAGATGAAAGAGATCAACCTGGCTGTGTATCAGTAGGAGGTACCTGTGGTGAACTCTTTTTTGACCAGGGTGAAGATTGATGTCGGAGAGTTAGCGCAGACCAAGGTCACAAACTTCTCCGACCGAGTAGAGAAGAACGTACTCTCTATCTTGAACATAAGTGTTGAAGCTCATTGTGTTAAAGTAAATTCTTGTTTTGTTGTTTTCTAACAATTGTTACATTTTCTGTAGTCATATAGTAAGATGTACCTAACCCTAACAAGTGAAGTGACAAAGGCCTTTGACTATCGAAGCCCAGATTTTCATTCGAGAGAAAAACAGCCTTCAACGAAAGGTGGATAAGATTTTGAGAACAAGGAGATAAAGAAGAAGTTAGAGGCCTCTAAAACAACCAAGGCAAGGGCAAGTCTTTTAATGTCAGAGTAACGAGCTACAACATCTTGTAGTGCTTTGCTGACATAGTATACTGGGTGTTCGGCACTAGTAGGTTGTCGAATCAATACTAAGCTAACGGTAGTGAAAGATACCGAGAGGTAAGTCATGAAAGTTTCACTAGGTTCATGTGTGGATAAGAGAGGGGCTCTACTCATATACTCCTTTAGTTTGGTGAATGATTTTTCGCATTCTGGGGCATGGCAATCGGTAGCCTTGGAGATGAAGAATGGGGCACAACCATCGGTAACCTAGTGACCTTAGGGAATTAAGGGAGTTGGATAACTGTGATCTTTCTCTGCAACATGCTCATCACTTGATTTCGGTATGTTTCATTTCTTCTTTTATTGGTTTACTTCATTTGACTTACATGACAATAATTTCGTGTGAGGGTTTCAGAGATAGCTAAGCTTTGCTTGGTTGAGTTGTCCAGGGCAAATGAATGAGTTATAAAATTTTCTAGAATAATGCCTTAAGGCAAACGAGACCAAATGAGAGGAAGAGAAATAACAGTTTTCTCGCCTCACAGAGAAAGTTGTTGCCCTCCATCTTGAGTGTAAGGATACCTGTGCAGAAATAGCACGACTGAACGGTGAGGTGAAGTGTGTTGAGAATGTGAAGAAAGATTAGTTTGATGCTTGTTGTGCTCACATCCACATTGAGTAGACATTTTAGACTTGTATGCTTACAAGGACAACAACCCATCACCATAAGGTCGTGGCTGATCTTGATGCCTATGACAGAGATATGGGAGTTGCCTCGGGTGACTCTCACACACGTACAAGAGTGAAGATAAGATTCTCTGGCATGGTGTATATCTTTTCTGCATCAACCAAACCCTTGCTAACGTAAAAGATGGGTTGTTGTAAATGGTTCTCCTCCTTGAACAATGCTTGAATTAATTGCACCTCGGTTACGAAGATTTGCAAATACAATATCTCCCCATTCTTCAGTATAGTGAGGATTAAAGAACTTGTGAGGGGGCTGATTAAAAAAAAGCTTCTTTTTGCGCATCTCCTCATACATCGCCTTTTTTAATTTCGGATGGCTTGGAAGAAAGATTTGCATTGATTAGAGAGGTGCATGATCAATTAAGGATTGGATTGCATCAGGGTACCTGGAGGAAAACACTCCCATGCTAAATTTAGTAGGAGTATAATTATAAGAGAATTTAGAATAATATCTATTTTTCCCCTTTTGGGTTGTTGGTTAATTGGCCTTTTATAGGCATTTAACCCTTGGGCTCCAAGTTCTATGTTCTATGGTTTTTTCCATGATCCAAAATCACTAGTACTCCATCATGGGCATAGTAGTGGGTGATCATGTAGGCTTTTCCATGTGGCATGAAGCATGCTTGCCTTTGACCATGGACATAGGACATGCTTGTTTTTGTAGGCCTTGGCCATCAACTCCCACTAATCCTATGAATTCATTCATGTGTAGTCATGGATAGAGAATAGGGAAATATGTTTCTAGGTGTAGCTCCACTTCTCCAAGTTTAGCGTGCTAGTGGATAATACCTTGAGGAGTAATTTTTTCTTCCACATATGTCCTCTTTTCTTCCTTAAGACCCTTGCGTTCTCAGATATGGAGAGAGAAAATAATTATTGTAGGAGAGTTTGATCTATGTGGAATTTTCTTGAGGTGTGTCAAATAAGACAACATGCACATTTGTAGATAAATTAATATGAACCAAGATAGCTTATGGAGTTTAAAAGCAAACCGTATATGATATGATTTGGCCATGCCTAAGCCATTACTCAAGCACCAGTTCATAGAGTCCCTTGGCTTTTGTACACAACTTTGCTTATCTTCAACTTATCGTAAACTATATTAATTGATTTTCGTTGGCCTTTGATCATGGGCATATGACATGTTTGCCTTGGTAGGGATTGGCCATCAAGTCCCATTAATCCTATGATTTCATTCATGTGTAGTGATAGATAGAAAATAGGAAAAATATGGTTTTGGTTGTAGCTCAACTTTCCCAAGTTTAGGGTGGATAATACTTTGAGGAGTAATTTTTGCTCAATAACAAACACTTGGGAGAATGGGGGTTTGTGAAGCCAACTCTTGTTGCATGAAGCTTATTGAGCCATCCATTGCATTGCATCTTACTAAAGTCTTAAGGATGTTCCCTATTGTAAAAACTTAGGGGACCTTAATATAACAAAACTATATACATATGCACACACACTTACCATTTGACATGTTGTACATGTTATATTGATGAAGTTATAATCTTCATCGTTGAAAGGATGGAATATTTAGAAGAATTTGATAACATAGTTGTTCAGGTCTTTAAGTGATTTTTGGATTGGGATTGTGGTATAGTGATTCAAAGATTTGAGAGAGAAGAGAAGTGGGAGCTTGGAGCAATGGGTATGGCATTTATGGATGATTGATTTTAGGTGTAGGGTTTTTTTAAGTCAATTTGAAGCTTGAGGGTTTAGCTATGGTGTTTAAGCAAGGCCATGGAAGGAAAAGATTGGGACTTGGACGTTATGGTATTTATGTATTTGATTCTTATAGGATTTAGGAGTTCCAGAGGTAGGAGAATGAACGGACAGTATGGGGTTATGCTTGAGGTTATGATTTACATGGAATCTGATAAAGGAGAGCTAGCGCATGCTTATTTCTAGCAGGTAAAAGAAAGTGTTGAAAACGTCTTGTTTTCAACGGATAAAAAGGAGCGCTAGTACATGCTTATTTTCAGAGGAAAAATGAGGGTATCAGAAACAACTTGTTTCCATCGATTAAAAGGAAGCCCTAGAACATGCTTATAGTGGGTAAAGAGACAACTTGAAGAGTATCTCATTTGCTCCCGCATGGGAGAACTGAAGAAATTGGCTTGAACTTTGGTGCACCCAACCAGCCCAAAGTATCCATTATCCAATAGGTTCCATGGGTCTCGCGAACCTTCGTAACCTTTCACACCACAACCCTTCTTGCAAACCCTTTGCATTTGTATGGCTTTGGCCCTCTTGAGCTTGTTGGATGGTTTGATATAAAGGAAGGTGCTGGCATTGCAAAGATGCATTTAACACGTGTTTTTTTATGCTTGGTCATTATAATAGAGATTAAAAGCTTGAATTGCGACGACTGGAAGTTGGTATGGTATTTATGCTTGGTGAAGGTTGGGCTTGAAGGGCATGGACTTCATATGACTTTATTCGTCACCTAATGAATGAGTAGATTGCATAGGCTTGGTGTGATCTTCCCAAGTGCTAAATTAGGCTAAATTGCATAGGCTTGGTGTGATCTTCACAAATTTAGGCTGAACTTTCCTTATGAGCATGGGATGTGTTGGGCTTGGAGCACATTTTGGCCTCTGAACTTTTTGGGCTTTGAGTAGTCAATTCCTACATAGAAGTGAAGCAAGAGAAAGGTAATTTCAAAATAAAAATCTCGTAAAATTTGATGTCAAATGTTATTCTAATATTTGTTTTTATAGAAAAATTAAGTATTAGACATAAGTAACTTTACTAATTAGTATTTGAGATATTGGGTATTTTTGTTTGAGTTTTAATACCTAGGAAAGAATTGTTATTTTGGATTAGGTCAAAGAGGGGGCCTAAATTTGTTGGTTCACCTTATATTAATCACTGAAAAGACAATTATATCCTTTTCGTTTAAAAGCCCCAAATTTGTTGGTTTCCTTTTGATCAGATCAAATCTCTCTCTCTCTCTCTCTCTCTCTCTCTCTCTCTCTCTCTCTCTCTCTCTCTCTCTCTCTCTCTCCCCGCATCAACGATGCTTTGACAACCACGGCCTTCACCTGCGATGGAATTCTCAAGCTGCTTGACTCGCAGCTCATCCCTTTGGCCTTCACCGGCAACAACAAGCTCTTCTAACTCAAGATGAAGGGCGATTACTATCGCTATCTTGCTGAGTTCAATATTGGGGCTGAGCGCAATGACTAGTCAACCCTATTTGATCTCATTATGGTACGTCAAAACCCTATATGAACCTAATAATGATTTGCTTCTTAGTCGCGATTGTTGTGTTGTAGTGTAGGGTTTTAGAAATTGGGGCTTGGATTAGGTTATGTTTTTTGAATTAGATGTTTCCTATGATGATTTGATTGGTGATGCTGCGATTAAATTCATTTCGTTTTCTGTTATGTCTATGCTTGTTCAAAAATTATAGTCATTTAATTGGTTTTTTGTGTGTGGGTATGTGGAAAATTTGGGGTTGTAGTAGATTTTGAAGGTTTTATTCAGAAGAAAGGAACTTAGATTTGGAGTTTGGGTGGAATTATATTTGATTTGAGTATAATTGATTGAATTTGTCCTTAATATTTGGTACCTCATTGTACTTGATTGTAAAATGATAGTCTTCTAAAATAGTCAAATGGTCTCAATACTTAGTCTAATGTTTCAGGAGGAGTTCATGTTGAATATCTTTTTTTTTCGAATACTTGGAATGCATGGACACAACTGAATCCTTTTTTCTTCTTTTCCTTTCTGTTCCATTCACATGTGCAGATGGTGTTACTTAGTTTGGAGAATCTTGCATTTCGTTCCAGTTATTAGTGTCTTTCACATCTCAATCCTTCTCATAGAAATGGTGTCGCGGTTTTAGAATAATTTTTCCAAGTCTATGGGAATGTTACAACTGCTCATCTACTTATATGTGTTTTGAACTTAGTTTTAGTATTTTGATCATGGCTTTGCCTTTTGGTTTCTTTTCACTTTTGGCCATATTTTTTTCATAAACTGCACTAAAGTTTCTGTTTGTTACATTTTTTTCAGAAACTGCAATGCAGTTTCGTATTCCATATTTTGATTTTAGAATAATTTTTCCAAGTCTATGGGAATATTACGACTGTTCATCAACTTAAATGTACTTTGAACTTAGTTTTAGTACTTTAATTATGGCTTTGCTTTTTGGTTTCTATGCAAATATGAGCAGATGTTTTGTCATAAAATGCACTGCAATTTCCGTTTGTTGCAATTTTTGATAAGAAATTGCAGTGCAGTTTCCTGTTCCATATTTCGATTTTAGAATAATTTTTCCAAGTCTATGGGAATGTTACAATTTCTCATCTACTTATATGTGTTTTGAACTTAGTTTTAGTACTTTGATCATGGCTTTGCCTTTTGGTTTCTTTTCACTTTTGGGCATATTTTTGTTTCATAAACTGCACTAAAGTTTCTGTTTGTTGCATTTTTTAATCAGAAACTGCAATGCAATTTCCTATTCCATATTTCAATTTTAGAATAATTTTTCCAAGTCTATGGGAATGCTAGAACTGCTCATCGACTTAAATGTGTTTTGAACTTAGTTTTAGTACTTTGATCATGGCTTCGCCTTTTGGTTTCTTTGCAAATTTGAGCAAATGTTGTCATAAACTGTGTTGCACTTTCAGTTTGTTGTAGTTTTTGATCAGAAACTGCAGTGCAATTTCCTCTTCCATTTCCGTTTGTTGCATCTTGTTATAAGATTATATGACAGTAGAGATATATAACAAATCTTTTCTCAGATTAGGCTGACCACATCATTGTTGTAATCAACAACCTCATCTTCCTCTTCTTCTTCTCCAGCTTCTTTTTTTGCTTTCCCTTTCTTTGTTTTCTTCTTTTGTTTTGTGTTGGCCTTTTCTTTCTTTGGTTTGTTTGCCACGACAATTTTCTTGTGTAATTCTTCTTCTACAAGGCCTTTTGATGGTTTTGTTTGTAGTTTTGGTTTTTGTTTTGGTTTTACTTTTTTATTTTTACAGTTTTTGCATGAATCTGTGTTGAAATAATTTTATTTTTTTATACTTTTTTAATTGGTGATTGTTTATATAAATATTGTGTAATTGAATAGATATCACAAAAACAAGTTTGGTGTAGTGGTTTGTGAGTGTGGCTTCCTTCTTTGAGGGTCAAGGTTCGAGTCCCTTTAATGACACAAATTCTTCTATATTTTTAGGGTGAATAAATGGCAATGGAATTAGTCCCCGGTTGGTCGGAGATGGGCGGCATTAGGTCGCGGAGGTTGGCCGATGCTGGGCGGTGGTAGTGGCGGTGGCTGGTCGGCAGTGGTGGCAGTTGACCAGAAGGGAGAGAATGGTGAAGCAAAAGGCAATTCTAAAAATAAAATAAAAAAGAGAAAAGAAAACCAATTGGCACATGCACATGTGCCAAATGGCTAGTGCTAATTAGGTGAAATTGTATTCCTATCTTCTAAATTAGTAAACTATATAGTGTCTTTAAATGAAAACTCCCTTTTTTTTTAGGGAAATAGCTCAAAATACCACCCATTTTATAATTTTTTGTCAAAATACCAACTCTCCCCAAAAATTTTTAAAACTACCACCTATAAATACATCTTTATTGTAAACTGATTGCACCCATATCACATTTTCAGAAATTGGGTTCTCTCTCAACTCTCTTGCCTCTGTCTCTCTCTTCAGCCCGTCTGTCTCTGTCGCTGAGCTCTCTCTCTCTCTGACGCAATCGTCTTTCTCCCTCAGCGGTGGCTGTTCATCTCAGCTTAACTCCACCATTGACATCCACGAGGTACTGTTCATCTAACCCTCACCCATCTGGAAACAACAGGCACACTCGGTCACCTTCATTCATCACTCCGAAACGACGGCGTATCACAGCTCATTCTCATGGTGCCGTACTTAAACTCCAGACCATCTCCTTCCTCCTCCCTCCTCCATCCTCCATCCTCCTCCTCCTCCTTCTTCTTCCATCTCCGCCAGTGCTGGTTCCCCAGTTTGATAGATTGAACAAGTGTACAAGGAAAATCGGATTTCTTCCATGGTAGCGTGCCGCCGATACTTTGCAAGTAAAGTAATCAACTTTAATTTATGCTTTTTTTC
>NC_034011.1:17978550-18022569 GCF_000346465.2 Prunus persica | reverse complement strand
TAGTAGTTTTGTATCTGTGATATGGTGAAAATGACCTGGAATCCTTCCAAAATAATTTCTGGCCCAGCTTGAGAACAAGAAGAGTAGCATTCAAGATATAAGCTGCAACAAGAGCATCAGTTATCTGTAACAGAATCAAGAAAGAAGCACAAGATGCTGAATCAGCAGAAAAAACGTGCATGATAACAAACCAGTCTTATCACTCATGGAATGAAAAAGTTACAAAGTCCTATCAACAAGTCCTATAAATGATCTACTTATAACCAGATGCCTAAACTAAATAACAAATCAAAATTAGACTAATAAAGAAGCCATTTGGAATCTGAATGCATAACCACAATGTACTTTAAGCCTTAAATGAAGATATTAGAACGATAAGTTAGGCCTCAAATGGAAGAAAACTAAGATGGGTGTCTACTGGATTAATATGCAGCTACAACTCAATCAAGAAACTCACCTCTCTTCTTTGCTGGTTTAAGCCTCCACTAATAGCAGTCAACAAATATGTTTTCACATCAGCAGCTGCAACATTTAGGACATTGGTTTTGTAAATCAAAAGCCTCAGATAAGTTAACCAAAATCATAACAGAATCGATTCAATTACGACGTCATTACTGCAACCATGGAGGAAAAAACCATAAATAAAGTTGATTACTTTACTTGCAAAGTTATCGGCGGCACGCTACCATGGAAGAAATCCGATTTCCTTGTACACTTGTTCAATCTATCTCTTTACACTGTTTCTTCAATCTATCAAACTGGGGAACCAGCACTGGCGGAGATGGAAGAAGAAGGAGGAGGGAGGAGGGAGGAGGAAGGAGATGGTCTGGAGTTTAAGTACGGCACCATGAGAATGAGTTGTGATACGCCGTCGTTTCAGAGTGATGAATGAAGGTGACGGAGTGTGCCTGTTGTTGCCAGATGGGTGAGGGTTAGATGAACAGTACCTCGTGGATGTCAACGGTGGAGTTAAGCTTGGATAAACAGCCACCGCTGAGGGAGAAAGACGATTGTGTCGGAGAGAGAGTTACACGAGGGAGAGAGCTCAGCGACAGAGACAGACTGAAGAGAGAGACAGAGCCAAGAGAGTTGAGAGAGAACCAATTTCTGAAAATGTGATATGGGTGCAATCAGTTTACAATAAAGATGTATTTATAGATCGTAGTTTTAAAAATTTTGAAAAGGGGTGGTATTTTGACAAAAAATTATAAAATGGGTGGTATTTTGAGCTATTTCCCTTTTTTTTAAGCCCCACTATTATTTATTATTTTTACAATTTTATTTATCATATGAGTCTCATTTGTTTTAAAAAAATATAATAAAGTAATATAATATCTAACATTTTGAGTCTAATCAACAATTTTACGAAATGCCAAATTACCATCTAGACCATCAAATTAAAATTTAATTTTTTGCGACATCTACCTCGAACATGCTCTAGTATACACACCATTTTTTTTATTTCTTCTTTTGAGCCATAGCCAAAGGCCCAAAACAAATGGTTTAACATTTATCCACAACGGATTAGGTTTTCTGTCATTTAGCAGTTGTGGTAAGCCCAATCCATAACATCCGGCACACAGTAAGCAATGTCAAAAATAAAATAAATAGAGGGAGAGAGAGACTGCAGTGGATGCTAAAAATCATACCTTCATCCATACATTAGAAAGCAAAAAGCAAAAAATAATAAAACATTTAAAATATCAGAAAATACTCTTAGTTAATATAAATATTAATATAAATTTATCATATTAAAAAAATTAAAATCAAATCAAATAATAAATATTATTTTTATTAATACAACTACCCATTATTATTTTTAATTCTAAACCCTTAAATTTTTTTTAAAAAAAACCTCACATAGTAGCCGAATCATGCGCGGAGTGGCTAGTGCGTACATACATATGTTGCTCTCTCTCATTATAATTCCTTATTCTTGTACGTTTGCGTTGGCATTTCTGGGGCCACAACCATTGCTTGTGGTTGCAATTTCTCCTCTCAATTCCCTTGACATTCTGCCTCCCCTGTGACTACAAATTTGTCTGCTCTACTCACTTCCCCTCTCTCTCTCTCTCTCTCTCTCTGGAAAGTCAGTGCTGCTTTCTGCAGGTTAGTTTCCTTGCATTTCTTGCTTGCTTCACTGACTTTGAACTGTTTTCATGTCATTATTCTGCAAATTCTTTTGTGGGTAATTTTCAATTTTAAGCTTTGGTTTAGTGGGATTTCGTCATCACTATATGCAGGGTCAAGTTTGCATTTACAATTATGCGTTTGTTTTATGATCATGGCAAAATAATTATGCAGGAATGCGTCTACATTAATGACATAAAAATTTAAAGTGAAATGTTGCGGTAAACGATATTAGTTTTCCATAAGCTATCAATTTTTATTTATTTATACAACTTACCGGCACCTGCATCAAAGTTTAAGCTTTACCCATTAGCTGTACGTAATAGGCAAATGGAATATCTAAACATTCTAGACTTGTTTAGCACAATCTTATCCAGAAAGTGAAGTGGAAATTAATAATTTCCATCCAGCTTATGTAACACCTTTAATACTATCAAAATAGATCACTTCCTGATTAATTGAATTCTAACTGACAACAACAGCTTTCTCCATTACAAGTGAAAGAACAAAATAGACCTCCTGTTGCCAAGAACTAACTGCACTACTTCCTGAGGAAACTACCAAGACCGTCAAATGTGGTTAAATGGAAGAAGAGATAATTATAGATGTGGGCATCCTATGATGTCCGCCGAAGGGAACTTGAACACTGATTTGAACTGCAATATGATTTTGGAATTGGAAGAATTGAAAGAAAAAAAAAATAGAAAATTTATTTATGTTCACAACATGATTTTGGAATAGAGCAGAAGCACTCCAACTTCATAGTTAAGGGAATTTGAACACTGAACATTTTCAAGTTCACTGATTCTGGAACCCTAATAAGAAACACTGGACATGAAACTTATTGGTTGGCTCTAAGGATTATGTTGGTGAAATATTCTGAACCCAATCATATCTCTAGCCAAAAGTAATGAATTCCTTGTGGTGAAAAAGATGTGCCTATGAGTTAAATGGATTCTCAAGGACATATGGTCTTCATTTACATGTTAGAGTGCAGATATAGGGGGCTTAGTGTCCTGACTGAAGGCTAAATGAAATAGTGTGTATTTGATGCTTGTAAAAACTTACTTTGTTTTAATAAGGATTTTTTGGTACAATAAAATTTTGTGTTTAGTGCTGTAGTAATTTTTCATAAGATATTTTATGTTAAATGAGAATATAACACTTCGTTGTTTCGTTTCTCTGTCTTTGCTGAAGCTTTAAGCTTTTGTGAGGGAAATTCTGGCTAGTTTCACTTCGTCGTTGTGTTGATCCTGCCCATGGCACTTACTGCAGGCAAGGTTTTAAGCTGTCCTGCAGTGACTAATACAAAAACCATTCCTAACTCATATGGAATCTTAAATTCTTATGCCATGTCAATGCAACGAAATAACCTTCATTGCCCAAGTCAAGGGGTTGAACTGAGGCAGCTAAACTATGGACGTCTGTTGAAAGATAAAATGATCTTTTCTAATGATGGTTTGTGGCGTATATTGGGTAAACCTGTTAGTTTCACTGACTCTCAGAGATCTACTGTCTTATATCTGTCAAGAGGAACTCATAATACCAAAGCAAAAGAGCCCATTATAACTTACGGTGATCCTGCAGGGGAGACTAGGTAAGAATCAGTTAGAAATTAATATAAATTTCATTTACCAGACACGTACACCTGATCAAGAATATTTTACATCTCTCTCTCTCTCTCTCTCCCTCCCTATCCCTCCCTCCCTTTCTTTCATTACAAGGATACTTTAAATTTATTTATTTATCAAAATCTGCATTTATGTTTTCTACGTTTCAGGAATCTCAAACATGCCTTTCTTTAACTATGACTTTTAGAAATAGCTTTTATGTTTCTGACACTCTGTGAATTTACTTTTTTGAAATAGATATTATTCTGTGTATTTGGAGCAAACATTAATGATAGGAGGACAAAGGGAGTAATAATTTACTTAAAAGAATGATGCAGTTGTTGTGCAATTTTTATTTGATAAACATAGCTAGTGTATATAACAAATTGTTTCTTTGTAGTGCTAGCCTTTTTTATGTATCAACCTGTCAATTGGCTTATGATTTTACTGTTTTCAACTTTTCTGGTAAATGGGAACTTGTGAATTTCTTACACAGTTGTAGATGTGTAGAGATTTATGATCCCTGGTAATTTTTCACATGAAGCTTGGGGTTTGTATTCTGAAACATAGAAGGTATTAAAGTGCAATTTATATGTCTCCATCTGGCTGCCAAAGAGAAGAGAGAAACAGTACATGAGCAGACGAGAAGTTACAGACATAGGAATAGATTCTCCTGGCTACTGGGTTGATTGATGTAATGAGTTTTTTATTCTAATCTCAATAAGAGCAACATCTAGCTCTATAGATCGAACTTTTCCTTCGCGCAAGCACTAAGTAAGCAAGCGGACTTAGACCACTAAAGGAGATACACCAAGTTTACTTGCTTGCTTTTTAGAGTAAGAAATAAACACTTGGAAGTAGAGAGGGTTAATCACTCATAGGGATTCTATCAAGACAAGACCGGAGGATATAACTCTTCATAAGGCATTGAAGATTATGCAAACGTACCACAAGGAGGATTTGCTTTACAGGAAGAGGAGAATCAGACAAACAAGTACAGTACTGTATATATATCTAGTGGCAGGGGCCTCACCCTCTAGGCAGCTTTCACTTCCCTCAAACTAAGGTCAAGTGCATGTGCATTCCCTTCATCTAGATCTTCAGATAATTGTGTCAAGGTCAGAAAAAAATTTGAAATTAGAACATAATGAACCAGAGGGAAAGTTTCCTGTGATACCTACTTCTGTAGACAGGCCATTACTTGCTCTAGAAACTTTTTCTCTGATATAGGGAATCAGGGCCAAAGGAGTATCTAGATGGAAGTGTAGTAAGTGAGATGGATGGTGGGGATCCTGTCACAACAATTGAACATCTTAAAGCAGCCACCGCAAAGCTTTAAGTGATTTATATGCAGAACTAGAGGAAGAAAGGTGTGAGTCTGCAATAGGCAACCAGACTCTGATTATGATTACAAGGCTTCAAGATGTGAAGGCAGCAATACAAATGGTGGCATTGCGATACAAAGGATGTTGGAAGAACAATGTGAGTATGACCAGAAAGCCTTTAACTTTTGAACAAAGCTGATGAACAAGAGAGAGAAGGAAGTGAATGAAGTAAAGAAAGAATTGGAAATATTTCAAAAGAAATACCTATCAGAAGAAGGAGAAGATAAGGATGCCTAACTTCCCAAAGTTGCACACCAGTTTGAGTGTCCAGTTTCTTCTTGGAAGATTCTTGATGCTTCAGCCTATCACATTGTGAGTCTGGAGGGGGCTGTTCAGAACCAGATAGACTTTTTGGTATCCCCATGAAATTTTAACATTTCCCATGGGACTCTAGCATTTTCCATTAGCTTTTTACGCTATCTTGGATATCTTGGACTATAGCACTTTACATCACCTTCTCAAATGGGGTTGTAACTGCTATCTTGGAATTATCCTGATATTGATGTTACTTGAATTACTGAGGATCAGTTAGGCCACATTGACCCTCATCTTTTACCATGGCTGTCATTTTATAAATTTCTCCTCTTATTTTCTTCCCTTGATGGTATGCATACCTGCTTTTTAATTGACCAAGCTTCCACTCTCCTGAAATACGTCTATTTGTTATGTGCCACTCTAATTGATTTCCTCTTCCTTTTACTCCCTTGTCAATTATAACTGTACCTACAATTAGTTCGCTGTCTTTTATTAATACAAATTTGAGTTTGAATTGTTGTTTTTTCACTTATCAGAAGGAGGTACTTCATGAATTTGTTTAATGTCTTGTGTTCTCCAATTTATTCCTCATTTATTACTGTCTCTCAATTTTTAATAATGATTTATTTCATCTTCTTTCAGAGTTTTCTCTAGTTATATCTTCAACTTGACCAAATTAGTCTGTTTCTCAACTTGAACAAATTAATGCATGAAGCTTGTAAACACTGCCATTTTCTTTTGCAATATCTTTGAAAGAACTCCTGTTGTGTACTAGTTCACAGAGTGGGGATAAGGAAGATGAGCATCCAGTCTTTTCTGAGAGAACTACTCACTCCAGTTTAGCTGAAGCTTGTAAATTTGTTTGCAATGATGCAAAGTTTGTAAATGAGAGGGCTCGCAATGACATTATTCTGCTTTCTCGGTAATTTTCCGTAAACTGCTTTTTGTCCCCTAGAGGAGATTGCAAATTGATCATAAATCCACCTTCCTTGGTCTTTATTGTTTATTTTCAAGAACTAATCTTGCATTGTAAAATTACAATTAGTTTTAGGAATCTTAAAAGTACTTAGGACCTGTGTGCAAAATTTGTAACACCATGTTTCTGGCTTTTTTCTTTAGATTATGCATTATAAAGTCAGGTTGAGCATGGTTTACAAGAGAAAAAAGATGTAAACATGCAGTTGCAACTTGCATGTGGTAGTTTTTGTTAATTTAACAGGATAGTCATCTAATTCGTGGTTTTAAATAAATTGAAATGTTCATACATATAGATCACTGCTCATGTTTTGCCACTTCTTGTCAGTGGCATAATGAGGTTGGATGCCCGTGCACGTCAAGACGTTGCTATTCTTGGGTCCGGGTTTCTTAAGCTTGATGGTAAAACTCTTTCACCTTTTTGTTCAGTGCAGAGCTTTTCTATAGCAGCTTTAAAAATTATATTTATTCTTGAATGCACTTACATGAATTTATTCTTTATTGAATTACAAAAATGTAGAATGAATATGGTGTTTGGTTCCATTCTTTTGGTTGCCTAACATGCAGTCATCTTTCTCATTCTTTTGGTTGCCTAGAATGAATTTATTCTTTATTGAATTACAAAAACTGTAGAATGAATATGGTGTTTGGTTCCATTCTTTTGGTTGCCTAACATGCAGCCATCTTTCTCATTTTTTTCTGGTGAAAGTTATTGATTTCCTTATCCTGACCTTCTGCTCTGTAGCTCGAGCACGAGAGGATACGGAGAAAATTGACCGTAATGTGAAGAAGAAAGCTGAGTGCCTTCATCATATTGCTATGGTTTGTGTATTATTTGTTTTTTTTAGGGGTCTTTTATTTGTTTATCTTGGAGGTGAAAACACTTTTTACCTGGCTTTCATGTTAATATTTGATAACTAACCATCCTCCACAGATCTTAAAAGACAAAGCAGAGTCTAGATTGAAAACTGCCGCTGATAAGCATTGGAGTGACGGAGCCTTAGAGGTACCATAAAAAAACAGAAACAAAAAAATAGTTCGGTTCTATCTGTTGTTTGTTGCAATGTAGTATGTGCTTAAAACATATAAATTTTGAATCAAACTTTAAAGAAATCTAAATAATACAATAGTGCATCAATTAACCATGTGAACTTCGTAAAATTGTGTATTTACAATGAGTAGACAACATATACGGTGAAAACAGTGCTCTGCTTGATGCTGTCTTGATGAATCAGTAAAAACTGCACTAATGCACTAAAGTATACATTCTTGATGCTGTATTTTGGTTCATTTTAGGCTGATTTGCGCCGTGCTGACTTCCGTGCCAAACAACGTGCAATGGAAGATGCCCTAATGGCTTTGGAGGTGAACTTCATTTGCTTTGCGATACTCTTCAAGGATACTTGTTGGAGATCATCTTCCTAGTTTATCATGTCCAGCTAAAGTTTTCCATGGGCTCTGATCCTTTTTCATATTGTTTTGCAGTTTGTCAAAAATATTCATGACCGGATGGTGAGCAAAATGTACAATTTGTAAGTTTCTTTTGTGATTGTTAACTTCCTTATTCATTTGACCTTTGATCTCCTCTATTAGTTGTGTATCTACCTTTGAAACATAATATCTGACATGCTCATATCCAGTCCTTTGCATAGCGAAAATGGTATTGTATCAGAAAATGACATGCTGGGGCGTATAATGCTTGAAAAGAATGGCAAAAGTCTTGATTTCCCTTTTGGTGAAGTATCTACTGATCGCATTACTGCAATTCAGGTCCCTATTTCCTGGCTATCTCCAGTTCTCTTTCTTCCTCACTTTCTTGCGATTCAGGACATTAATAATCATATATATGGTGTACAGGAAGCTTACTGGAGTATGGCGTCTGCTCTCTCTGAAGCAGATGGAATTGACTATACTGATCCTGAAGAGGTTCATATCTCTATGTATTTATGTTCCTAATATGGTCGAGCAATTAATGTTAGTTTGGTTATGGGGTCCTTCTTTTAACTAATCTTTTGTATCTGGAGCAGCTTGAGCTGTTAATTGCAACTCTTATTGATCTCGATGCAATGGATGGTAAAAGTAGTGTATCGTTATTGGCAGAGTGTTCAAATTCTCCTGATGTCAATACCAGGTAAGTGATGCAAGCATTAGTTATGTATCTTATAGTCCCCCTAGACAATGTTGGCCCCCTCTTAAGCTATGAGTTTGGTCTTTATGGTTCTGAAACGAAGATGTCAAAGTACAAAGCCAAATGTAATATGCTTTAATCTTCCAACCAACGTGCATGTACAAGGCTCATGAAACCTCTTGCATCATAGAAGAAGAGGGTAAAAAGAAACCTCTCAAATTCTCAAGATTTAGTGACATAGGCCATTGACAAGGAACCCTGCATGAATTATGAATTTTAAATCCTTCATTGCACTTTACTCTAACATTACTTATATTGTATATCATCCACTCTTCCCTGTTTGCTTTTTGTTGTATAGGAAAGCCTTAGCCAATGCCTTGGCTGCAGCCCCATCGATGTGGACTCTTGGAAATGCAGGAATGGGAGCACTACAGGTTATTTGGTCATTACATAATGGTAATCATCATTCTTTGCCATAATGATGCCAGAAACTTATGTCTATCGTTTTCCTTGCAGAGACTCGCGGAGGATAGCAATCCGGCAATTGCTGCCGCTGCCACTAAAGCAATCTTTGAACTTAAGAGACAATGGGAGATAGAGGAAGGAGATAGCTGGAGGTTTACGATGAACCGAAACCCCATTGAAGAATGGGAAACCCAAGAAGCTGACGACAATGAAGATACTGATTGACGTATTAAGACAACTGTAGTGTAGGTATTCACATGGAGGGTTAAATTAGTTGTAGGATATAGACCACCCTCACTAATTACCATAAAGTGATCAAAATTCTGTAAATAAAATGCTACATTTTTTTGTTATTTTTGAAATATATGTCAAATCATTTGTAAAAACCATGCTTTGATAATCTACGGGATTCGAACTTGGGACATGGTGATTAGTTACAAATCCTATAATGTTATCGAGTCATATTCGAATCGTGTAGTGTTGGTTTGTGTCAAATACTAGTAAAGTTCAATAACTGATTTGATTAACTACGGCAGATGACTGGTTTGCAAATGTTTGAACCATGATAAAAGGAAAATTTGTTCCAATCATTTTATTGGTGCCAGTTAGTTTGGTTATGGGTTAAAATTCCGTTTTTACAACATGCTACCAAATTGAACCATATCTGTTCTACAAACTAAAATACAAGAAGCGATCATCATTTGGGTCCACTTAATAATGGTGAGTTGCACATGAATTGCAACCTCGACAGATTTTAATTCAAGAGACAAGCCGACCCCATAACATCATTTAAGTCCCTCCCAACTTTAGTCTGTCCTCTGTCTAAGTTCACACCATTATCCAATGTTTACCTTTGTGATTGGAATTTGCATGAGCAATTTAGCCGCATGTGGGGCTACTATTTTTTTAATTCTTGTTAAACACTATTCTTTTTTAGGGTTTTTTTTTGTTGTTGTTGTCAAAGTTAGGAAGAGAGAGGTTGGTTTTCTCACACATACACAATTAAGATGTTATGAGGTTCGAATTTGAGACCAATGACTTGCAAGTCGATGCTATTTTTCACTAGGCTAGACCCCGCTGGCCTTTATTAGGGGTGTTTGGTAACTCTAACTTTTTCTTTTTGACTTTAAAAAAAAAAAAGTATTTATGGGTTTTGTTTTGTTTTTGTAATAGTACACCCTTAAATCTTTCAAAAAAGCATTGGTTTGGTATGCTTTAGTTAGAATCTTTGATTATATTTCTTAGGTGCCTCAAGACCCATGAGTGAGCTTTTCAAAAGTTAAAGAAAGCATAGAGGCCCGCCAGGGAGCAAAAGCAGGGAGAGAGACCATAACCCACAAACATTATTAACCAACTTTATTCATACAAAGGCTCTTCAATCACTGTCACAATCCCCAATTTGATCCACTCCCTTCCCTTTTTTTCCACGAACCTTTTTCTTTCTTCATAGCTTTTCCATCATGCCTGCCACTGTTGACAGCCCATGTTTCATCATTCCCTGCCTGTCACTTTAATTTCAATATAAGAATCCCAAGTAGCATATAGTTTATATTAGTGGTATATCTAAGTATCAATTAACCAGTTGAAAACTAAGAAAACTATTAAAGAATAATTTGAATTTAGTGATCATCACTTGAAACTTGAAAGCTTAAATTGGAGGTGTAGGGGGTCTGATTATGAGTATTAGATACAGCATGTGCTTCCTTATACAGCGGTAATACAGTCCCTAACAAACATTCGGAACCAACTACCTTTTTGTTTAGTGGTATTTCTCTTATTAAAATTGGAAGAGGTTTCAAGTCGAATTCATGTCTCCCATTAATTAAAAAAAAGTTAAAAAAGGTCTTTAACCAACGTTCCCAAGTTCTTCCCAAGACAAAATTTGGCATGTACATTATAATATACTACTGTTAAAAAAAGTACAACAAACTGGGAAGCATCTCTGCTTCTCTTGCAACAGCTAAGTCTTGTTCTGTCTAACTTGAAAAGCATTCCTCTCTCTCTCTCTCTCTCTCTCTCTCTCTCTCTCTCTCTCTCTCTCCATCCATGGCTCCCAACAAGTTTGCAACCAGGTTGCATAGAAGCGTCCCCAAGTTCATTGTAATTCTAGTGTATGCTGTCCTTGAATGGACTTTGATAATGCTCCTCCTCCTCAACTCTTTGTTCAGTTACTTGATCACAAAATTTTCCAAGTACTTTGGCCTCAAACCACCTTGCCCATTGTGTACTTGTAGAGTTGAGCACATCTTGGAACGAGGCAAGAGCTCAAAGTCTTACACAGATGATGTATGTGAGATGCATGCCACTGAGATATCGTACATGTGCTACTGTTTGAATCATAAAAAACTGGCCAAATCACATAATATGTGTGGCAACTGCTTGGCTTCTCAACCAAATTTTAGAGGAAATTCTACTGGAATGCCAACAAGTATGGCTTTCGTTTCGTGGTTGAGTGAGAACAAGCTTGAAAAAGAAGAGAAATTACCTTGTGTATGTTCTTGCTGCAGTGAGAGCTTGAACAGCAAGCTCTACTCTCCTTCTTCGCCGTTTGAGCCGTCTTGGGGTTCCTTGGAGTATGCCAAGAAAGGAAATTCAACTATAGAATACCAAGGCACAACCAAACCTGATAGCCTGTCAACCCACAGTGACAATGGCTATGAGATGGAAACAACTAATGAAGAACATGAGGATGATAGAGTGGCAGATGAACATCAATTCTCATCTGATGTTTGTAGTTCTAGCTTCAGAGGCAATGCAGGGGAAGATTGTCCAAGGTCTAGATCGACATTTCTATGTCATGAAACGGACGCGAATGCAGATAGCAAAGCAGGTTCTCGTGACATTATACGGTCAGATTCTAACAGCATGAAGCTTGTCCATCAATCCTCTGATGCTAGTGCTACTACCATCCAGTGTTGCTTTGGAGAAGATTACTCTCTTGAAATTATCCCCCTGCCTTCCGAAAATGGTATGGTCTGTGCTCTCAATCATCGGTTGATTCCCATTGAGTTGATTGATTTTTCAACAAGAATAGACCAAGGAATCCGCAATGCAAAAGAGGAAGATGTGAGAGAGCATGATCATCAAGAAGGAAGTTTTGATTCTGAGCCAAGTATTGGATCGCGACATCAACTCTCGGGAGAAGCAGCTTTGTTCATGATAAACAAGAGTTCACAGAAGACGAGTAATGGGGATCTTGAAAGCCTGGAGAAGGCCAGGGGATTTAGTGATAATTCTTCTGTTGTAGATGCAGAAGAGGGAAAACAAGATTTGGTTGGCATGCCATCTGATCAAGTTGTCACTGCTCCAGGAGGTCAAAAATTATTTGTTCGCATTGAAGAGCCAGATAAGAAGGAACCAAATGATCCACCAGGTACAGAGAAATTGCAATTATTCATGACATTTATTCACTGGAATCTATTTCTCTTCGCGGACCATGATGGCCTATTCTAATTATGTTTCTTAATGAAAGCAGCATCTGAAGAAGAAAGTACTTTTGTTGATCACATTCTATCAAGAAGTTTGGCAAATATGGAAGTGTCTGACCATGCAACTGATCAGCCTCAAGCTCGAGAAGGTTCTTCATCTCCATGCTTCGAAATTCCCAATGTACCTGACACATTCATGGCTCAGAATGCTGGTAAATCTCAAGTTCATTCTTACCTCTACCTACAGACAAAAATCCATTTGAGGAAACACATAGTACTGTAAGTTGTGTAATTATCAAATCAGAAAGAGCTGGTGTTAACGCAGCTTTCCTTTCCTAGCACACACGGAAGTCAACTTCACAATCTCCTCCTAGCAATTAGCTTACGTAGATTTTCTGTATCAGTATAAATAGGGACTTTGTGTAATATGTTTAATACAAGGAAATATATTCTTTTAAAATATATTTAGTTTTGACAGGGATATGGCATGAAGAAAGAGCTACATCGCAAGAGGAAACAAGCATGCTTGAAAAGGCTCAAGAAGAAATAAATCATTCATGCATGTGTTCAGAGCCTAATGAACCAGAGGAAGAGAATTTTCCTGCCACACCAACTTCTGTAAACAGTCTTGGTTACTTGCACAAGAAACTGGATGAAAAAAAGGAATCAGCGGTAGAAGAGTATTTAGATGGAAGTGTGGTAAGTGAGATGGAAGTTGGGGATCCTGTTGCAACCATTGGACGGCTCAAAGCAGTGCTGACAGCTGAACGTAAAGCTTTAAGTTCTTTATATGCAGAACTAGAGGAAGAGAGGAGTGCGTCTGCAATTGCTGCCAACCAGACCATGGCTATGATAACAAGGCTTCAGGAAGAGAAGGCAGCAATGCAAATGGAGGCATTGCAATACCAGAGGATGATGGAAGAACAATCTGAGTATGATCAGGATGCCTTACAACTTTTGAATGAGTTGATGAACAAAAAGGAGAAGGAAAAGCAAGAACTAGAGAAAGAAGTGGAAGTTTATCAAAAGAAAGTCCTAGATTATGAGGAAAAAGAGAAGATGAGGACTGTGAGCAGAATTAAATATGGAAGTGTAAGAAGTAGAAACTCTTCTGCTTCTTGCAGCCATTCATGGGATAGTGATGCGCTATCGATTGATCTTAATTCTCAAGCAAGGGATGAAGATAGTGGCTTCGGTGGCCAACAAGAAAGCAGTAACCACAATACTACAGATGAAGCGGCTCTAAGTTTGGAAGAAATAGCTTTGGATTGTGTTAAAAATATGAGTGTTCTTGATGAATCACTAGCAGGCTTCGAGGAAGAGAGGCTGTCCATTCTTGATCAGCTCAAAGCATTGGAGGAGAAGCTAATCACATTGGGTGAAAATGAGGAATTCTCCGAGGATGTTAAATCAATTGAGCATTCCTCAACGTGTAGTGTTAAAGACTTTGAAGAGAATCATGATTTTAGTAGTCCAGAAGAAAATGGGATATCGAATGGATTTTCTAAGGATCAACACCATCCTGAGAGACAAACGTTGGGTTCCATGGCAAAGAGGCTTCTTCCACTTTTGGATGCAACTGACAATGAAACTGAGGAAGGGTTGATGCATGAAGAACAAGCTGAATCTGAATCTACTGGAATGCAGAATTCATTTACCAGTTTTGAATTGCATGATAACAAAATAGCCATTGAAGAGGAGGTGGATCATGTTTATGAGAGGCTACAAGCTCTTGAAGCAGACAGGGAGTTTCTAAAGCATTGTATGGGCTCCATAAAGAAGGGAGACAAGGGAGTGGATCTTCTCCAAGAGATCCTGCAACATCTCAAGGATTTGAGGGTCGTTGAACTCCGCGTAAAGAACCTGAATGATCCTGAGGGTGAAGTTGCACTTGATTGATACAATGAGAAGCTAAGAGGTACAGATTCTGATTCCAACTTTGTACAGCAAAAATTAATTTGGAGAAAAATATTCACAAAGTTCACAACTCAATTTTACTATTTAGGAAGAACTAAAACAATGTTGGAGGCACACACACCACTCTTAACACATAAGACTGCTCTTCTCAAGACAAAATGTGGACCAACTAACAAATAAAATAACACAACCTAGTTAGAAAAATAAAATAAATTTAGTTAAATTTCTACATTCATTCTAATCTATAGGAGTAGGATAAAGAAGCATGCATTTATTTTTGTCACTTCCGAAAATAAAAACGTTAAGGCCCGTTTGATAACCATTTCAATTTTAGTTTTTAGTTTTCATTTTTGGTGCTAGTGTATAGAGGAAAATAAGAGTGAGTATGGGAGTGAGTATGAAATTGAGAGAGAGGATAAGAGGGGAGGATTGGAGCGGGGGGAGTAACAAAAGTGAAAACAAAAACTTGGAAGTGAAAACAATTTCAAATAGATTTCAGTTTTTAGTTTTTGTTTTCACTTTTGTTACTCCTCCCTCCCATCCTCCCCTCTCATCTTCCCACTAAATCTCATCTCCACTCTCATTCTCACTTCCATTCTCCCTCTTATTTCTCTATCCTATAGCACAAAAAATGAAAACTAAAAACTAAAATTGAAATGGTTATCCAACGGCCCTAAAATAATAAATCAGTTTGATGATTGCAGATTGCACCCCTGGTGATCAGAATGCCTACAGAAACAGATATGTGAGTGATGAAGAATCCACATTTTGTTTAAATACTGTTGAACAAAAATTGTGGGATGAGGGGAAGATCTCTTAATGGAGGAGAGAGATTCCTAGTATTGTTTGTTCCACTTGGGTTTGGTATAAGAATAATGCTATGCCCAAAATTTTGCAGCAGCTCTTCATCACTGCAGTTACCTGGCACAGGTGAATGGTGAAGAGAAGCATACTATTCCGAATCTGTTGGTTAGGAAATTACTTCTGATTTTCTCATGCTTCTTCTTAGCTCTTTTTTATTTTTGGGTGGGGGAAGAGGATGTGTAACTCTTAATCCGCCTGTCATATTATCATCAGCCTTTTTCAACTCAAAGCAGGACGAGTCTTTGTAAACCACATATATGGTCCTATACTATAGTGTCTGTCATTGGTTTTGGCAGTTTTAATTTCAAAAAAAAAAAAAAAAAAAATTGCATTACAAAGGAATCTTTCATGCCAACAGGATCTAACTAAGTGAAAAAAGGCATTGACTTACAGATCAATGGTCTTAGGTTCAAACCGTCACAGCACCTTGGTAGTGTGTGTGAAAAATCCCCTCCCCTCATAATTTAGACTATCACTTCTATTTTTTTTAAAAAAAAATCTTTTATTAATTAGCTCGGTTTTGTTTCTAAGTCCTCCTATTGCCACCCCAAATGTATTTATTCACCCACCTTTCAGCTTTATTAATTTTTAGGCTTAAATGTCAAAATAATCCTTGTGTTTTATTTTGTTTGTCAATTTAGTCCCTGTGTTTTTAATTTGGCCAATTTAGTGTTTAGCACCGTTAACCAATGTGATCCAATCCATTAATTTGATGTAAAAAGTTTTTAAAAACTAATATAATAATTGAATTGAATTTAAAAATAAATAAATAAGCACTAAAAAAAATTAAAATGAGATCCAAAAACTAAAACTAAAAATTAAAAAACAAGGTACCACCATCCAATCCCAGCTACCTCCCCCTACTTGCCCATCCTAGCAGCCACCACCATCAAAATGCTATCACACACAAAATTGTGGATTCTCAATTTCCCGTCTTTGAATGAATTGTCAATCTTGGTTTGCTGTGGGGAAAGTTTTGAGCTAGTTGTTGATGCCAATACAAAATATGGGTGATGCAACGAGGATTCTGATGCATAATTGGGTTTGGAAAGTCTTTGTTTATCTGAAATTGGAGCTGATGATTGGGGCTTGGGTTGGCTTTGGAGAAGCTGTAGAAAGCTGAAGAAATTGCAGCTTATGAGCTGTGAAGGGATTGGTGAAGAGGGTCGTTTTCGTTCTTTGCTATGTTTTAATGAAGTTTCAATATTTTTAAGTTAATTCTATATATCTGAAAAGGTTTATAATGTAAATTTAATGGACTGGATATATATATTCTATTGAAGGACACCCTATAGGTCCCTTAAACAAAATTTCAACGATCCAAACCATCTATTTTTCACATTTTCATTCAGAGATCATCCTTGCAAGAAATCGTGCAAATTGAATTATTAAGGCATCTAATTGATACAAACAAAACCAATAAACATGGTGCTTCAAGAAAGTACTTGAATTTCAATAATTTATTTGAGTAGTCAAATGAAATTGGATTCAAGTAATTTTTTGTAGAGATGATCTTTGAATGAATATATACAAAATAGATGGTTTGGATTAGCGAAATATAATGCAGAGCGAGCTGTATATATATACAGAAAGCTTTTATTAAGGTGATCTCTCAAATAAGCTTATTTGAGGGATACCCTTGTAAGGCTCACTCCGCTTTGTATCTCACTTATCTAAACCATCTATTTTGTATATATATTCATTCAAAGATCATCTCTACCAAATAAAAAAATAAAAAATCATTTGAATCCGATATCATTTGACCACTCAATTAAATTATTGAAATTCAAATACTTTCTTGAAGCACCGTGTTCATTGATTTTGTTTGTCTCAATTAGATGCCTTAATGATTTTCAATTTGCATGAGTTTTTGCAAGGATGATCTATGAATGAAGATGTGAAAAATAAATAGTTTGGATTGTTGAAAAAAATTTCGTAGGGATCCCTCAATAGAAGGGACTGTATATATATATACACATATACAAAGAGTTTCAGCTGAGGGATTCCTTAAATAAATTTATTTAAGGGACACCTTTGTACGGCCCACTCCGCATAGTATTTCACTATCCAAACCATCTATTTTATAGATAGTCATTCATAGATCATATCTAAAAAAATCACTTGAACAAGATTTCATTTGACCACTCAATTAAATTATTGAAATTTTAGTACTTTCTTGAAGCACTGTGTTCTTTGATTTTGTGGGACACAATTAGATGTCAAAATGGTTTTCAATTTGTGTAATTTTTTACAAGAATGATCTATGAATGTAGACTTAAAATACAGATGATTCGGATCATTGAAAATAAAATTGTAGATGGCCCTAAAAGGTGTCCCTCAAATAAAATTATTTTGAAAAATCCCTTAATAAAAGGGGATATATATATATATATATATATATATGAAATAGATGCAACCAACCAAGAGAAAAATATGACGCATTATCAAGACTAGCCCCTTGGCACACACATGAGTGTATGCCAATTGATTTTTTTTTATTTTTTTCCTTTAGAATTAAGAAAGAGAATCCGAGTAAAAACAATAAGAGAAGTTGTGTCCTATAAAAATAAGACCTATGTTCTTATTTTAGTTTTTATTTTAAAAAATATTAATTTACTATATTATTCTTATTTAATTAAAAAATTAAATCATATATATATATATATATATTTGTCTTTTCTAGATGTTAGGACTCTCAGAATAAATTCCTATTTCAAAGTCACACAACCAACCAAGAGAAAATAGATGCAGAAAACAACAATTAAGGCAAGACAAGACACTTTGAAGCATTGTGAAGTAGAGAAACTCTAGCCCCTTCTCTCTCTAAAAACACTCCTAAAGCCGTTTTTACTTTGAGGGGGGTAGGAAACCATTGTTCTTCCTTCCTTCTTCTCTTTCCCTATTTTCAAAGACAGAGGGTTTCCTCTATTTGTCTTCGTTTTGTTATGATTTTCCTCCAACAATCACATGCGGCTGTATTTCGGCTTCAGATCTCCACCTGCGTTTCGGCATAGGATCTCCACCACCATCCTTTTTGCGGTTTCTTTATGTTTGGAATAAGTCACAAAGATTTTTTGAGTTCTCTATGTAGTTTTCACCTCTCATTTTGTGAGAGCTTTTCACTTCTTTCTGAGAGTTTTTCATCTCTCCTTTGTGATAGCTTTTCATCTCTCCTTTGTGAAAGTTTTATTTGTATTGTTATGGCTTAGGATTTTAAAGCTTTATCTCTTCTTGATTATTATGAGTTTGCGATCTTAGTTGGGATGCCCAGTCAGAGTTTCTTCGATCTTGCGTGATCGTTCGTGGAGGCACACAAGATTGTCTTAATTTTGATGTTAGATCGCTTCGTTATTGCAGTGGCACTTTGTGGTTAGTTTGTATTGGTCCTTTGTGATTATTGACCTTTTTGGTTCAATTATAAATATAATCCTAGAATTTATCAACAAAAAAAAAAAAAAATTCAAGACAAGAATTTAACAAGGTCCATCTTAAATTGGACTATGTCCACACGTGACAAATCCACTAAGAAAGTAGCAAAAGTAAATCGAAGAAGAAATCACATCTGTAATAAATAAAAACTTTAATGTGATTTCACTACTTTCAATTCCTTATAATAGAGAATTCCTAATACACCCAAGCGCTCACAATAACTCAAGCTTTCAAAATTTATCTCTTAATTGGTTATCACCCTATAATACACGAAACATTTAAGTCCCGTTTCACGAAAAAAAATTGATGTGAAATAATTTCCCATGTTTAGTAATGGTGGAAAAGTAACCAAGAAATACGACTTTATAGTACACCTCCACTTAAAGCCACACAAGACCAACTTAAAGTCACACAAAGCCACAGACAGTTGGGCTTAATCGCCTCGAATCTTTAATAATCAAGTACAACACCCATAACGCAACTTACAAACCCAAATTCTCCCTCAGAGAAACGACAACCACTCATCAAACTCGATAGAGTTGATGCACTTACTGGACCAAAACAACAACTGAAAACCAACAACCACCAACCTCAACCCATGACTATGGCTAGAAAAAAGGCAAACTCGAAACGAAGACCCATAAATCAGCCGTTTTCGTTGCCATTGATATTTTCGCTACTATCGTAGTCACAGCTGTTTGTGCAAATAATCTCACGGGAGAATATTCGCTTCTAGATCCTTCAACCTTCGATCTTCCTTCTCTCTCTTCCTCGATTCTTGTAAAAAAGACTGGAGTAAATAGACCACACCCGGGGGGTGTTGGCCAAAGGCCCTCCGATGCCTAAGTTAGTTCGAGTGTTTGTAGGAAAACAATAGCTAAGCAAAGGGTACGGAGTTTTATGTAGGGTGTAAACCGGGTGGCCGGAGCCGTGTGTGGTGGCCGGAGCCGTGGGGAGAAAATATGGAGAGTGGAGAGGGAGAGAGAGCTTCGGGTATTTTTCTCGGGTATAAGGAGTAGGTTTAGATGTACCTTGAATGATGAATGAGGTCGTCTATTTATAGGAGCCTCGGGGCTAGGGTTTCGTAGGAATGGGCCTGATAATATCTGAATTAAATAGACATTATCTCTTAAGAAGATAATATCTGATTTAAATGATATTATCTTCTCTTTATTGTGATAATATCTTAATTAATGATATTATCTCTTTAAATAAAGATAATATCATATTAATTAAGATATTTATCCCAATTAATTAATTAGCCAGATAAACTGATTTAATTAATTAATTAAAGAGATAATCTTCTTTTCCACGTGGCGTGCCCTGATTGGAGACGAAAATATATGCTCCCACAACAGCCAAGCTAAGTACCTACAACAAAAACACACAACAACAACAACAACAACAACAAAAACCCAATAAACATGAGATTCAAGTTATGTTTGTAAGTTTCCAAATCTGATTTCGGCGATATTATCGAAATTTAAGACTTTGGTATCGTCCTTACACATTTTGAAAAAAAAGTCAAAGAATTTTTATTTTATTTTTTTGACGAAAAGGTGTTTCATTAAGAGTATTTCCACCCATTTTCCATGACTAAAGGCAAGGTCTGTTACTATTCACATAAATAGTGCCTGCCATTGTAATTTTTTATTGGTTTTCTATCCATTGCCATGTCAACCATTATTCACATGAGATATGAGGAGAGGAATTTGTATAGAGTTTTGGTGTGAGAAGTGAAGAATATGGCTAGGTATTTATAAAAACTCAAAAAAAAAAAAAAATTTGAAAATTTTGGAATTTTGGAATTTTTTTCAATTTTTTTGTTATTTAAATTTGCTGTTGACGTCAGTATTAAGTCGTCTTGCCCAGGCAAGTCTTTCCTTGGGCCTTGCCCAGGTTTGTGGAGCCCAATGCTTGCCCTAGCAAGCCTTGGCAGCTAGAAACAGGATTGGGGCCTAGGGAACCTCTTACCCGGGCTAGCCCCTTCCACTGGAGTTGCTCTCATGAACAAAACCTATAAACTAAGCCAGCACGCACTCAGCCAAAACAAGCAAATGGAGAGGCTAACTTTGTACAAAGTAAAGATAAGAACATTAGTTTGGTGGTCCAGGAAGACCATCTGCTTCCAACACTCCCTAAACCTAAAGAGACGGTGGTGGCCTTTTAGCCCAACAAACTTGCGTCACCACTTTGATGCCAATACTAGCCACTACTTGATCCGCTTTGTTGATACTTCGAGGAATCCAACTCCATTTGACACTCTGGAGACGGTTGGCAACCCTTCTAAGCATATCCAAGGGAGATGTCAAATATCAAACATTAAATTTACATTTGATGGCTGATGTGACAATTTGACATCTTACACAGCTTTACACTCCACCTGATATGTCAAATTAAATTATTATTTTATTACATTTTAGTGTTGATTTATTTTTAATGAAAAAGAAAAGAAAAAATATATTTATTTATTTGACATCTTACTTTTGGGATGTCAAAAATAACATCTCAACTACCTGCCTTCATTCCACATTAGCTTTAACACTTCGGTTAGATTAATGTGAGATGTTATTTCTAGCCGTTATATGTCTATGTGGCACTTTTGACATATTGGTTGGAGATGCTCTAATTTACAGAATAATGTAAAGGATAGTTGTTGATACTTTTTTTTTGGGGGGTCAGAATAGTTGTTGATACTTCAAAGCAGATCATATGTTTTTGAACACATGATATGATAGTTGTTGTATATTTATTACATTCATTATATCAACTGTAATTTCATACATTTAATTGTTATTTAATACGATTAATATGTGGTCTTTCTTCTTATTGACAATTATATATGTGATCAATTTAGTATAGAAATTCTAAAGAGTGACTGTGACTTTGAAGAATTACTAGTATGCAAATAGTCAACTAGCCTAAAAATACTGCCTTTTTTTTATAGTGAGTTCAGGTATAGTACACAGAATATGAGATTTGTAAATTGAGCTCACTCCTAAATATACTCATATGAGGTCTAAATAAAATTGACGTATATTAATAACAAGACTTGAAAGAAAATTCTGGTTAAAAAAAGGTAATTAAAGTTAAATGGGCTTATGGTGCGGGCTCGAGCCGAGCATGGTTTGTTTTAATGTGGACTTGAGTTTGGATTGAGTTGAGCTCAATAATTTTTGTAAATGGGTTGACACGACAAGACACAATTAATTAAATGGGTCGTCACGGCATGACCCGAATTACTTAGTGGCTTGATTTTAAACGAGTCGTGCCAGCTCATTACCACCCTTTCGACACCTTTACACTTGAGCTACAACCTATGTGCCTTTATACATCCATTTAGGGTAGCGATTTTCAAAATTGTGTTATTGAAGAAATAAATAAGAGAGCGGAAGCAAATTACTGGGAAAGGAAAAAAAAAAAAAAAAAAGCCAACAGAGTCTAGTCTAAGACTTGTGAGCCGTAAAGGTGAGAATGGGCAAGATCAATGAGCAATCCCACATCACTTGAGGAGGGAAAGGTGAAGTACCATATATATACAACTCCGATCTCTTGGACCACAGGGGTCCAAGAAACTATGGTCACCCATCGTTAGATGTAACATCTAACAGTTCAAAAAAGTTTCTCAAAAGGAGTGCAAGAGTGAGTGAACCGTTGAATTTACATCCAACGGTGAGTGACTACAAATCTCTTGGACCCCTGTAGTCCAAGAGATCGAGACTATATATATATATGGGCACTTAACTTCCCAGCAAGAGTTTTTTTGGGCAAAATAGCATAAGTTTGAGCTCATGAATAAAAGCATGAGGGCCCAGACCCAAAACGGACAATATCTTGCTAGTGAAGCTGGGTTGTGACAGAGTAGTATCAGAGTTGGATCCCGACTAGAAATATGACAGCGAACCCCGATGGCACCTTGACATTGTGTGTGAGAAAACCTTCTCTCTCCTAATATCGCTTGTATAAAAAAGATTTACCAAAAAAATGAATTTTGTTTTTTTGGTCGGAAGAATATTGGTATATAAGAAAAAAAGATTTAACAAAAATAATTGTATTTAGAAGCTTCCAAGTTCCAACCAGTCGTTCCATCACCTGCCACGTCAACGATCCGTGCGATCCCCATGACAGACTCTCTCAACCGTTCCATCCTCCACTCCATAACTCCCAGCCGTCCATTCAAGAACCGAAATGGAAAAAATTATTTTATTCTTTACTTTATCCTTTTGGCTTAAATCTCGCTCTCAAATCCTTACAAGTTGCAAAATTTCTGCCGAAATCCCCAACAGTTTAGAGTTTTACCATCTGAAATTTGAACAGAGGGTTTGCTGCTGCTGCTGTAGCTGAGAGTGTGGTGTGTGTGCTTACTTTGTGGGGTACTCTTTTCACTCTGAGGCCTTCAAATTCAAACAGATTTTATTCTCTTTCTCTGCAACAATTTTAATGGCCACTGAAGAGGTTAATAAACCTCTATCACTCCCTCCTTACCCTGAGGTACATCTTCTCTCTCCTGCCCAAATCTCAAACTAAAATAATTTTCTCTTCACAACTTTTTTTTTTTTTTTTTTTTTCATGTTCAGCCATTATTTCTCACATTTCTAACAAATATTGGTTTTTTTTTCCCCCTGCTGAATTTCTTAATATTTCATGACCTTGGATTTGAGTTTTCATTTTTGGATTTTGTGTTATGAAAAAGGAAGACTTAGATGGGTTCCAAAATAATGTTTAAAAAAAAAAATGGAGCGCTTGGTTCCATTTAATTCTCAAACTCCTCATCAGAAATGAACTTTTACTGATCTGAATACCTCTACCTGTTGTCCTGGTTTTTTTAAAAAAATTTATTTTTAATTTGGGTAAATTATTGAGGAAAAATAAAAAATATTGGAAATTCCTGAAAAAAGTTACCCATTTATTTCATCTAAATTCTGACTACAGTTTTAGGATTTTCTTAAAATTT
Source organism: Prunus persica (assembly GCF_000346465.2). Lineage (NCBI taxonomy): Eukaryota > Viridiplantae > Streptophyta > Magnoliopsida > Rosales > Rosaceae > Prunus > Prunus persica. The sequence continues at coordinate 17,999,029 of NC_034011.1, read as the reverse complement.
CACATTGTTTCATAGATTTGAGTTCTGCTACTTTGTTCAATAATTTGATATACCAGGACCCAAAAAAAAATTCAATGGTTTTTTTTTAGCCCTTGAACTGCATTATGCTGACTGAAAAGCCTTCTATTTCTGGGCATTAAGTTCATCCAAAGAGCATTTTCTCAATACAAAGAAAAAGGATTTTTCGTTTTGTTTTTGTTGTTGTAAAATGTTTCAGTTGTGGTATTTCAGATGATTCTGAAGGCCATTGAAGCATTGAATGAAAAGAATGGCTCGAACAAATCCTCAATATCAAAGTTCATTGAATCAACATATGGGGATTTGCCAGCCGGCCACAATTCACTTCTCTCTCACCACCTGAACAAAATGAAAGATAGTGGTGAGCTGGTATTCTGGAAAAACAACTACACCAAGCCGGATCCTAATGCACCACCGAGGCGGGGGCGTGGAAGGCCACCAAAACCCAAGGATTCACTGCCACCAGACGCGGTGTTGGGCCCAACAAGGCCTAGGGGCCGCCCGCCTAAGGACCCCAATGCGCCCCCAAAGCCTCCCAAGGTTAAGGTGTCTTCAGGAAGTGGGAAGCCAAGAGGGCGGCCAAGGAAGATGGCTAAGCCCACCGGAGGGTTAAGTGGCTCGGCCACGGTGACAGATACAATGCCCGGGAGGCCAAGGGGTAGGCCTCCAAAAGTGAAGGATTCACTGAGTGCTGAAGTTAGTGTTGAGCAATAGATTTTTATTACCACTTTTAGTGTCTCTCCCTCTGTGTTTTGTAGAATTGGATGTTGTGTTGTTAGTTTAGCTGTGTCATGTCTTAACCGCTAGCTTGTAAAATGTAATGCAGTTGCTTGAGGCTCTGTTGGTTTTTCTAGTTTTTAGAGGGGATATGACATGACTGCTACAAATTATATGATTGGGATTTCATTTCATTTTGTTATCTTATAATTCTTGTGCCAAAATTTCAGCTTCTTTTTTTGGGGGGTCATAATTTCATGTTGCTTGGCTGTGCTTTCTGAAGGCTAATTTGGGTTATTCAAGGTTTATTTGAAAGTTGGGTATTTTCAGTAGGATTTTAATGATTATGTTGGCAATGAGTAGTTTAATATAGTTGAGTTCGGTGTCGTTTTAAATATGGTTCAATTCAGTATCTTTTACCAAACAGAGCATCTTTTTCTTTTTCTTTTTTATACAAGTGATATTGTGGGGAAGGGGTGGTGGAACTTAGAATCCCGATGCAAAAATAAATACTTTTAACTACTTGAATGACAAATCCTTACACAAAATAGAACTCGTAAAATACGTGTTTTCTTTTACAAGGCCGTTACTTTGTGCAAAGTGGTTGCTCAATATTTAATGTTTATGGTGCCTTAGTCTTTATCTGTTGGTGTGTCTCTTTCTTGAAGGCCCTTTTGTCCCATGGTGACTTCATGTGGGGGCTTAAAGGTGGACCGTGGAACCCTCCATATTTTGCGTTGAATGTGGTGTATAATTGATGAAGGATTTTTGTTCAAATTGTTCTGCTGTGGGGTTCAAATTCAGTTGGAAATAAATATATTTAAGGTTTCATAATGGATATCCTACTTTTAATGTTCATAACTCCCAAGGACCATTGGGCGTTGGTTGTGCATTGTGAGTGCTCCATTGCTGGTACCCCCAGAACTCAGCCATTCAGCCACTTGCATTGAGATGTAAACTGAGTATTCCTTCAACCAAAAATCTACCAAAAGTTTGATTTATTTATGAAATTATGGGTGCCTTGTATAAATTAATGATCCGATGTCCTAAGAAAATGCTGAAAGAACACAATCGAGAAGGTAAAGTAATAAAACATCCATCTCCCTTAGTAAACCTTTGTTTAACTCTGATTACCCAAAACGCAATAAAAGCAAAAGTTAAGTGCGACAGAAAATTGAACTATAAACATAAGGATAGCCTCAAATTTTCTGCACATCACTATTCTATTGCATTTACATTTCATCAAACTCACAAGGACTAAGGACAGAATGCACTTACAACGTCAAAAACACATGGAAGTTCATTCTTCATTCCGAGCTCAGCCCACGTCCTTAAATGACAAGCAGCATCATCATTTTAATTCAATCAAGAAGATTGTTTATATGGAAATACTACAGTTCTTCCACTTGCACCGTGAATCCACAATGACACCTCCTTGTCACCACCAAGTTGTCCTCATCAAAACTCTGGTTTTCTGTCAAGAATACATGCTCATGGTTTTCCGGCATGGCAGCTGACGGACCAGCCGGCCTATTTTCATGCACATCTTGCTGGCATGCAAGAGATTGCTCATCATTCGGACTACCATCAACCTGTACATCTAACTTACCGTTCACACTTTTGGTGCTAACTGATGCTACAGATGAGGAGGAATCCCCATAGAGGTTTTCTAACCTTTGCCGAGTTACAACGGAAGAGAGAAGCTGATACCACCGCGAAATAGCCTGCATTTCATTTCTTTTCTTTTCTACAGCCTCTCTTCTTTCCTCTTCCTCTGCATATGCCTAAAGAACAAGTGGCCCAAAAACTCGGTCAAGATCTCTTGGTGAAATGTGCTGGCAATTGAATCAAGAACGGACAAAATTTTGGAAAATTCACAAACAACTTTGATGGACAAATAGCAATTCATCTTCAGAGTGAACAAAATAAAACACCTTCCCATTGGGAAGATTTGAGGTACGATTCAGGAGCTTTGAATAATGAAAGGCACCAAATAAAACTGAATCACAAGAAAAATAAAAATTTATCAAGGTAGCCATGTAGTTTACCTCCACTATTGCATCCCCGAACTCAGCACATACTACTATACCATCAAAGACAGGATATGATTGACCATTTTTGAATTCGAAACCAACCATGGCTGGAGCATAATCAATTTCCAGCCTCTTGGCAACATAAAACACCCTTGGCAACCTCAAGTGCATAGTCCCTGGCGGAAGGCACTTCTCAGACCATACTTCCACATTACCGTGATCATTCTATGCATCAAAAATGGAATTTGTCAGTAACAAGAAGCTCCATTTTGAACTGAAGAACAACCAAACTGACTATTACTGAAGTAGCTACTACTGTTATTCATTCTCGAGCAAATGTTTAAGAAAGAGGGGAGAGAGAGAGAGAGAGAGAGAGAGGCATAGATTAAATAACAGAATTTTTAACCTCAGTAGAATGCTGAAAATATAACCTGTGCATAAATAAAATTTTGTCAAATGGAAGGAAATGCGCAGTACTAGCTTGCAGAGTGGAAAAAAAAATTGAAAATAGAAACAGAAGAAGAAAATGACGCTTTATTCATAATTCATCTACACTTCCAATATGAATGAACATCCACGGAAACTTTAGAAGCAATTCACCTTTGGCACTATCCCATTAACAGCATGAGGCAGATCCAAGGGTTCAAGTTGCCACTTGCCATAAAGTTCAATAGTTCGTTTTGAATTTCCCCCAACATAATTATCAGATTCAGGGTCCTGTACTTTGTGGACTTTTGAAGAACGTTTCAACTCCTGAAGAAATGAAATGGGAGGGGAGGGAAGCAAATATGTAAACAACAATAAACAGTAATAAACCGAATAGAGTTAATGCATCAAGAAGTGCTCCAACTACTATCAACCAAACCAGACCTTCACAGGATGCTCATTGATTTTAACTTGCAGCCCCTCCCGTAGCCATCTTTCTCTTGTCTTTAGTGTTTGCACACATGTCCTAGGGTAAACTGGATGACCTGAACAAAAACCCACAATGGGGCCCTTCGGATGAAGTACCTGATCCTTGTTAAGCCATTTTTCAATAGCATATAGTTGATGGTTTTTATAGGCCTGTGTAAGGAAGTTCAAATGATCAAGCAATGAAAAAACATGCAGCTACGCAACTTACATCTTGTAATATAACATTATCAATTCACTATACCTGCTGATTAGTTGGAAGAGGCTCAGTTAATGCCTTAGTTTCCAACTCCATATCCTCGAGGGAGTTTCTAGTAGCAATAACCGCTCTGTCAGAGATGTTTAAGGATTTAGCTTGTTCATGTCCCGATGAGGATCCAGTGTGTTCTTTCTCCAAATGGACACTGCCGCTTGTTGCTGTCACCTCGAAATCTCTCAACGGTGCCAATACCGCATCCCACCATATTGAATTGACTCGTTGGGATGCTATCTGATACCACTTCAGACAGTACCTGCAGGGTGACCAAGTTGGTATTGAGGATGATTGAAAGTAGTAAGAACAATAACAACAGCAACAGCAACAATAACAATAATAGTAACAACACCGACAATAGCAACGATTGGTGAGCATTTACTAATGACCTACACTATTATAAACTCCGGTCACACACAGCTTCAACCCCGATCATCGCTACGACTGGTGGGCATTTGTAATACTAATGATCTACACTATTTAACAAATAAAGGGCCTCCTACAGGATATGATTTTGATCGGAAAAAATGTGGTAAAAATCCAAATGGAACTAGGATCAAAATATAATTATTTTAGAAATTGTGAATTAAACAGTTCGCTGGAAATGTGACGGACCTGACTGGGATTCCAGTCAGTCAACCCCATTTCAAACTCTGCAAAACCATATTCAAAACTCCAGATAAAATGCAAGAAAACAGAAGCATGAACAGCACAGGTTAAATCAAAACTAATGCACGTAAAGCATACTAAATTACATAATAGTAAGCACTGTTAAACAAGCTTTAGAACTAGAAAATAACACGATTCAGCATGCATAACAAAGAAAAAGAGCAACTTTAGGCAGTTCGGCCTGTTGCTTACATCCACCCTTAGTTTCCTGGTACTGCATAAATCCATTAAAATTTAAATAGGGATTATGGTAACCCATGAAACCTTACACATTACAAATATACAGAAATTTCGACTGAAATCTTTGGGACTTCACAGCAGAAATTCACAGGGCAATCAACCAAACACTATGAACAATCTAAGCACTTCTCTAAGTGAGTCATGTGGTGATTGTCACTGGAGAAGATTTACAAACAAAGTCACGGTGGTGATGTTGCACAATGGTAGAGAAAACATTAGCGAACTGTTCTAGGTCTTCCTCTCTGTGGAGCGAACGCAACCAAGGGGAGAAGGAAAAGAGTTTCAATCTCAGAGGAATTCTCTCTCAAATCTCGCTGGAATGAAGTTAATAAGCAGATGATCAACTGAACCGTTTAATAAAAATGCCGGCTCCAACACAAAAAGACAAGACCGCTGTTTGGAATTCATTTAAAAAAGGCTCAACACACTCTGCAAGATGTGCGCAAAACCCCATAGGGTGTGGCCAACTCCACAGAGAAAGAGACAACTGGAGTTCAAGAGTTAGAATGGTTTAACCTGTGACTACATGAGCATAAGAAAGTATTCAAATCAATGAATAGATCTTCTAACCTTGAGGCAATCCAACACATCTCGAAGCTTCTTGATGTAACGCTGAGGAATTTCCCAATCTAACAAACAATAGGAACAGTCTGTACTGCTTGTAGATTTACTTTAAATGGGTTGAATTGACAATTGATCAATCAATGAGGAAAGCATCAGATACCCATACATTGAAGAATGTTGCCCCCTCAGAATTTTCTCCCTTCTAATATGTTGTGTTGGTGTCTGAGCAGGCCATACACACACATACACTCAGGGAGAGAAGGAGAGAGAGACAGAGGAGAAAGAAAGCCAGAAAAATAATACAACTCGATGACCATTGGTTCTGGTGATTTATGATGTCAAATAGAAATCACGTTTAGTAAACAAATGACAAAAACAAATCAAGTACCCTCGGTCACTTTTTTTTCAGTGATACATCATAATACCCCAGGAGCCTTCTTTTTGCAACCATTATGGACTGAATAGCATGGATTCACATCCTATAGCGCAGATGTGGACAACCAGAGATGATCAGATGTTTAAAAGAAGAAGAAAGGACGATGTTTTACATATGAACTCAAAATATCCATACCAGGCCTTTAATTTAATCCATTTATGCATTCTGAATGGCATCAAGAAACTTGAAGCATGTCTAAGCACTACCATGGCATCTGGAATCGGTCCCAGCTCAGGAACAATGAATTTAAACAATATGCAACCCATGGTATGGACTCACACTTTTTGCAGCACGAAACTGGTAGGAAGTTGATAGTGTGTAAAAAAGTCCACAACAATTAGATTAAAGGTAACTGCATAGCATAATAGTAATGGTGAATATGGATAAAATCAAAGACAATGAAATAACCTGCGAGTCACATCTTTAGCCCCATTCCCAGCAAAAGCAACAGCATATCGCAAAGACGTTTTGCATGCTGCAGCTAGAGCTTCAACATTCTGTTCTCCATCAATAATTGCATTAATAGCATCAATATGCACCCACTTTCCAGTCAAGTTTTCCCCCTTGCAGTATACTTCTGCCCAATACAAAGGAGAACCTACTTTTCTCGATCCAACTGCAGTAGAGATACTCTGGGACGAGTTTCGTGATTCTTCGCTAACAATTCTTTTCATTCTTTTTGAGTAAGAGAAATTTTCATTACCGTTCAAGTAATTCACACCCGAACCCATTTCTCTATCTGCAGTTGGCACTGCTGTAGCAGAAAGTGCCATTTTCAACTGCATTTCAAACTCAAGATCCCCTCTCCTCTTTAATCCCTGTGATTTCTTATTAAGGACTGCTTCTGAGATATCATGATGTGCCCCACAAGCTAATGTATCTAGCATTCTATCATTCACCTCATAAGCATTACAAGAACCTTTGGGCGGAGTGTTGTTACTTGTTGGGTGGCAGTCCTTACTTCTGCATGAACCCATCTGAGAAGTTCCACAGACATTGTCTCTCTCATTACATGAAGGTGATTTACCAAGAGACACAGAGACATCCTGTTTTCTAGCCACCATTGGAGTTGAAGTACTGAATATTCCCCTACTTGATCTGCTTGCATCTTCACTAGAATATTCAGTCTTGTCAGCATCTGGTTTTAAGGAGGCAACATCCAAAATGGACACGAACCTGCCAAGCAACCAACAAACAAGAGTGAAAAATATAGCATTGATATTTTGTATGAGCAAATCTAGAGCAATCAAGTCATTAACCAAATATTTAAAAGGGGCTAAGATTTTTATACTTCTTAGATCATCAATATCCTCACTTCAAAATTCCAGTGTGCAAGAATACTCCTCTCTAAAGCTCAAATTATGCCTTCCTACAAAGTTTCTAGGAAATCAATAGCACTCTAAGTGATTGCTCCAGGCGATCTTCTATGTGACAAATCAGATATGAAAAGCAAAATTAAAATTTTCTATAACAAATTATCAAATGTTATAATGGAATGATGGGTACGAGTATATTCTGCTTCACTAAAGATATCAGCTTCTTGAAATGTAAGTCATACTGACTTGAAATTTTTAAAGAAGGTCATCCTCATTTCAAAAACCAACAGAACAGACAGCAATATTCTTATAAATATTAGGGGACTTTTGTAGTCCAATTTTCAATGAGGAGAAGCTGAAGAAGCATGCAAGAAGCCTTAAGGTGAAAGTCTTCAATAAGAATGATTTTTTCTTTCTCTTTTTACTCCAGAAAAATCACCACATTGAAAATTTAGACAAAAAGATAATTATATTCAAAAGCACTGGTTATCAGCAAGGACAATACAATATTCTCAGTTTTGTCATAACAGATGTCATACCGGGTTGTCAGATTTAAAGCTCTAAAGAGTGCCACAGACAACGCAGCAATCTGCAACAAAAATGATATTCTTAGAGCACTAATTAACTTACAGAAAACAATGCAACCATTATAATTAAAAAAATATATATCAGTCATAAATGTAGACTAACTTTTTTATCAGACTCCAATAGTTCATAGGTACCAGTTTACAACTAGTGACTAGGTCTACAAAAGATAATTGAATCCAAAGAAATTCAGTCAAATTTAAAAACCCTTGTGAAATGATATTAGAAAAAACTGACCTCTTCTTGAGTCCCTTCATGGGTTTCAAGAGCAAAAGTCAGAGCCGAATAAAATGATTTGCTCACACTTGTACTTCTAACACGGAAGTTATTTTGAAACTGTGAATTAGATGTGAACGAATCAAACAAGATAGAACAGTTGTATTCCATTAATCTACAAACAAAGTCAGGATGTATAATGCAAGAAAATAAAGTAAAATTAAAGCCATACCCAAAAGACTAGGGGACGCAAATCCTTTACAGTAGGTTTTGCAACCTTTGATATATGCAGCAAGTGTACTGGAAGAAGAGAAAGTAAAGTAGCCTGCCACATAGGTAGCTTTTAAGAATAGAAGACCGCAAACAAGGCCCAATTTTTGTAAATAGTGTTATCACTGTTATGTTATGGTAAAATGAAAAAGAATAATACAAGTAACAATGGACTTTTGAGATGCTCAGATTATCATGATGACAATGCCAACAATCATCATAATATACAAGAAACAATGACCTGCAGAAGAGCATCATCACAAGCTATACATTTAATGTTAGTGGTATCTTTTATTTTCTTTGATAAATTCAACATGTAAGTTCATGTAGCAAATATTAAGATCACTATTTACCAAAACCAACCTACCTGAATAAGAGCGTCATCACAAGCTCTATCAATCAATCTTCCCCGTGCGAGTAAACAAAGTAAATGAACCTTATGAACAAGCTCAGCCAATTCCTGCAAGAAAACCAGAGAACTTCAAACCCTTTTGGCATTGAGTCATGACAAAAGGAAGGTATAATGAAATAAAATGCCATGTCAAATTCCATATGAAAATCTGTAATTCACCTTATCTTCGGCAGAAGCCCGACGAATACGTTTCCTTCTTGTAGAATCTGGTGTCTCATTTAATTCAATAGTCACTTCATGATCGCCCACGGAATTTAAAATGGGAACTGGGCCATCTTCCCAATCTGCGTCATCCAGTTCTTCCTTAGTGTCCGTAAAACTGCACTGAAAGCTTTCCCGATCAACTTTCTCTTCCCAAGAGACCTTTTTCTTTGCATCTTTACTTCCACCTGCAGTTTCCAAACTATTCCCTCTGACTCTTGAATCCACATCTTCTTCATCTCTCTTTGCCCCACTCTCTGACTGAAATACAACCAACATAAGACAAAGCCTCCAAATTTCAAAAAATTAATTTTCACATACGCACGTGCTCATAACAAAAATAAATGGGCAAACCTTTCCAATTGAATCACATTGACGCAGACTATTCTCAAATTTTTTTCTCCCAGTTTTATTGCAACGCCTCAGAAGTTTGCCCACAGCCTCCAGTGATACGTCGGCAAGAGTTCCTGAAATCAAGATTAAGTATTAACTTCAATCAATGACACAACTTTTTAAGACTCCCTAAGCAAAGCACAGTTTAAACCAACAATAGCTTTGGTTCCACACAACTGTGGATTTCCATTAAATTACTCTAAGTGGCTTCTGCTATTTGTTCCAAATAAAAACTACAACACTTAACCAAACTAAGCCAAGAACTGCTGCTGAATCTGGTGAAGTGGACACTAATGTTTAATCCAATTCTACCTCACCAAGATAAATAAATATTTTCAATTTCACTTTCTCTTCTTTTCCCACAAGTTCTCAGCAACCAAACAAAATATATAAATATATATATATGAAAACATAAATACCAAATGGCACTACAAAACGAAATCAACCCGCAGAACTCAATACACTCTTCAAATCAAGCATACTCACACAACCATTTTAATCTAAACGTTTCTTCGTTCGTTAACTAAAACAATTTTTTTCCAAAAAATTGAAATATTTACAAGTTCAAGAATGCCACAACACAATTAAAACCCCAATTCAAGTAAATGATAACCAGACAAAAAACCAAACAGAACCAAACAAGAAAACACAAAACGACTTTCTCGGAACGTAGAAACATACCTGATGACGATTCTTTAGAACGCTTAGTCTCGTTTTTGCTTCTCATTTTTTACAGGCCCAACTGTACAGGGAGGGGATCGCGCGTAAAATTGTTAGGGTCTACTTTTTTTTTTAAGGGTTAGGGTCTTCTTGGTTGCCGTCGGCGTTCGTGAATGAAGAAGGAATAGTGTGATTTGGCGCGGTAAGCAACAAGTAGGGCTGGGAAATCTACCCGCTAAACTGAAGAACCGACCGAACCGGCCTAGATCGGCCCTGTTCACGGTTCCAAACAGTCAGTCCGATCGAACCAATTGACAGTTAAAAAGACGGAATACTTTGAAAAAGACAAAGGAGAGATAAATTTTTTAAAAAAAGTCAAAATAGACTAAATTGTCCTTATTTATTTTGGATTTCCTAAGGAATCCTTTACATTTGCATATTCTTGTTTGAAAGTTAAGAGGTTTTTCTATTTTTTTTGAAAAAGCTTTGGCTTTTTTCAAAAGTGAAAGTTTTTTTGTGACTAAAACTTAAATTTACTTAAAAGAAACTGCTTTTGTTGTGCTACGAAAATAATCAGCTGTGAAGTAAAGCAGCAAAGTGTTTGGTAATCTATATTTGTAAAAGTGCTGTGAGTATAAAAAGCAGCATCACACTATTTGGTAAAATTTTTGTAGCATTATGTGATCGTGTATAATGACAATAAAGGCCCCATGATGGTTTTTTTTTAAGAAGGCTAAAATTATCATTAAAAAAATGAAAAATGTATAGTTTTTTCTCCCTTTTCTTTCTTTCTTCCTCTCTTTCTTCCTTCCAGCCCCATGTTTTGTTTCTTTCTCCTTTCTTCTTCCTTCCCAGGCCCCATTTCTTTTTCTTTTTTCTTTCTCCCTCTTCACTCCTTTCTCTTTTCTTCTTTCTTTCGAGGCCCCCTTTTTCTTTTTCTTTTTTTCTTTCTCCTTTCTTCTTCCTTCACAAGCCCTTTTTTTTCCTTTCTTCCTCTTCTCTTCTTTCTCTTTTCTTCTTCCTTCCCAGGTCTGTTTCTTTTGGCTATCGTCATCCAAACCAACTCTTCATCCAAAATCTTCAATAAAACTTGTATTTGTTGTGATTTCATACAAATTCTTGTTATATAGACACCTGAAGTTTTCAATAAAAAACAATTCCAACACAAGCAACCCCAATCCAAAATTTCCCAAATGCAACAGTTTCATATAAATTTGTGTTTGTAGAGGTATATATATACACCACAAAGTCGAGCACTGCAATTTCAGAGTCGAACACCTACAATTTCGATTTCTCTCTCTCTCTCTCTCTCTCTCTCTCTCTCTCTCTCTCTCTCTCTCTCTCTCTCTCTCTCTCTCTCCTGATCTCTCTCTATTTTCCCCTTCAAAGCCTTTTTTTTCTCTCAACCATCCCCCTCCTTTCTTCTCCCTTTTTCTTCGTCCCCTTTCCCTGCAAACTCCTTTGCTCTTTTAGCTTGAGCAAGTTTAGGGCTTCTCTTATACAAGCCACCCATCTCCCACATGCCAACCCATCTCTTACCCTAAGAAATTCCCACCCTCTCACCATGCCAAAGGCTTTGATAGCCTCTACAACCCCAAACCAAAACAAACCCACTTGTCGTTTATGCCCAAAATCAAAATTCTACCAACACTATGAACTATTTTGAGAGAAGAGGAAGATATATGTGTTAACATTAATAATGAGTAAAGAGCACCTTCTTCAAAGAGAAACTTAGATGTAGATTTCATCTAATCTTTCACAGAGTAGTAAACAAATTTTTAAAGAATCACAACACTTTTCTGGAAGAATTTCTCGAACTTTTCTTTCTGAGAATCGACCTCAGGAAGCTTTAAAAATGGAGATGGAGGAGGCGTAAATTCTAGGGGAGTGTGAATTATGGCAAAAACATGTAATTTTTTAAAAACATATGAGGGTAGTATAAGGATTATGAAAGTTTCATTAAAAGCTCTGCATGCTTAAAAAAGAAGCATATTTTAAAAGCACCTCGCCACCCGCTTCTCAAATCTACTGCCACTGACCCGTGATTTTGAAAAAAAACGGCTTTCACTTGTTTTACCAAACACCTAAAGTCATAAATTTTTTATAAAAAAACTGCTTTTTTTAAAAACACAGCAACCCCAAACTAAGTGCCTGTTTGGCATTGATTATTTGGGCTAAAAAGTAATTTCTGATAAAGTTTTTGAAGTTTACCTTGTTTGGTAAAAGACGAGATAATAACTTTTGGGAGAAAATAGTTGTTGATGACCATGATTTTGGAAAGCATCTCAAGGGCTGATTTTGTTTCAGATTTTGCACAAAGCAAAATACGGAACCACTGGTGTTTAATGAATTCTAAGAAGTGCCTATAATATCATTGTTAACTTTCATAATTTACATAATATATCCCTTATCTTCTTCCAGACCAGCACGTTCCAACTATTCCTCATCTTCTTCCCTCACAGACCATCTCACAACGTTTCAAAAGTGAAAATCTCTCAGACCTTACTTTCTTAACTTCCTTAAATCCTCTAATAAACATTTTGATAAAGCAACCCATTCCAACTCCTCCCATTTTCATTGACAAAGCATTATTGCACATAACAAATTGAAAGTAAGATTGTTTTACTTCTTTTTTTAAATGTTATTGTTTTAGGGTATCTCTCAACAAAAATATTTAATAAAAGATTTGTATAATTGAAAGTGAGAATGTTTTGGCAAAAATAAAAGTGATCTTCGTTTTTTTTAATATCACTAAACACTTAAATAACAAAATAATTTCAACTTCATATCTTTTTTAGTCATTATACAAAGCTCACAGCACTTTCACACAAAAATTTACCAAATATTCAGAAAATTGATTATTGTCCCAACATCACTTTTGACAAAAAGTTTATCAAACGCCAAACTGTTTTCTTTCACAACTGATTTATCTCACAGCAAATCTGACAGTGATTATTTTCACAGCACAGCAATGCCAAACTGGCCCTAAGCCTTATACCATCTCATTCGGTTCACATAATTATTATATGTTTTAAGAGACGGTTTTCTTATTTAAGCGAGAAAGTACTCTCTTTTTTTCTATTGTTTACTTACTTATTGACCCATTATTATTCATTAAAAAAAAAACACCCATTATTATCATGACATTCTCGATTGATACCATTAATCAATAGCTCTAACAAGAAATCACTTTCTTCTTTGGTCCAAAGTTCATAATTATTGGAACTTTTGCCTTTTCCTTTGTCATTTTCTTCTTGTAAATCCTTCATTTTACTACATCATACATGTAAGAAAAACTTCTTTTACTAGTATATCATGTATCACACATAATTCTCACAACTTTACATCAAACATGTAAACAAGTGAACGACAACAATGATAGAGCCAAATAAGCACATGAGAAAAGACCATTAGGACAAATTCATACTTGCGAGAAAAGAAAGTCCTAAATTTTAGTGATGTGTAGTTACCTGGATGCTTCTTTCTTTTTTTGAGAAAGAGAATTCATTCATAGAACCGAAAACGTACTAAAAACGACATGATACAGTGGCCTCGTTAAAACCTTCCTAGGACAACCTCATGAGACAAACTCCAGGGGAGAAAAGAGTACCACACATGTCATGGACTAACAAGAGAGTCAAATTCAGGTCACTTTGGACCATTACAATAAAAAAACAAATAAAAAACGAAAACTAACACGTAGACCTCCGACAAGAGCCGCAACTATGAACCAACACAGTAGACCTACATAAGAGGACTGTAGAACATCCCAACTGTCAAAAGAAGCCTTTTATGAGCAAAATCATAATCCTTTGACACCCACAAAAACTACAAGGCATACCATAGCATAAATCAAGAGAGAACATGCAGGAGGAACACATAAACAACAGTAAAAGAACCTATAAGAAGCACTCCACTTCAACTTAGAACCGGACAAAGAAAACCTCCTATGACCAAGCATAGTTCTTTGGTCGGCGTAGAGTAAAGAAGAGAACCACATCCCAACAACTACCACTAGTGTAGTTGCTGCAGTCGTCGTTGAAACAGAGACAAAACATCAGCCACCAGGTATCACAATTCTCTAGACGAGAGACACAATCCAGCATCACCACATAAGCAACAATAAAAGGACCACTGAGAAGCACTAAACTTCAACTCAGAACCGGACAAAGAAAACCTTCTATGACCAAACATAGTTCTTTGGTCGGTGAGAGTAAAGAAGAGCACCATATCCTAACAACTACCACCAGCGTCGCTGTTGCCGCCGCCGTTGAAATAGAGACAAAATATCAGCCACTAGACATCACAACTCTCTTGAGAAGAGACACAATCCAGCGTCACTACTGTCGTCGTCATAAAGACAAAGACAACATTAACCACATAGAACACTGCAAAAATAATCAAACAAAACAAACAAACAAACAAACAGACTTAGATCCAAATAAATCTAGACTATCTGGTAAGGGGAAATGGAGGATAAGAGGGGATAAGAGGAAGGGAAAAGATTGGAGAAAAAGAAGGTGAGATGAGGAGAAAAAGGGGAAGATGAGAGGAGGGGAAGAGGGGCAGTGGCCATCTCCCCCCTTAGCTTCCTTGCGGTTGGTTATCGGCAAGGAGAAAGTGGACCAAAGTGCAGGTAGGGTTTTTTAGAGACCTTGTTATATTGTCTATACTAGTTACTTGGATACTCTTGAGCAAATAAAGTATACTTCAATCTTCTTTTAATGATACACCAATCTGAGCAAACAAAAGTAAGTATTACACTTTTATTAATATGTAATAAATACCATTGCATGTATAACTTGATAAACTTCAACCAAAAGAAAATATACAACTTGATACATTCATATAGTTCATTTCATGCTAGTCAAATTATCAAAATCCAAAAAAAAAAAAAAAAAAAAATCATATATGCTTGTAATTAAGCATTAATCAATGTCTCTAATTTTTTGGGGAGTTTGGGTAGCAAGGAGAAATGAGGGTGTGGGCGTGGGTATAATCAAATTACAAAGGCTTACTTTGAATCAATTTATCTATAGATAATATAAGGTGGATATAATTTTTGTATTAAACCAAAGTGTGACTAGTGCCTACTGTAATTTTTTTTGCCATTCAAAAAAATTGGTTGACTTCAAATGTTTATGGATATTTTACTCCCTATATTGATATGGGATGCGTATACAAGGTCTTCAACCTAATCAAAAATTTCACAACTGCATGAATGGCTGACTTTGTAGTTAGCCAACAGAAAGATACAAAATGGGCGTTCCCAGTTCAACTCCAAGAGATACATTTCTCTTGAAACTAATGAATTACATACATGGCTAGATGATATACAATAGGTGTGCACCTTGATTTATATGCAAACCTTGATTATTTTTCATGTTCTAAAGGCCCTCGGGTTTTTATGAAAATTGCTAGACGAGTGAGTTCACATTTGGGTTTTATTAGTTTTTTTTCTTTATCTGTTCCATACTTTTTATTAATTGATAAATTGGTAGAGTGTAAATATGTATAAAATAAAAACATATGTATGCAGACTTGTGCCCATAGCAAAGCAACATAGATAATACAAATAGTGACAAAAACAAAATTGGTATGATAGCATATATGAGAACAAGCATGTGAAGAGATAATAACCATCAAGAAGATGAGAAGCAGTAACCTTGTTTATCTTCTCAAGTGTCTGTTCATCTTCTACCAAAACAAAACCAATGTGAGAATCAGACATAATAGAGTAAGATTTTTTATGGAGTTTGGTATTTATATCACCCATTCAAAAGTCTCACACAATACATCATTTAATGAAATACCTCAAAATCAGTAAGTCTTTTAATACCACCGTATTTTTTCTTATCTTTTAAAAGTCCTAATTGAATACCATCAGACTTGTATTGATGATTTTAAAATCTTAATTGAATACCATCAGATTTTTGTTGATTACTTAAAAATCATAATTGAATACCACTAGACTTTTAAGCTTTAAACAAATCTATTAAAATCCTAATTGAATACACCCCCTTGTCTTTTTGGTCTATGTAGTCTTGCTTTCTTGGACCCTTGTGGTCCAAGAGACTTGTGGTCACTCACCCTTAAATCTAATCTAAGGGTTTAGAAAAAATTAGTTTAAATTTTCTTTTAATTTTACTGAATGACATATTAATTTAACTTGAAAAAAAAAAAAGTTCAAAACAAAAAACCAAAAACATCTCAAAGTAAAACGCGTTCTAACCCTAAAATGTTTGAAAGTGTTCTTCTTCCTCCCATGGCTCACGGTCGCAGCACCTCCGACTGTAGCGTCTCGAACGAAAATCCAAACCCACCCAATCCCTCGCACTTCAACGCGATTGAACTTCGAGGCTCCCACAACCAAGCTCAGTTTCTCGCTCTTCTTCACTTTTGCACTCAATTTTCTACCATGTGCATATGCATCAATTATCAAATATGAATTTTAATCTCGGATTATTGCAACTAAGTTGTTTGTCACTGATAACATGTTGAGCAAGAAGCAGTCTCGAGTATTGAACAAGAACACATTCAAAGATTTTGAGGTTAAACGTGTTTTATTGTGAGTGTTTTTTTTTTGGATGTTCAAGTTAAATTAATATGTCATTTAGTAAAAGTAAAACAAAATTTAAACTAGTTTTTTTTTCTAAACCCTTAGATTAGCTGAGGGTGGGTGACCACAAGAAACGAGACGGGTGGTTTCAATTTAGGAGAAAATCACTGAAATACCCCGTGAATTCATACCTCAATCGAACTTAACCCCCTAAACTAAAAAAATCAGCCAATTTACCCCATTGACAAATTTATATCGCCAATTTAGCACTTGTCATTAGAGTTTGTGAGATTTCATCCAATTTGCTTTCAAACCCAACCAAGGGTGAGATATTTTGAAGGCTATTTCATCCTTTTACACCCATTCCCTCCTTAACCACACCCATCTTATTGCAATGGCGCAAAATATAAAAAATAGAAGCCCTAAATGTGTTCAGCTCTATTTCACACTTTCATAGAGAACCCATTTATAACAGTTGAGGTTCTATGCGTGTTCTAGAGAGAAGAAGAAGAAGAAGATGCGAAGGAACATACCTGGAGTAGATAGTTCAGCCGAGGCCAAGTCGAGCATGTGGATTAGAGAGGAGGAAATTGTATGAATATGAAGGTGCAGAATTGAGGCCAAAATGAAGACATGTTGGAGGGATGATAATCCAAGGAGGAGGTTCTATGTGTGTTCTAGAGATAAGTTTGGTGGTGGGTGTGGTTGGAAAGATTGGAAAGACCCAAAATTTTGTGATTAGTATTCACATGTAATTTTGAAACTATTAAGTAGAATAAAGCAGTTGGAAGAAGAGAAAGCCAGAAAGAAGAAGGTTGTGCAAGACATGAGAGCAAGAGAAAAGAAGGCTATAGAAGAGATCAAACAGAGAGATATACATTTTCGCAATAGCGTGTGTGTTGGGTTGATTTTAATGTTGGGGTTTTGTATTGTTTGGTTCTTATTGAGTTTTATATATTTTCACAACTGCGGTGGCTAGTTTAGCGCCATTTCAAGTGCATTTGAACTAAATATCCATTCAAAATTTTTATGCTAAATTGCATCAAGTATAACCAAAAGATGATATTTCATTCCAATTCAAATAGAGTAAACTGATAATGCATCAATTTAATTTCTTGTTCACATGACAAGTTCCCAATTCAAATACAGTTTTACTTCCCAAAATACTAACTTCCCAAAGTTCTGACTTCCCAAAATACAGAGGACTACAGTTTTACTACCCAAAATACCAAGCTTAACAAAAAGTAATCCCAAAATACAAACCCCAACCATAAAATTCACATAGATTCTTCTTATACCCTCCAAGGCTTTGCTTTGTTGGCAGGGAAATTAAACCTCCTATGAGGCACTTAACTTGATTGACCAGTTTGTGAGCCTCCAATGCCTTGACCAGTTTGTGAACCTCAATGCTTTGACCACATTGTGGACCTCCATGTGATTCAGCAATTTGACTGGACCGAGACCTTACTCTTTTGGCAAGGGATTTGTGAAGGGAAACATATATCTTTTTCTTCAAAATGAATTTAGTCATAACATATAACACAAAAACATTCATAATGACAGATTAATTTTGTTAATTCTAGTTGTGTTAAGCCTTTTCATTTAACCCAAGTATCTTATGACCTAGTCTCCTTGAACACAAAATAGAAAGGGAGAAAGGAATAGAAATTTACCCTAGATGACTATTTCTTGAACAAGCCAAGAATGATCACCTTTGTAGGAAAATGCCTTCTTTTCTTCCTCTTCTCACAAGCTCCTCAACCCAAGACTCCAAGAGTGAAGCCCTCTACTTTAGAAGAGGGATGATGTCTCACCTACACATCAAATCAAAAGAATGGAATGCCAAAAACTCTAATTAGGTTTTGAGACAAGTTTTTTTTTTTTTGTCAACAGACAAGTTTAGCTTTTATAGAAAAAAGCAAACAAAATGTGAAAGAGAAAATCTCTCCCTTATGGCCGGCCACTAGAATGAATGGGTTTCACTTGGGTCTTTCGACTTTTGTGTTGTCATACAACACTTATCCTTGGGCCCAATTGCCTTTTGGGTATATTTAAAACCCCAACCCATTTATTTATATCAAGTTAATTCCATAATTAACTCTTAATTGTGAATTATGATTTAACTCTTAAATCACTATTATAGTCTTACTACTTTGACTTTATCAAACTATTTCCTGTCAAACATGTTGACTTTGACCTTTGACTTTTGACTCCTACTTTCTTTTCTCTTCACTTGTTCCTCTAATCTCATTTCTCGGTGTGCAATCTTTAGGTTCCTTTTAGCAAGGTAGTGGGTTGACTCAACTTCTCTAAGTTGACTTGTGAATTAAATATCACTATTTAATTCTTCATATTAGTGAAGGTCAATTATGATTGAACCTTTCAAGACTTCCACAAACCATGATTGACGCCTAGCAGCATGTTATGGTTATCCGAGGTAATTAGGGTGTAGGGAAGAACCTATTCAAATTTGAATGATCGTGCAATTGAATCATTCTCTTATACTCCTTATTCACATTATTAGATAAAGGAATCTAATGTCAAATATCATAATGTGAATTATTCATTTTATATTATTATCCTGATAAGATTTGAAGACCTCTTCTTTCATATCTTATACACTACTTTGTGCAAAGATTTGATTGATAATATCTTTGGAGTATTATCTCTTTTTACTAAGAGTAGAGATTCTTTGTTGTACATTCATTTGTCTCCATGACTTTATTAAGAGTCTTGATAAATACCTTTGAGTTATGTCTTCTTCAACACAACTGTATAGTGCTCTCAAAGATAAACAACATAGCCACAAGACATTTATGATGTCTTAGGTCTAAGGATTAGTTTGCACCATTGCAATCTATGAGTTCCAATTTGACATGTGAGTAAAGACTTCCATTCTAGAACTAATGTATTTGATCGCGTTCAGTATACTCATTCTCCTGCAAGCATTTACATACATATCTTGGTGTCACCACACTCAATGATTTGAGACCTCGTCATTCTCTACATATAGAGAAGATATTGCGTGTACTAGTCTTTGCGGAATATCACCCCCAACTGATACTCCTATGACCATGGACATATTTATGATTAGGGATCATGGTAAGTCTCAATGTATGCAATCTCATTACATAGTTCTCATGTCCACTTATATATATTTTTAGGACTATAGTTGTTTTGTATTTCATAAGATAACATAATCGTGAAGCCACCTTTGTAAGTAGATTTGCTACGTTATCTTCTAAAGCCACCTTGAGTACGCCAATTTCACCTTGAGCAACATATTCCCTGATTATGTGAAAGTGCCTCTGAATGTGTTTGAATCTTTGATGAGACCTTGGTTCCTTGGCTTGTACTATAGCCCCATTGTTTTCATAGTATAAAATAAATGGCGACTTAATGCTTGGAACCACTCCAAGTTCAGTAATGAACTTCTTCATCTAAATAGCTTCATTTGCTACCTCTGATGTAGCTATATACTCTGCTTCAGTTATGGAGTCTATAGTAGTGCTCTACGACAACATCTCCAACTGATTGCCCCTCCGTTCAATATGAACACATATCCAAAAGTGGATATCCGGTTATCAACATTAGATTCAAAATCTGAGTTTATGTATCATTCCACTAGTAATTCTAGGTTTCCTCTATAGACTAGGAACATATCGTTGGTCCTTCTCAGGTACTTCAACACAGCCTTCACAACATTCCAATGTTCTAATCCCGGGTTCGATTTATATCTACTTGTGATGTTCACAACATAGTTGATATCGGGCCTCGTGCATAGCGTGACATATATTAGACTCCCAATTGTAGAGGCATATGGGATGTTGCTCATATACTTCACTTCCTATAGGGTTTTAGGACTCATGCTCTTAGACAGATGGATACCATGTCTAAAAACGCTTCTTAGATTATTCCATACAAATCTTCCGAGCACCATATCTACATACAGGGATTGAGATAATCTAATTAGTTTTCTCAATCTATCTCTATATATCTTGATACCCAGTATGTAAGATGCATTA
>NC_034011.1:17886050-17973550 GCF_000346465.2 Prunus persica | reverse complement strand
GTTCAACATTGATTGGTGTCTCAAAGACTCCCCCAACCGCCCATACATGTAATGTTGTAACAACGTTAACTCCTAAAAAAAGAGTAAAATACTTCAATCGAAAAAAAGATAATTAGAAAAAGAAAAAAAAAAAGGTAAAGCCCAAACCGCCTTCCCCGAAACGAACCACAGCTACCCTCAATTATATTCAGAAACCCTAAAACCTTTTTCTCCGTTGTAACCCACTCGTCTACCTCCCCATCTCAACCCTACTTTCCACAGGCACCAAATCTCTCTTTCTCTCACGCCTCTCTTTGTGATCGTTGTCTCAGTTCCTCGAACGCTTCTTTAATCGTCTCCTGGTATTTTCCTGTCCCTCTCTCTCTGTCTCTCTCTCTCTCTCTATGATCTAATTCTTTGTTGCTGTACACCTTTTAGGGCTTCTGATTTGAAATTCTTTGTAGATTTGTTGTTACTCGGTGTTTTCCGCCAATTAAAAGTAGTTCTCTTTCTTTCTGTTCTTTGATTTATAGTCGATGCGAAAAGATCGCGTTGATTTTAGGTTTTTGGCGATCTGATTCGCCCGCTTTTTGATCTGAATCATTATTTGTTCTTGTAACTTGTTTTCTGGTTTGATTTTCTTTACATTCAACTGTTTCTATCTTTCTTTTGGTTTCAAGATGGGGTTGTATTGTATATGTTCGTTCTCTAAACAATGAAATTGTTGCTCTTGGAAACAAATAAGTCTGACAAAGTTGATTTACA
Organism: Prunus persica; assembly: GCF_000346465.2. NCBI lineage: Eukaryota > Viridiplantae > Streptophyta > Magnoliopsida > Rosales > Rosaceae > Prunus > Prunus persica. Next base: position 17,972,806 of record NC_034011.1, on the reverse strand, counting down.
AAGCGATATGAGTAATTTTGAAGTGTTTGTTTGCCAATCTTAACCGAGTTGGGGTTATCGTTATTGATATTTTTTTGTTTCATTTTGTTTTGTAATTTCAGGTCTAGATCTCCATTTTAGCAGAAGGATTTCACTTGTCTCTCGTTTGGATGTCTACTGCTTTGGATATGTCGCTTGATGACATGATTAAGAACAGCAGGGGTAATCGTGAGAGAACTAGAGGTGGTAGGGCCCCTCGTGGCCGTGGTGGACCACGTGGGTCCTTTAATGCTGGAAGGATGGCAGCTGGAAGAATTCCAGGTGGAAGAATGACAGGAGCAGTTCGTAGAGGTCCTCTCCCAGTGAATACTCGGCCATCCTCGTATACCATTGCCAAGGCAAGCTAAAAAATGTAGATGTTTTATGATATGCTTGAGAATATGATTTTAAAACCCAAAATACACGAGGATCTCTAAAACGTTTAGAAAGTCAAATACGAGAGGATCTGTGACGTATGTTGTTCATGGAGAAGCTCATTTTGGCTTTTGGCTCATCTTCTAAAGCGCTATCGTCGTCCACTGCATATGTACCATTATCTTCGAGATTTATCTGTACTTGTGGGTTAATTGGGTTAATTTCTGGGGACTTTGAGGAATGGCGAATTATCTTGTTATCTATTCATGAGCTGACATTTGTTTTCCCCATCTGGATCTTTTTCTGCATTCTTTCATCAGTCTACCCGCCGAACCAAGCGTTTCCCATGGCAACCTGATTTGTTTGAAGACAGCATTAGAGCTGCGGGGATATCAGGGATTGAAATTGGCACAAAATTATATGTTTCCAACTTGGACTATGGAGTGACAAATGAGGATATAAGGGTACAACTTGAGCCATTTATTTTCATCTTAAGCGCTTTCTATAACAAATTTCTTGTAACGTTCCCCTGAAACATCACGTGAAACTGCAACTCAGGAACTTTTCTCTGAGATCGGAGAGCTGAAACGATATGCGGTACATTTTGACAAAAATGGCCGTCCAAGTGTGAGTTATTCTCCTCCTTATCTAGACTTTGTCCCTCATTTTATTTTCTATCCGGATTTGTTGTTCTGCTTATATTTGGCACTGATCCTCAGTTAAAATCCTGATATTGGTTGTATAGTCTAGAAATGAGTTAAAGAATTGGAATTAGATGAAATCATGAAGGAAGCATTGTTATCTAGACTTTTTCCCTCATTTTATTTTCTATCCTGATTTGTTGTGCTGGTTTTATTTGGCACTGATCCTCAGTTAAAATCCTGATATTGGTTGTAAAGTCTAGAAATGAGTCAAAGAATTGGAACTAGATGAAATCATGAAGGAAGCATTGTTAAAAGATTTATTTTTTGTTATTATATCTGGCTTCAATTCACTATCCCATCAAAACATTCTGAGGTCCAACAAAGAAGTGGATATATCAAAGCTTTTAATTTGTTCTTTATATTTATTTGCACATTTTACACTTTTTTAAAGAGGCATTGTCTCCGTGGTTGTCCATTAGCAGTTTGATGTATAGAACTGGCTTTCGGACTCGAACCTTCTGCAAAAAGCCAGTTTAGGTTTTATCTTCCTCTGTTGTTTGACCTTGGTGTGTATTTTGAAATAGTTTATTTATGTTTAACTCCCGACATGAGCGGTCCATTAAGAATTGTTGAATTTGGGTATGTCCGGGTCCCTAAGTTATATGTAATCCATTAGGCCTAGCCGCAGAATTATTTGATGTATACTGTTGCTCATCTTGATACTATTCAATAGACACATTACTTTGGTGGTCAATTTCATTGAGGGAAAGATGTTTGCTGTTTTTGTCACAGGGTTCTGCTGAAGTGGTTTATACTAGACGAAGTGATGCATTTGCAGCATTGAAGCGGTATAATAATGTCCTATTGGATGGGAAGCCTATGAAGATTGAGATTGTTGGTGCCAATGCAGGGATGCCTATTTCAGCTCGTGTGAATGTGACAGGAGTGCATGGAAGGAAGAAAAGGACTGTTGTAATGACGTATGTTTTTTTCCTGTTCACACTCCATTTCTTTCATATTTATTAAGCAACTGACACTGCAATTATAGGCATGTATCATGTTACACATAAACCCAAAGACCATTTATGTGCCATAACAGTCGTAGTTCATCCTTGAGATTATTGATTTTTAGTTTTGGAGTCTTTTCTTGCTGGACATAAGCCTATTTACATGGACACTTTTAATGATTAAATTACAATATGGATGTATGAATATGCTTGCAGCTTGTGGTTAAAGGATAAGGGGAGATGTTGAAGATAGCCTTGAATAATCACATATTGCTTCAGTTTCTACCAAATATTTTTTATTTGGGGAATTGTGGACAATGTTCATCTCCCATTTATGTTATCTGGTATCCAATGAACACCCCTAATAACATTCTTCTTTGTTATTTTCTATTAGATCTTTTGGTTAAATATGAATTTTCCCGACCAATTTTTCTTTTTTTGGTCTAACTTACTAGCGATGCTTTCCATTATAAGATCAGTATGTTTGCTGTCTCCTTGTGGAGAGAGGTTCTTTCCGAAGTCCTAGGTTATCCGTCTTTCCTTTTTTTGAAAATTGTGGTTGGTTAGATGTTTGGGTGGGGTTATTATCTTTCCAACTTCTATTTCCTTCCTCATATAGTCTCCTTGAACCTAAATGCAGGCACCTTTTCCTCAGTTTCATAGAAACTTGAATGATGGATAATTCCAGGAATATGCATACTTGTTCTACCTTCTAAGTGATCTTTTTTTGCATCCAAATTGGGTAGATAAAGAGCCATTCTTCTGGCTCCACTTTGTTTTTTTTTAAAAATCTATTTTGAATTTTTTATACTTCAATTGGCCACCAGTCAATTGATTCCTCTCCACTTAAGTTGATTTAACAGGTTGGTCCCGATTTCAGCTAAGGTGCAAATTCTTTCTTGGTTGGTGGTTCACGGAAGGATAAATACCTGTGACATGTTCCAGAAAAGAAGACCTCTGGCATGTTCATTTTCACATTGTTGTGTGTTGTGTAAGGAGGGGGAGCATGTGGGCCATTTATTCTTGCATTGCAGATTCACTTGACTTATCTGGAATCGGTTTTTACAGGGCTTTGGTTGGGTGGAGGGTGTGCCCAAGAAACTGCAATTTTGTACTGAGGCTTTACTGGTTTATGGTGGTTCGACTGTTTTAGGTGTTTTGTCTGGGTTTTCATGTTATGGCTGTTGTTTGAGGTGTCTGATGAACTGCTATTCCATGTTCCGTGTAGGCCATTTTGTTTTGTCATAAAACACTTCATGTTTCTTATTAAAAAACATGTTGCTTGTCTTCTCATAATCCTTTGTTTGTCTTCCTAGAGCGCACTTACTAAGTCATCGGTTCACAACAGTTTCTTATACTCCATGATTTGTAGGCTTTTTGTATGTGCGGTGCCAGTATTGTTTGGATGACAAAAAATAAATATCTTTATCATTTTTTGTATTCCTCACACATCTTTTAATGTAGGCCTGGACCTGGTCGTGGTGGTGGCTATGCTTTGCCTATGGTTAATCGTGGTTCTGGGTAAGTCCCTATCTGTTGATCTTGTTAATACAGAAGTGTGTCTTTTTGAACTGTCAATGTTATTTTAATTTCAATGATGTAAATCTTATATGCTAGAGTTCCTGTAGTGTCATATGCTTGTTGAATGACTTATGCATGTTAGAAAGATTTGCATCAATTGGGTCGTTTGTGGGGTTGTTTAGGATGGATATGAATCTCAATGTTGCCTGGGAACTTAATTGGTGTTTTATTATTGTGGTTTGCTCCTTGGACCTTGTATTTCTTGTCTTGTTTTGTACTCCTTTCTTTGTATCTTGTACAAAAAGTTGGCGTCTGAACATGGGAAGAATTAGGGTTTTGAAGGGGGCATGATCAAAATATTTTGTGGCTGCGATTTGGGTTATACATGCAGAGAATGAAGAAAATGGAGAAGAAGAAGACTTCCAGGCACCAAATCTAGCATTCCTTAGGCATCACACATAGGCTGAATTGCACCAACAGTAGAAGATTACTAGGCATCATACCTAGTGTTCCGTAGGGATCATATTTGGGCTGAATTGCATAACCTAGTGTTCCACTATTCCGCCGCGCATCATCGTAAGGCTGAATAGTAGAACGCAATTGAAAAGGAAAGTGTTATGGCTGCTGCTCTTCCTCTGAACTTGGCCATTGAGTTGAGAAGATCAGACCCATCTAGGGCCTTTATTCTTAAGAAAAAATGTACTGGGCTTTTTAAATGTGAAATTACTAGAGCAAATTATAACTCCATAGCACCAGAATAATCTAGGCAACTAAATGCTGTGACTTACTGACTGAGGGAAGTCAGGATTTACGGTAACAACTCAATAATGACTGTAGTAGCCTAGCCTAGCTTAGAAATGTAACCTAAGCTGGCTTGGGCTTCAAGCTTTATTTTTCCTTGATCTTCATGCATTCTTCGTCCCTTATCTTTCTCTCTCCCAATTTATTTAAGAATTGGTATTAAGAAAGTGATTTGTGCAAAGATTTTGTTGAAGGAAAAAATAATAAATTCTGGTATATGGGCTAGAGATCCAAATTTGGCAACTTCAACTGAGAACTCCTAAGACTGGTTACAAATGCCAAATATTCATTCAGATCATATGGGAGGGTCCTATTGGAAGTTGATAAATTCCAAGTCAGTCGGTTTGATTGAGCTTTAGGTGATTCTTGTTTCTCTTTTTGGATGGGCTCAACAGACATTATCTTCAACCAGTAATTTCTATGGAACTTAATTATAGTTATTCTGCATTGTATTGCAAAATAAAATTATTTCTAATATATATTTTGCAATTAATCTAACTTCTTTTGGTATGGGTTACTTACTAATGTTGTAGGAAGGCCACATTGAAATCCCATATTTTAACAGACTGTTTCTGGTGTTCCTTTTGCCTGCTGTTTCTCTGTTACATTGTAAGTTTGCAACAAAAACGGCAGGATTTGATAAGATGAAATGTAACCAACACACATTCAGTAAAAAATGATTTGTAATGGGTCACTGCTGTGTGCATTAAAGTTGAGCTGTTTGAACTATGTTTGAGTGATTGCATTGTGTACATCAGCTGGAGCTGTGGATGCCTTCTCTAGTATGTCAGCATGCATGTGTTCAGTCTTGAAATCTCTTCATCATCTACCTATTGACTTATAGAGCAATCCAGCAGTGAAAATTAAGAACATGTATTGGATGCTTATCTTCCCAGTTATTTTGAAAGAAACTTTGTCTTCCCAGTTGATAATTTTATCTTTTATTTATTTATTCTCCAAATCAGCGGTAACTATTTTTTGTCTAGAGTTAGTCGGCAATAGCTGTTGTATGATATATGTGCTGCTGTTGGATTTCAGTAATAGCTGTAGCATTTCAATGTGTGATTATAATGTTGCTGGGTTTTGTAGCAGGAGCAGTCGTGGAGGGATCAGAAATGGTCGCGGCCAACCACGTGGGAGTGGGAGCGGCCGTGGGCGTGGTCGCAGTGGGCCAGGGAGGAAGAAGCCCGTTGATAAGTCAGTTGATGAACTTGACAAGGAACTCGATAGCTACCATGCAGATGCCATGCAATCTTAGTAAAACTGGAGCTGTGGGGAACTTGCTGGTATCTCGATCAGTATTAGCTATGGTAGCTGTACAAAAATGACCGTTATGATTTTCGAGATGTTGACTTATTCTGCTTGGATGTCTCAATGCTTTTCATTCTGGGCTAGCAAATAGAGGAAATGAAGCTGTTGGTTGATTTGAAAGTTTTTTTCTTGGTAGAATTTATTTCGTGTAATATGATGATGCTTTAATGTTCCGACGATTTGCTATATCAGATAAGGTAGTTGTGCATATTGTTTTTGGTGAAGACGTGGGACAACTCATGCACCCAGAAGTTTCAAAGAGGGATTAGCAACCTGTTGTATATTATTGAAATTGGCCAAGATCATCTCCACAGTTTGTTTTTAGTATTAAAGTTTTCATTCTAGCGGCGAAGAAAAGCAAGATATGGCATGGAATTTGTTTTTGAGTGAGGCTTCGTGGTAGATGCTTTGTTTGGGCCTTCATTTCATGAAGAACAGAACAGAATTGCTTGCTCTTGCAAGTTGCATGCTTTTATAGTATGCCGATAGTAACCCTCAATGTAGTCTGATTTATTTTGTTGGTAGTGGATGACCAAGTGCATTCTTCTATGATTAAAACTGCCTTTTATTTCAAAGTTACAATACAATATAACATGTACATAAATAACATATTGAAAGCATAAATAGAGAAGTTTCTGTGATTTGTAAAAAAAAAATTTCAAAGGAAAATGCTAGGTGTATTAAATTTTTATACTACATTATGTAACATCTCTTTAATAAAGGTAAGTCTCATTTTATTAGTGAGTTTCATCTTTTTTAAAGAAGTGGTATATAATGTGGTATAAAAATGTGGTAAGCTTAGCATTGCCCTTCTTCAAATATAATGCTTTATTATTAACTTGTGGAAAAAAAATAAAATAAATAAAGAGAGATAGAACCATCATCATTATTACACACGCGGTGTGCCATGACGGCATGGCCAAGTCCATTGGATCTAATTTTTTGATCCAGACACAGCTCATTAATATTTGCGTTAGTGCCGTGTTGTGCCCCATTTAAACGGGCTAGGGCAGTATGTACCGTTTGACACCTCTACACATGCCTTGGAGTTTGGAGCTGAAATGGAGAGATTTTCGTGCAATGAGGAGCACTTTTTGCTATTCTTGGCCAATAATACAATGACACATGAGATAACTTTTTCACGTGTCATTGTATTACTGGTAGAGGATAGCAAAACAGTTATATCCCTTTTATAAGTAAGTTTTTTTGCCTGAAATGAGCCTTCTATAACAGTGGAGTGTGTCAAGGAGTTCAATCCAGCATTTTTTTAAAATTTAAATTTATTTTTTTTTCAGTTCAATCTAGCTATTCAATAATAACAATTCTATTGATCGTACATCTATTAAGCATCCCCTCACACATAAATAAAGTTAGAGAAATTGTCTTTAGTATTTAAGCCTACAAGTGTACATCATACAAGTTCGTAGGTTACTTTGACACGAAAAAGGAAAGAAAAAAGTTTTTTTTTTTTTTTTTTTGGGTACAAGCGATAGTTTTTTAGTAAATTTAGGTTTTACCCATAAAAAAACTTTCACTTTTGGAAAAAGCCAAAGCTTTTTCAAAAAAGACAGAATAACCTCTCAACTTTCAAACCAAAGACATGCAAATGTAAAGGATTTCTTAGGAAATTAAAAAATAAATAAGGGTAATTTTGTCCATTTTTGCTTCTTTTAAAAATTTTCTCTCTCCTTTGGGTTTTTCCAAAGTCTCCCTAGTTTTTTTGTTGTCATAAAAAAATATAGGTGATAGTCCAAACTACACAGGTATGGGAGTTTCTCTTACATACTCTACTAAGATAGCTTCGAATGTAAGTTAACACATTTTTATTTTGGGCTAGATGACATCAGAATAAAAAGAAAAGTTGAGGTGTATCCAATTCAAACTTTTAATGACTTTCATAGAGTTTAAAAGTCTGGAGGTATTCAATTTAGACTTTTAAAGAGTATATAAAAGTCTAGTGGTATTCAATTGTGACTTTTAAAAAGTATTTAAAAGTTTGGTGGTATTCAGTTATGACTTTTAAAAAGTATTTAAAAGTTTGGTGGTATCCAAAAAGTTAATGACTTTTAAAAAGCTTATTAAATGAATTACTTTTCTATACTTTTAAGGCTAATTGTCAAGAGCAAAAGTCTTGTCAATTTACTAGTGACTTTTATCAACTCGATGAAAGTATTTAAAAATTTGTCATCTTGTCAATTTACTAGTGACTTTTATCAACTCGATGAAAGTATTTAAAAATTTGTCATCTTTATGAAAGTCACTTACTTAAAAAAAGTCTTTATAAGTATGAATTGAATACACCCCCTGATTACAAAACTTTTCTAGATTGTACTCGATGCTTCTCTTCTAAGACTTGACCAAATTCAAACCTTCCCACTCAGCTCACACACTGCCTACACGACCGTGCTTTCCTCTCTCCATTATTTCACCTTCTATATTAATAGTTTCCTTTCTCCATTTCTTCTCTGCCCCGCTGCTGCTCTAGTCCTTTCTCTTCTCTTCTCAACAAAGTCAAAAAATACAAAAACATAAATTAACGGTTTAAATCACAATCGAAAATATGTTCGGCGTCGTCTTCCCGAACCGTAGCTTCCCAATGGACATCTCCTCCTTCTCCCAAATCGATACCTTCCACTGGATCCTCGACATGAAGACCTTCGTTGGTATTTTATTTTCCTTTTTGTCCATTTTTCCAATTTCCCAATTTTTTTATCTTCGGCTCACTCTATCACTCAAACCTATGATTTTTCTAACGTGCGCAGGGGAGGCCTACGCTCAGGTCCGCGAAATGTGTATCTTCCTCTTAAACAACTTCACCCTCCCACCGGACAAAGCCCTAGCCGTCTACATCCAGTCCCCCGGCTCGTCCTTCTTCTTCTGCGGCGCCGTCACCGTGGCTCGGCCATCGGCTGTGCTCTCCTTGCCGTGGCCGGCGCCCGGCGGCGAGCTTCAGCTCACTGCCGACGCGGTGCCGCTGTCGGCCAAAATCGGTGTGTCGGTGGAGGACCTGGCGTCGCTGCCGTCGCTCGACGTCACCGCCGAGAAGCGAATAGAGCGAATGGCGATGAAGGTTGGGGAGAATCTGTTCAATTTCATGCAGTCGTTTTGTGGTGTGGATGGGTCTAAGCTGGTGGTGCCTACGGATATTTTGGATCGGTGGTTCAACAAGTTTCAGGAGAGAGCTAAGCGCGACCCTGAGTATCTGAAAGGCTTCGCTTTGTAGTTTTGTAAGCTCTGCTCTGTACTTTTCTCTGCATTGTTTGGTTAAACGAAGTTGAATTTTAAATTTGTAACGTGTTTTATGAAAATTGTGAGTTGATTTTGGTACTGCCTGTTTTTTGTTTGGGTGAATTTCGATTGATGACCAGTTTCAAACCAACTGTTTAGCAAAACGCTAGAAAACTTCGCTCTTACTTCAGAAATGCGTGGGAAACTTTACTGGAGTTTTGGTGATGACAAGGGTGTTAAGGGACGAGAAGAGTAGTTTCAAAATTGTGGGTTGTGAATGAGAGAGAATTGGTGGTATGGTATGTTAGGTTTTTGGGAAGGGCATGCAGGTAGAGTTTTGAATGCTGGGAGGGTTCTGTCTAAAGAATGCAATTTAGCTGAGACAATGGTGGGTTGTTTGAGTTGTCAGTCTGGATTTGCGATGCTAATGCTGAAATATGGCATTATTGGTGACATAAGTTATTTTGAATTAGAGGGCGAGAAATCGGTTAATCGGGGTACTCTGAGTTGTTAGTCTTCTTTCATCTAGTCACATTATTAGATAACAAAGTGTGTTTGAGATTAGACTTGGCTTCAATTTTGTTCATTTTGAATTTTACTCATGTGTTGTTGACTGGCATGTACTTTAAAAAAAAAAAAAGGAGAGATGTAAATGTTGATATAGATGAGTGGTAGTACCCTTCAAAAAGTGTATCGAAGGCTCTACTTACCCAGACTTTATGCTGGATGATTTTAGGCTGTTGTTATAACTTATGTGGATGTACTGCAGTTGCACTGTGCTATCCAAGACTGTTCATGCTGTAGTTTTTTCACGGTAGTATTTTATGTCCTCATTTTGATGCAGTCTAGAAGTCATAGTATTTATGCTTTTATGTTAGGAGAATCTGTGAAGTGGTAGTCGTTAATATCGTTTATTATAAATGAGTAGTTCGAAGAAAGTCCTGAGAGTTTAAGGTCATTACAGAAACCATATCTTTTGAGATATGAATCAACTTTACAGAATTTTCCTGCAGCGTACGCTTAGGATTGTGATGCAGTCTAGCCCTAGGTGTTACGCCTAAGATATATCGAATCAAGATGGTAGTTTCTTATATTTTCTTAGTGAACTTCTTTCCCTGTTCCTTAATTCCTATTCCATTTCACTACAGTTTATAGCCCAAGTTACACTATCAATTGCATTTTGTTCCGTCTTTTTCTATATCAAAATAAAAGACTTTCTACTTTCTAAGATCAGAAGCGCACCCAAGAACTCAATGGAATTGAACCAATTTAGAACTTGACGGAATGGAATAGATTTAGAAATGAGATTATTATCTGGTGATCTACTAGACAGTATCAACATTTGCTTGCTTTGTTCTGCTACCTTGAGTTGAGACGAGCAGTTTTGTATATGCTTGAAATGTGGTTGAGGGACAATTGTTGATGCCTTGGACTGCATATAGTTGAGAATTTTGTTGTCAATAATATTTTAAAATCGAGTGCCCATTTGGATGGAACAATTTATAGGATTTGGTAACTTATGTGTTAACTTAGGAAGATCTAAATCACATTAACATATTGTATCACATGTTAAAAAAGGTGTTGCGAATGTAAGTTTTATCGGTACTGCCCTTTGTGTTATCAACATGAAATGAAATCCACCATCTTGTAGTTATTGAAGGTCCTTCAAATTTTCTCTTAGATATCCTTTGCATGAAAATGAACATGAACAAATTTCTTGGCAATCTTTCGAAATATCAATTATATGCTGTATCCTTGCAAATTTTTCGCCCTGCTTAATCTGCCTCATTTTTTGATTGTTGTGGTAATTTGTAAGATTTCTTGGACACCAAGTGACTATTTATTCAAAGCAAATAAGAAATTGCCGTGTTAGTTCGTGTCGAAAAATTAGTATTTAGTATTGTTGATCTTGAAAATATGGGGGAATATTGGCCAATGATCGTGAACGATGTTGTAAAGTTAATAATGGAGCCCAAAATGGTAGAATCCACTACCTAATTGATTGAAGAATATTAATGATGTTTGTCTGCCAAACACTCGAGGGAAGCCAAATGCTTATGAGTGAACAACCAATATTTTGGCCTATAAATACACCTCTATCAGTAGAAAACATAGCTCTCCAAAAAAAGATGAGAGCACACCAGGTGAGAAAGAAAGAAAGCCCCGGTAGAGAAGGAAGAGAGAGAGCTTAGAGAGAAATTCTCCAAAAGAGAAAAATCAGTAAGCCACATATATTGTAAACACTAAAGTTGTAGCCCTATTATTTTACATAGTGGAAAAGTTACTGTTGCTGCTCTCCGAGGACGTAGGCATGGCTGAACCTCGTTAAATATTGTCTCATTTGCTTTACTTTATCGCACATATTTCAGTTATTTTATAACATGTTATCAGCGTGAAAAGCTCTTAGGTATAATTTTTGTACTGCACTATTATTTATAGTACTAACCATTGTGTTGATGTAAGGAAGAAAAGTAGTGGAGGAGTTGTGGTCTGCTAGAGAGATATACGAGCAAACCCACCAAAACATGATAAGCTCTTTGTCTTTTTATCTTCTTCATTTATTTTATTAATACTATATACTATTCAATACCATTTTTTGTATATACTAATTGTTCAAAAAGTTTGAGTTGTGATAATTGCAGGTGAGAGAGCAAAGGCTTGCACATATGCACAATGATCACTTCAATATCATTGTCGGCCATGATTCTTTTTATATATGGTTGCTTCATATATTATGTTAAAGCATCATCAACTTTTTGGTTTTGATATAATATATTATATATATAAGGGTAAACGGCCGAATACCCCCTGGACTATATCGACTATTGAAATGTCTTCCAGAGATTATTTTTTCAATCAATTTAGCATTTGAATTATTTTAAATGGCCAATTTAGCCCATGCCGTCAAGTTTTTAGATTTCCATTCAATTTTCTGTTAATTATAAGGGTACGTTTGTCATTTTACAAGCACAATACCAAAAAATAATAAAGAAAATGTAAAATCATAATTTCTTCTCTTTTTTTTATTTTTTATTTATATATATTATTATTCTTTTTCCTTTTCCTTCTTCTTCCCTCTCTTTTCTTTCTTCTCTCCCCGTCTCTGGAGAGACTGCTACTTCGTTGGCCAAGTACAGGTTGTGGACCAGAACTTTGGTCTCTTTGGTTGTTGGGTTGTAGCTCATCAATCTGCCATGGGGTCTGCCCCCTAAAATATCCGATGTTGCTCTTTCACTGGAAAATACCCAATCTGCCATGGGGTTGGGGTTATAGACCATCAATCTGCAGTGTTGTAGAGGTGGGTCTTCTTCTCCACCTCCATTGTTGCTCTTTCACTGGGAAAACATCCAGCTCTTTCACTGAAAAAACCTTACAGAAGTGGGATTGCAGAGAGAGGGTTTGGGGGATGGGGTGGGGAAGACGTTGATTCTAGGGTTTTTTTTTTGTGTTTTGTGTTTTTTTTTTTTTGCTTCTTTAGTTTTTAAAGATTTAATTATTTTTAACGACAAATTGGATGAAACTACATGGAAACTAACGGCAGGGGCTAAATTGGCCATTTAAAATAGTCTGATGGTTAAATTGGCTGAAAAAATAATTCATGGTGGACATTTCGATAAGCGTTATAGTTTATGGGATTTTCGGCAATTTACCCTATATATAATGGCAATATACTCAAGTTATACATATAGACCTACACGGCATATGTATATGCTCAAGTAATATTTATAGAATATTATTTGATATGATAGTCTTAATCTAGTATATATAATCCACGACTGCCAGAAGCAATAACTGTCAATTTATTATATACGGATCATATATAATTATATCAAAATCAAAAAGTTGATGATGCTTTAACATAATATATAAAGCAACCATATATGAAGAGAATCATGGCCGACAAAGATATTGAAGTGATCATTGTGCATATGTGCATGCCTTTGCTTTCTCACCCGCAATTATCACAACTTAAACTTTTTGAACAGTCAGTATATACAAAAAATGGTATTGAATTATAATATTAATATGAAAAGTTGATGGTAATATAATATATTATATTTATTTGCTCCTGTATTACTAACCATTAATAAAAACGGACCATTGGTAATACTAAACCTATTATCAGTGGAAGGCCGTTGGTAATACTAACACCTTTCTTATTTTATTTAGTGGTGGTTTTATCCCTACATTTATTGTATGGTGTAGGTTTATTATCCATATAGCAGTATTTATTTAAAAGTGTGGTGCGGGTTTATCGTCCACACTATTGCCTTTATTTTTATTTAAAAGTATGGAGTAGAATTAGTGCCCATACAAGCACATTTACTTTATTATTTAAAGTATGGTGCAGAATTAACGTCCATACATGAGGCAATTTAATTTATGAATTTACTTTACCGCACATTTACATTTATTTAAAGTATGGTGCAGGTTTATCGTCCATATCAGCAATTTATTTACAAGCAATTTATTTCATGGATTAATTGTGCGGTATGATGAGTTTTTACAGTATACAAATCAGGACCAGAAGCTCCTTGATCCTCATCATACAACTATATCAGGACTTGAAGATCCTTGATGATAATATTGATATGAGAGCTGACAGTCTCTCTGGTACTGTATTTGTAAATAAGTGACCGAACTTGAAGATCCTTGATCCTTGACATGTAAATAAGGACTTGGAGTTCCTTGATGATGTAACAGTACCGTATTGGTTAATAGTGTCGTACACATGAATAGTAATTGTACTGGCAAATGTACTATATGCATGAATAGACACAAATTTCATGACTTGATGAATAGTATCGTATACATGAACAGTGACGTATGCATAAATTTTAACCATTTTGGGTAAACCATCACTATATACAAAAGGTAACATGCAATTCCTTAAACTCATGGATGAGCAATTAAATGAGATGCTAGAAGTTCCTCAAAACATGGACAATTATGTAAGGGCTTGAAGTTCTGAAATATATACAAGAAATTATAAAAATGTCCATATCATGAGAATATGTGATTTTGGTCCAAAGTTCAAAATCTGACAATATTAAGAACTTGAAAGTTCCAATAGTTAAATGGACAATCCTTAATGTATTATTGCAAATTATGGTACACCGCATATTTCTTTGGCATAAGAAAATGATAAATTTAATAAAGTTTGATTTTGTTACAATCGACACCTCAAGAAAGAAATATATTTTATGAATTCCGGTTGTTAAAAATACACCGTGCAATGGATAATATCAAGATAAACCTCAAAGGATGAATTGAGACTCCCCACATATTTTGTTATAGTATATGATCTAGGCCAGAAGCTCATGGATCCAAATATATGAAAGAGTCCGAACCTGAAGTTTTGGGTATATAGTAGTTAATGCTCTTCACTACTATATTTCAATATTATCATAATTTTTACTCAATTTATATTTCATGCCCATTTGAAAAAGGCAAATAAATTCTGAGGTCGTGTTTAGCTTGGGCCAGAAGTTCCGGACTCACATGCATTGAAATATGTAACTTGAGAGATTTGGTGTGGTTATTTAAACCTATAAGGCACAAGGTTCCAAACCGTCATTTTGAAAAGAAGTAAAAACCACAGGTTCAGGTTTAAGAATTTGCGCAATTATTATAAACAGGAAAGAAGACATACAATAGATATATTTTTCCACCTGCAAGGAAAGGCAGGCTCTACAAAATCTATAAAATTACATTATGTTCTGGAGGCTTCTGAAGGAAGATGATGGCTCCTCTTAAGCTTAGCCATGAGCCCCTCGTGGTTTCTTAGAATTCTTTCATTGAAAACCTGCAACATGTCTAGCCTTCTTAGCATATTAACGGAGTACGAACTAACTAGTTTCAACAAGGCATTATTTTGCTCTTTAAGTTTCTCAACCTCCTGTCGAGATTCATGAAGCATTCTCTGGAGAGACGAATTTTCAGTGTTCAGCTTCTGAACCTCGTTTGCTCTAGCACGCAAACGATTAGCCATGTTAGAAACAGAAGCAGCACTCTGAATGCTAAAAGCTATTGAGTCATCAATAGCCTCTTCATCAGACCTCACTGATAATAGCATTTCATCCATTGGAGTAACGAAATTCATAGCTATTATGATAGCAGTCGCATCATTCATCATCACAGAATCATTAACCGTGAGATGACGATTTTGGGATACAAAGGACGGATGCCAGACTTTGGTGTCACGAGTTGTGTTGGGAGAAACATTTAAATCAAGATGGTTTGGACGAAAAGAAAAGGAAGCCATTTTTAGGAAGGTTTCAAGGAAAGTTTTAAGAGAAGCTAAATTTTCAGAAAATGAAAGGAAGTTGAGTTGAAACGCAATTACTCCAATCAGGTCTTGCAGAGGCAATATCTATAGGTGGAAATATGGCAACGGTTTCGAAGATCCCAATATTATCTCGGATCCCCATATTCTCTTTTTCTTTCTTAGATTCCAAAACTTCACGCGGCCTTCATTAATTTTTGTCGGCACTTTCGGCGTTCTCAAGTATAATTTTCGTCAAAGCCGATCTTGCTTTGTGGATTTCACTGAGCTACTTTTTCAAAAGCACCCCGAGAACCTCACAAATTTCTGTGGTTAATTTGAAATTCACCGGTTCTACCTATTCCTCTTATTTGTGTATAAATATGTTACAAACGAAATTTTCTTTGCAGAAGACATCTAATTTTCTACATAGCTAGTGATGCAATATCCACTTGTTTTTCCTATCAGTAAGCACTCGATGTGCTTAAGAAGCAAGACTATCTCTGATCACGTTTCTGCTACATCAAGGAACTGTAATGACGACCACATGCTCTGATCTCCTAGAGTTCCACTAGACTAGGAGAAATGAGAGTTTGTTGTCTACTTTCATTAGCTTCCTCCCCTAACTGCTTACCTTACCTTGCAATCAATATCACAATTTTTGTATCTTTTTTTTTTATTTATAACTTTATGTTCATAAGGGATTTTATTTCTTTAGAACGGACATCTGAAGAAAGAATCCATGTTGTGATCCTAACTTTGAGGGTTATTTGTTTTGACAGATAGAAGAATTGTGATTTTTGCTCTTGCAGGATATAACTAGATCATCAAGCATTACATTGTATTTGCTAAGCCGATACAAGCTTGGAAGATATTTGAACAAAGTCTCTCCCACCTAAGGATGTAAGCGATACTTATGTTATTTCATACTTGTACTCTTATTTTGATATTTTGAACAACATCCTTGAAGGTAACCAAATGGGGAGATAAGGCCGTTCCAGAAGAATGCCATGCAAAAGACCATTCCAAAAGAATGACTTGCATTATAAATCGTTCCAGAAGAACGACTTGTATTATGACCATTCCAGGATAATGACTTGTATCATTCTGATATGTATTCATGAATTATTAAAGCAAATTTCACAGATTGCAAGTTGAATACATTGATAATACACTGCATAAATTAAAGTCCCATAAGAACAGAACATGGGTATAGCAGTGATCAATATGATGCACGCCTGTTGTGTAGCAAATGATATGGATTGAAGTCCCGGAAAGACAATCCTTTAACATGTCAATATTGATATGATGTACGCCTAATGCGTAGCAAATTATATGGTTTAGAGTCCTAGAAATTAATTGACATGTATGTATTAATCTGTGGCATGCCTGCAGCATGACAAATATATGGGTTCTAAATGTTCCAACTCCCTAAATGGAGATTATCCATGCCCTACTGTAAAATAACGCATCATTGGAGGTTATGATCCACATTCTCACATAATTCATTCTATAAGAGATTTCTATCTAGAAAGAGACAATAAAAGCCCCCTGAAGTGGCTTGGGTACCCAAAAACAAAGAAATGTTTATAATTGATGCATGCGTATGCACATGAGAATGGTGAGATCACAAATTGATGAATGACAATTTTTGATTTTGGAGTAGCTATTCAAATCATTAATGGGCTGTGTTGATTGGAACCACGTTTTATTATTAAATGTCAACAATTTCTTTAGCCAAAAAATGGAAAGAGGAAATTCTATTACAGATGAGAATGAACGTGAATGAACAAACCCATAGTACGAACCCCAGAAGATGTTAACCTTGAAAGTTATACTTGGGTGTTCGGAATAAAGAGGAATGCACTCACTTTGCATGACACAATGTTTCTAATAGAAACAAGGAATGTTGGGTTTCTCCATGTTTACTAATGCAATCGTGCCTTCTTATTGCACATTTACGGAGCCCAACATGTTATCTTTAAGGGTTATTAAATGAACGGAGCATATCGCCAGAAGCGATTCCCTAAAAGATGTACAAGCAGAACAAATAGCTAGAGATAAAACTATATAATGTGTCATGAAGTGTAATCCCTTAAACAAAATCCTTGAATGATTGAAATTGCATGAAGCAATCCCCTGAAGGACATGTGCCTGAAGCACAAAATCTGTACTCAATACTAATATGTATAAATTGCCTTAGTGAGTACATTAATTATGATGTGGTTGCAAAACATTACAACTCCTGAAGAGTTGATAATTGATCAAAACTCCAGAAGAGTTAATACTTGATTAAAACTCCTGAAGAGTTCAAGAAATATTTGTCTCGACCTGAAGATCGAGCATTATGCCAACGAGATTCTTGCTTATACTAAGAAAGTATTGAAGCATTTTTATGTGGATTATCTGTTGGACACTTAAATAATTTTTCGGAAGTATACTGGACTGGACATTGTCTTTTCCAGATAAAGCTCAACTCCATCACCACCACTTTGGGATGATGTGAGGCATATTTGATGCTATCTCCGTATAACACCGTATACGGGCATATTCTTTTCAAGTGAACTTACAAATAGCCCAGGTTTTGTTGGATACGCAAACCCTGGAAATTTTTATGATTTACATAGAGATAGCTCACTGGAAATATATTTACTTACTCAACTACATGAATTGTTGATGGCTACATCCCTCACTCGGTCGTAAAGATCTTCCCTTTGGAAAAATAGTCATGAAGATATCAAGGGGGAGATATTCATCAGGGGGAGCATCCAGAAGTATGATATACGGATTGTTGTACTCTTCTTCCTTCCATTAGTTTTCTACCTTACTGGATTTTCTTCAAAGCAAGATTTTAATGAGGCAACAGACATATCATTTGTGGTCTCCAAGGGGGAGTGTTGTAAAGTTAATAATGGAGCCCAAAATGGTAGAACCCACTACCTAATTGATTGAAGAATATTAATGATGCTTGTTTGCCAAACACTTGAGGGAAGCCAAATGTTTATGAGTGAACAACCAATATTTTGGCCTATAAATAGACACCTCCATCAGTAGAAAACATAGCTCTCCAGAAAAGGATGAGAGCATACCAAGTGAGAAAGAAAGAAACCCCCAGTAGAGAAGGAGGATAGAGAGCTTAGAGAGAAATTCTCCAAGAGAGAAAAATCAGTGAGCCACATATATTGTAAACACTAAAAGTTGTAGCCCTATTATTTTACATAGTGAAAAAGTTATTGCCGCTACTCTTCGAGGACGTAGGTATGGCCGAACCTCGTTAAATATTGTGTCTCATCTACTTTACTTTATCGCACATATTCCAGTTATTTTATAACAAACGACAATTATTGATGAACAAAATTACAAAAGTGAACACACAGAAGACACAACAGTTTCCATGTGAGGTACTTGCTACAAGTACATAGGTAGGTCAACATCAAAATATATATGTTGGGGGATAAATAAAAAATAAAATCCTACTCTCCTTAGAGTAAGTGCAGCGCTCCCCAAGCCCCAATTCCCCCTCCAGTGCTACAAACCCAGCCGAGGCAAAACTGGACTAGGCTCTTGCCCGAAGGCGCTGATGTCAGCTGTGACATCACGATGACGTGAACGAGCGAAATTATTATTTTTTACCGTTGGCATGTGATGTCACAGTTGATGTCAGCAGCTTCAGGCAAGAGCCCAGTCTAGTTTTGCCCATGAGCTTGCTCAGGCTGGTGGGCCCCATGGCTTGCCCAGGCTGGATTTGTAGCGTTGGAGGGGGAATTGGGGCCTGAGGGGGCCTGTTGCCATAGCAGGGCCTTAGCGCTGCACCCTCTCTTACACAACAGTTAAAACACGATTTACATATGATACTTGGGTCTAAATTCTACACGTGACTTATATTGGATGCATATCTTTTTGTTTTTTGTTTTTGTTTTTGTAATTCAAACATGCACATGGGCTCGTATCAAGAAACTCGTCGTAATTCTTATTATTAATATCTAAGGACGATAATGGTGAGCTTTTATGACTATCTTCACAAGCTTCAACCATTTTGCAAACTTGGAATTGAAACGTTGCTTGTACTTTGGTGTTCAGCAGGTTGCAACAATAGGGAGAAAATCCAAGAGACCAGCAAGAAAGTTAAAGATTTTAAAGATACTGAAGTTACTAATGTTACTGGAACTTCGCATAAAGGGCAGAACCATGAATTTTTCGACGGGTGGGCTAGCAAATTTTTTAGCTTAAACTTTGATGATCTTTTATCTATATATATATATATATATATATATATATTACAAAAACTTACAATTTCTATAGTTTTTCTATAAATAAAAGTATATATTAGATCATACAAATCAAAAAAATAAATACATTTAACATAAAACAAATACATATTAAATGCAACCACAAAATACATATTATCCAATTGAATATATGTTCTTTTTTTCTTTTTTTTGTTGAGAAATTCTATGATTGCATTCATAATTCAGTCAAAAAAGCCACTAGTCACAAAGGGCCAATACAAACTAGCCACAAAAGGGCCATTACAATAACGGAGCGGTCTAATATCAAAATTAAGACAATATGGCGTGTCTCCACTAACGATCAGGTAGGATCGAAGAAACTCTAGCATAGGCATCCCAACTAAGATTGCAAACTTAGAATAATAAAAAAAAAGATAAAGCTTAAAAAAACCAAGTCATAGCAATACAAATAAAACTCTCCCAAAGGAGAGATGAAAAGCTCTCACAAAGGAGAGATGAAAAGCTCTCACAAAGGAGAGACGAAAAGCTCTCACAAAGGAGAGATGAAAACTACATAAAGAACCCAAAGAGTCTCTGCAACTTATTCCAAACATAAAGAAATTGCAAAAAAGATGGTGGTGGAGATTCGACGCTGAAATGCAGGTGAAGATCCGACGTTGAGCCGCAGCCGCCTATAATGGTTGGATGAAAACCATAACAAAACTAAGACAAATAGGGAAAACCCTTTGTCTCTAAAAATGGGGGAAGAGGTGAAAGGAGGAAGAGAAGAGGGGAAAGGGGGAATAACAATGGCTTGCTCCCCCCTCAAAGTGGAAAAGGCTCTAAGAGTGTTTTTTGGGAGAAAGGGGGCTAGGGTATAAAGAAAGGTGTTGTTAAACAAACTCTCCAATTGAATATATGTTCAACAACATAATTAAAAGCTCCTAAAAAACAATATAATTGAAAGTGTACATATTCAAGTTGTACCATGTGATCTTTGAGATAATTAAAATCCTTTGTCATCATATTTAAATCGATATTGTTACCAACTTCTTTTTCAATATATACAATCATGGAATAATATTTTCCTAATATGCTATAATTTATGGTAGGCCATATAGGTTTTTAGGCTATGTGTTATAAATCTAGAGGAATTATAGAGAGAATTGAGGTATAGAGAAAATATAGAAATATGATGTTTTATTGAATCCTTTTTCTGTCCATTACAAAGGAAGGGTGAACCCTTTTGTAGGCAAAGCCTCTTCCAACATGTGGGCTCCACTTTATCATCTTACAACACTCCCCTTTGGAGACTACAATGTATGGAATATGCCTCGTTAAAAACCTTGCCAGTAAAACCCAGTGGGACAAAAACTGGTTGAAGGAAAAAAGAGTACATAACCATGTGTAACATAAAATTCTGTGTATATTGACACTCGTGAGACACTGCCTCATTAAAACTTTGCCATGAAAAATTCAGTGGGATAAAAACCTGAACAAAGGGAAAAGAGTACAGTGTGTGAAGGTCTTTATTGGCAGCACGCTCCCCCTGATGCTTGGCAAAATATCTTTAAGCCATATTGTTGATCATCTTTCTGAATATCATAGTTGACACTGCTCCTGTGAGTCAATCTTGTAATATTGTTGGATGCTCCTCCTGAAATCTTCATGACTAACTTTTTCCAGTAAGCGACCATAGAAATTTCTAGAGTCCGCGTATCCAACAAAATCTGGGCTATTTGTAAGTTTACTTGAAAAGAATATGCCCGTATATGGTGTTATGCAGAGGTAGCATCAAATATGCCTCACATCATCCCAAAGTGGTGGTGATGGAGCTGAGCTCTATCTGGAAAATATAATATCCAGTCCAGTATACTTCCGGAAAATTATTTAAGTGCCCAACGAATAATCCACATAAAAATACTTCAATATCTTCATAGTATAAGCAAGAATCTAGTTGGCATAATGCTCGATTTTCAGGCCGAGACAAATATTTCTTGAACTCTTCAGGAGTTTTAAGGTGTTGCAAACATATTATACTCAATATACCCACTGAGGCAATTTGTACATATTAGTATTGAGTACAAGATTTGTGCTTCAGGTACATGTCTACAGACTTGGTTCATGCAATTTCAATCATTCAATGATTTTATTTAAGGGATTATACTTTATGACACATTATATAGCTTTAACCCAGCTACTTATACATCTTTAGGGAATTGCTTCTGGCGATATGCTCCGTGCATTTAATAACCCTTAAATATAACATGTTGGTCTCCGTAAATGTGTAATAAGAAGGAACAATTGCATTTGTAAATATGGAGAAACCCAACATTTCTTGTTTCTGCCAGAAACATTGTGTCATACAAATGGGTATATTCCCTTTTATTCCGAACACTCAAGTATAACTTTCAGTATTAACATCTTTTGGGGTTCATACTATGGGTTTGTTCTTTCACGTTCATTCTCATCTATAATAGAATTGCATCTTTCCATTTTGGCCAATGATATTGTCGACATTTAATAATAGAATGTGGTTCCAATCAACACATCCCATTGATGATTTGAGTAGCTACTCTAAAATCAAAAATTGTCATTCATTAATTCATGATCTCATCATTCTTATGTGCATGCGCATGCATCAATTATAAGCATTTATTTGCTTTTGGGTACCCAAGCCACTTCAGGGGGCTTTTATTGTCTCTTTCCAGACAGACATCTCTTATAAGATGAATTATGTGAGAATGTGGATCATAACGTCCAATGGAGCGTTATTTTACGGTAGGGCGTGGATAATCTCCATTTAGGGAGTTGGAATATTTAGAACTTATATATTTGTCATACTGCAGGCATGCCACATATTCATACATACATATCAATTTAATTGTCCTTCTGGGACTTTAAACCATATAATTTGCTACGCATTAGGCTTGCACCGTATTAATGTTAACATGTTAAAGGATTGTCCTTCCGAGACTTCAATCCATATCATTTGCTACGCAACAGGCGTGCATCATATTGATCACTGCTATACCCATGTTCTGTTTTTGTTGGACTTTAATATATGCAGTACATCATTAATGTATTCAACTTACAGTCTGTGAAATTTGCATTAATAATTCATGAATACATATCAGAATGATACAAGCCATTCTTCTGGAATGGTCATAATACAAGTCATTATTCTGGAACGATCTATAATGCAAGTCATTCTTCTAGAATGATCCTTTGCATGGCGTTCTTCTGGAACGGCCTTATCTCCCCATTTGGTTACCTTCAAGGATGTTGTACAAAAAATAAAAGTACAAGTATGAAATAACATAAGTATCGCTTACATCCTTAGGTGGGAGAGACTTTGCTCAAATATCTTCCAAGCACGTAACGGCTCAGCAAATACAACATAATGCATGATGATCTAGTTATATCCTGCAGGAGCAAAAATCACAATTCTTCTATCTCTGTCAAAACAAATAACCCTCAAAGTTAGGATCACTTTATGAATTCAACCCTCAAAGTTAGGATCACTTCATGAATTCTTTCTTCGGATGTTCATTCTAAAGGAATCAAATCCCTTATGGACAGAGAGTTATAAAAAGAGAACAAATGCAAAAAATTGTGATATTAATTGCAAGATAAGGTAAGCAATCAGGTGAGGAAGCTGATGAAAGCAGACAACAAACTCTCATTTCCCCTAGTCTAGAAGAACTCCATGAGATCAGAGCATGTGGTCATCATTACAGTTCCCTGATGTAGCGGAAACATGATCAAGGATAGTCTCGCTTCCTGAATGGATGATCAGAGATAGTCTCGCTTCTTAAGCACATCGAGTGCTCACTAATAGAAAAAAAAAGTGGATATCGCATCACTAGGTATGGAGAAAATTGGATGTCTCCTGCAAAGAAAATTTCGTTAGTAACATATTTATACACAAATAAGAGGAATAGGTAGAACCAGTGAATTTCAAATTAACCACAGAAATTCGCGAGGTTCTTGGGGTGGTTTTGAAAAAGTAGCTCTATGAAATCCGCAAAAAAAGATCGGCTTTGACGAAAATAATACTTGAAAATGCCGAAAGTACCAACAAACATTAATGGATTTTTATAGATTTTACAGAGCCTGCTCCTTCCTTGCAGAAAAGAATCTATCTGTTGTATGCTCATTTCCTGTTATAATAATTGGGTAAATTCATAAACCTGCACATGTGATTTTTACATTTTTTCAAAATGACGGTTTGGAACCTTATGCCTTATAAGTTCAAATAACCACATCATCCCTCAAATTATATATTTCAATGCATGTGATTCTGGAACTTCTGGCCCGTGCTAAACACGACCTCATAATTTATTTGCCTTTTCCAAATGGGCATGAAATATAAATTGAGTAAAAGCCATGATAATGTCGCAATATAGTAGTGAAGAGCATTAACTACTATATACCCAAAACTTTAGGTTTGGGATTTCACATATATTTGGATTCTTGGGCTTCCAGCCCAGATCATATAATATAACAAAATGTGTGGGAAGCCTCAATTTATCCTTTGAGGTTTATCCTGATATTATCCATTTCACGGTGTATTCTTAACAACCAGAATTCACAAAATATATTTCTTCATTGAGGTGTCGATTATAACAAAATCGAACTTTATTAAATTTATCATTTTCTTATGCCAAAGAAATATGTGGTGTACCACAATTTGCAATAATACCTCAAGGGTTGTCCATTTAACTGCTGGAACTGTTAGGTTCTCAATATTGTCAGATTTTGAACTTCGGGCCAAAATTACATATTCTCATGGTATGGACATTTTTATAATTTTTTGTATATATTTCGGAACTTCAAGCCCTTACATAATTGTCCATGATTTGAGGAACTTATGGCGTCTCATTTAATTGCTCATTCATGAGTTTAAGGAATTGCATGTTCCTTTTTGTTTATAGTGACGGTTTACCCAAAATGGTTAATATTTATGCATACATCACTATTCATGTATACGGTACTATTCATCAAGTCATGAAATATGTGTCTATTCATGCATATAGTACATTTTTCAGTACAGTTAGTATTCATATGTACAACACTATTAACCAATACGGTACTGTTACATCATCAAGGAACTCCAGGTCCTTATTTATATGTCAAGGATCAAAGATCTTCAAGTCCGATCACTTATTTACAAATATGGTACCGGAGAGACTTCCAGCTCTCATATCAATATCATCATCAAGGATCCTCAAGTCCTAATGTAGTTGTATGATGAGGATCAAGGAGCTTCTGGTCCTGATCTGTATACTGTAAAAACTCATCATACAGCACAATTAATTCATAACATAAATTGCTTGTATATAAATTGTTGGTATGGACGATAATCTCGCACCATACTTTAAATAAATGTAAATGTGCGGTAAAGTAAATTCATAAAGTAAATTGCCTCATATATGGACATTAATTCTGCACCATACTTTAAATAATAAAGTAAATGTGCGATATAGTAAATGTGCTTGTATGGGCACTAATTCTACTCCATACTTTTAAATAAAAGTAAAGGTAGTTGTGTGGACGATAAAACTCGCACCACACTTTTAAATAAATACTGTTGTATGGGTAATAAACCTATACCATACAGTAAATAAAGTAACTATAGGGATAAAACCACTACCGAATAAAAAAAGTGTTAATATTACTAACGACCTCCCACTAATAATATGTTTAATATTATTAAGGGTCTATTCTTATTAATGATTAGTAAAAGAAAAGTAAATAAGAATAATATATTATATTACCATCAACTTTTCATATTAATATTATATATATATTGTCAACTTGAAATGCCTCCCCCTTTGTTTTTTTTTGGGTGAAATTCCTCTCAAAACTAGAGGAAATAGGAAATAATGTAGTATTATTATATTAATATATGTAACTAGAAAAGTAGAGACAAACCATAGTGCTAGTCTTCCTTCACTTCACGTTTGTCTACTCCATAATTTCATAAATAAAGTGGTTGAACATGAACCTGCACCAAATAGTGTGGACAAGAACGAAGATGCCAATAATCTCAGCACCCAAAGTTGGTTGTCCATGCTGTAGCCAATATATAAACTATTAAATCTCCCACCAAAAATATAATATATAAAGTAACTAAAAGCAAATAACAAGCGATTGATAAGGATATGGTTGTCCATGCTCCCAGTTGCTCTCTTATCTCCACTAATCTCTGAGTTCGAGTCCTCTTGCTGTTGGGGGGTTGAGGAATAATATCTGATGGTCTTTGAGGCTCTTGTCTTCTCTCTTCCTTTGAGAAGACAAGAGCTGATATTCATGTATGAGCCATCAAGTTTCGCTATCTAGATCAACGACTCCTTTGAGAAGTCCATGGCAACGCCAATCTTCCTACCCTTTCCCATTCTGATCTCTCTCTCTCTCTCTCTCTCTCTCTCTCCCTCTCTTCTGCACCAGTTGGGTTATTTTGATCGGACAAGAAGGCACAGTTGTGGCGTGTGAAAGTTCAAAAGACAGAAAAGCAGAGAAAGAGGATGGTTTTTGGATCTGTGACTTCCACTGTGACTTTGTGATTTGGCTTGGCTTGTAGTTTTATACATGGGTTTGCATTCTTCTCTGCTATGGTTATGGAAAAAGGAGCTGGGCCTTTAGTGAATGGTTGTGGAAAAATCTGACCAAGAATATGGAACAAGAAGAAGCACTTTGATGGGATTTATGTATAAAATAAAAATAAAAATAAAAAACTTTTCAAAACAGCAAAAGTGAATGCGGCTTGAATTTCAATTGGCTGGTCAAGAAGGAAAGACCAACCAAACCAAGCCCAGTGAAAAATCATTGCCTCTGCTGTATTCCTTCAGCTGCATGATGAGAAAGTTCTTGAGAGACTGGCAAACCGAGCCCGACTTGTGATCCATACAAGCCATGGGGTTCTGTAGCTTTCCATTGTGGATTCATCCCCAAACTTGTGCATAATCAATATATACGACTTCAAACAGCCAAGGTTTAGAAACAGAGAGAGATGGGTTGGTGAATAAAAAGTCAGAAATTGGTTCTGATGCCAGAAGAAATAGGTACAGATGAGAGTGATAGAGAGCAATCATGGAAACCAAACCCAAGAAAGAATAGTAATGAAGCAGAGTGTTTTGATCGAATATCCCAGCTGGTATTTTCAGAGATATTCATGCTGATAACGTGTTATAAATCTAGAAAAAGTATAGAGAGAATTGAGGTATAGAGAAAATATAGAAATCTGATGTTTTATTGAATCCTTTTTCTGTCCATTACAAAGGAAGGGCGAACCCTTTTATGTTGGCGTGACTTGTGGTTATTGACTTACTTTCCTTACACACCAAGAATTCCTATTATAATTGTAATTGATTTATTTTAAATCCTGATTTCCTACTGTAAATAGATTTAGGAATTTATTATTTACTTGTCCATTCAGGTTTCGTTGTATTATAAATATGACCTCCTACAAGGAGAAGAATACACAGAAAATTCCCACAAACAAATATTCTCTCATAGTTTTTATATTTTAGTATGGTATCAGAGCGGCGATTTTGGAATTGCTGACTCTAGTTTCAAACCCCCGCCGCCGCTATGGGGGTTGATGATTTTTTCAACCCTCATGGAGGTAGTACCACTGACTCCTTCTCTCATTCTCAACCAACCATCGTTGAGTTGAGTGCCCAGATGGCTTCGCTCCTACATATGCAGACTTTGACCCTGAACCTGATCTAGAATCAGGATCCTCTTTTGACGACCCCGACCCCGACTATGACGACGACGACCCCGACTCCGACTCCGAAGACGACCTCGACCCCCACTCTGATGATGGCCCCAACCCCGAATTTGTCTCTGATTCAGACCCCGATCCCGATTTCGACTCCGACTCCAGCCCCGACTCAGGCTCAGATTGCGATCCAAATTCCTACTCAACCTGTATCCTATGCATCTTCCGCTGCACAGATTTTGACTTCTAGACTAACGAAACATGGACCAGATTGCGCATATTGTGGTGATCCGAGACACACTTGTGAGACTTGTTTTAAATCGCATGGCTACCCCGATTGGTGGGCTACTCTTACAGATCGAGGACAATGCACCATTAATGGTACTGGTTATGGATTCCATACTTCCGATAAGATTGATTCTGGATAATTGATTCTGGTGCAACTGATCATATGACATTTGATCCTGATGATTTTCTGAATACTACACAACCTCGACGAACTTGTATTGCAAATGCCAATGGTGTTACTTATCCTGTGACAGGGGCTGGCATTGTTGCACTCTCATCCCCTCTCACACTATCTAATACTTTACTTGTTCCATCTTTATCCACTAAATTGTTGTCAGTTAGTCAGCTTACTGAACAATTGAATTGTTGTGTACTTATTTACCCGAGTTTTTGTTTGCTTCAAAATATTCACACTAAGGAGATTCTTGGTCGTGGTACTAAGAAAGGGGGGCTATATTATGTTGATGACTTCAGTCCCGGCGTGGCTAATAGTGTGACACATCCCTTTGATAGCAAACAAAAGCAAATCTAGTTGTGGCACCGTCGATTGGGGCATCCATCTTTTAGTTATATGAAGCATCTTATACCAGATTTATCCTTAGGTTTTAAGGACTCCGACTTCACATGTGATACTTGTATTTTGGCCAAGAGTCATCGTGTGCCCTACCCGTTGAGTACGAACAAGTGTACTACTCCATTTACGTTAATTCACTCTGATGTCTGGGGACCTTCGCCTATCACTGCTCCTTCTGGTGTTCGATGGTTTGTCACATTCATCGATGATTGTACATGGATGACATGGCTTTATTTGCTGAAGAATAAAAACGAAGAGTTTTCCCGTTTTCAGTCCTTCCACAAACAGATGAAAACTCAGTTTAATGCTCAAATCCAAATTCTTCGCTCAGACAATGGTGGAGAATTTTTCAATCATGACTTTCAGACTTACTTCCAACAACATGGAATTATCCATGAGACGACTTGTCCTCAGACACCGCAACAAAATGGTGTTGCTGAACGAAAGAATCGACATCTTCTTGAAACCGCCCGAGCACTTCTGATTGGCGCTCATGTTCTGGGATGATGTTATTGTCACCGCAGTTCACCTGATCAACTGCATGCCTTCTGGTGTATTGACCTTTAAAACTCCCTTACAGGTGCTTGCGCAACACAGACATCTACCTTATGTTTTGGTACTCACACCCTGAATCTTTGGATGTGTGGCTTTCGTTCATCTCCACAAAAATCAACGTAGCAAACTTGATCCATGTGCGCTTCGTTGTGTTTTTGTGGGTTATGCCACTCATCATCAGAAGGGTTACCGCTATTATTACCCTCCTACCCAACGAACCTATGTCACTTTGGATGTGACCTTTCTGGAATCTGAGCTGTTCTTCCATGACCCATCATCCAATTCTACGCTTCAGGGGGAGATACGAAGTGAAGAGCGGAATTGGAGCAATTTGAAAAATAAAGAAATTCTCCTCTGTACAGAAAAGATTGATCATCCTGAGTCTGGAGCACGAGATTACTCTCTGTTGAAAAGCGACTAATCGCCCATTCATAGGGATCAATTGCCTAACCCACCTGATCCATGCGAAGATATTTCTGATCCAAGTCTCACACCTACAGACAATACAGAACAACATGATGAAGACCCCCCCTTTAACTCAACCGTACCAACAGACCAATCTCCTGAGAATATCCTTGAGGTAACTACTCCTACTAGACTTGTGCATTTAGATGATAAAACTATTGGATATCAATTACCTTTCAGGCAAAATCGTGGGAAGCCACCAAACCGTTATTCACCTAATATTGGCAAGACATCCAAGTATCCAATTGCAAATCATGTATCCACTGATAAGCTATCTGAACCACTCAAGGCTTTTGTACATCAGTTGTCTGCTATCCATATTCCAACCAAGGTATCTGAAGCATTGAAAGATCCTAAGTGGGTCCAAGCTATAAAAGAGGAGATGAAAGCTCTTGAGAAAAATCAGACTTGGACATTAGAGACTATACCCTGAGGAAAAAAAACTATCGGATGTAGATGGGTGTTTACTATAAAACACAATGCAAATGGATCTATCGAGCGATACAAGGCAAGACTTGTGGCAAAATGGTACACACAGACCTATGGTATAGACTATGAAGAAAGTTTTGCTCCAGTTGTAAAGTTAAACACCGTCAGAGTCTTATTGTCCCTTGCAGCTAATTTGGATTGGCCACTACATCAGTTTGATGTAAAAAATACTTTTCTACATGGCGAACTCACGGAGGAGGTGTACATGGACATTCCTCCTAGATATAATACTACTCAGACTGGAACAGTTTACAGGTTACGAAAAGCATTGTATAGATTGAAACAGTCACCACGTGCATGGTTTGGACGGTTCACCATGGCAATGAAGAACAATGGTTTCAAACAGTGCAACTCATATCATACTCTGTTCTTGAAACATCGAAAAGGGAAGGTAACAACATTAATAATCTATGTTGATGATATGATTATTACTGGGAATGATAAACAGGAAATATCACAGCTACAAGACTATCTGGCTACGAAGTTTGAGATGAAAGATCTAGGTGGACTCAAGTATTTCTGGGGAGTTGAGGTGGCTCGATCGCAACAAGGCATATTTCTCTCTCAAAGGAAATATGTCTTGGACTTGTTGACAGACACAAGAATGCTAGATTGTAAACCTGCGGACACTCTTATTGTTCAGAATCATCATCTTGGAGAATATCCGGATTAAGTTCCAACTAACAAAGAAAGATACCAAAGGTTAGTGGGAAGATTGATCTATTTGTCACATACTCGACTAGACATTGCTTATGCAGTGAGCGTTGTCAGTCAATTTATGCACTCTCCAAGTGAAAACCACATGAATGTAGTTCTTCGGATACTTAGATATTTGAAGTCTGCACCTAGAAAAGGACTTATGTTCTCAAAGCATGGTCATCTAAATATTGATGGTTATTCAGATGCAGATTGGGCAGGTAATGTAACAGATAGAAAATCCACATCGGGTTACTTCACATTCATGAGAGGTAATTTGGTGACATGGAGGAGCAAGAAACAGAATGTAGTAGCTTTATCCAGTGCAGAAGCTGAGTTCAGAGGCATGACTAAAGGGATTTGTGAACTTCTTTGGTTAAGAAAGTTGCTTACTGAACTTGGGTATAAACCTACATCTACAATGAATCTCTTTTGTGACAACAAGACTGCTATAGCCATTGCACAGAATCCGGTTCAGCATGATCGTACTAAACATGTTGAGGTGGATCAACACTTCATCAAATAGAAGCTTGAGGCTAAAGTGTTTCAATTTTCTTTTGTGAAATCTGAGGATCAATTGGCGGATATTTTGACAAAGACGATTTCCAGTAAAGCATTCTACAATTCATTGGATCAGTTGGGCATTAGCGACATCTATGCACCAACGTGAGGGGGAGTGTTGGCGTGACTTATGGATATTGACTTACTTTCCTTACACACTAAGAATTTCTATTATAATTGTAATTGATTTACTTTAAATCCTGATTTCCTACTGTAAATAGATTTAGGAATTTATTATTTACTTGCCCATTCAGGTTTCATTGTATTATAAATATGACCTCCTACAAGGAGAAGAATACACAGAAAATTCCCACAAACAAATATTCTCTCATAGTTTTCATATTTTAGCATTTTATAGGCAAAGCCTCTTCCAATATGTGGGCTCCACCTTATCATCTTACAACACCATATAGATGTTTTCTTGTTTAAAAACCTGCATTAAACAACAGCCAGACTTCATGGCTAGCTATGTGAATTTTGTGGTATTGGAGGCCCTGGGATCAAACTCTTTGTTGCACCATTGAGAATTGTTGTTAGGTTTGAATGTCGTTTATTTAATCTCTAAACCCTTATCATTTTAGCAATTAGCTT
This sequence comes from Prunus persica, assembly GCF_000346465.2. Lineage (NCBI taxonomy): Eukaryota > Viridiplantae > Streptophyta > Magnoliopsida > Rosales > Rosaceae > Prunus > Prunus persica. The sequence continues at coordinate 17,941,459 of NC_034011.1, read as the reverse complement.
CACGTTTCCCCAAAAAAAAATGAAATCTAGCCATAGAAAACCAAATTAATCTCGGCCATTAAGTGACTGTTGTAGAATAAGAACATGCACACACAACCACCATGTGGGTCCCATCCCAAAGTTCCCTTATTTGTTGGTGGACTATATATGTGCCATTTTTTTCTTCTTCAAAAAGCTACCGATTGGTTCTACCCATGCGTAGCATGACTTTTCCATGGTGTTTGGGGGCCTGATGTTGTGCATACGTATTATTGTTTTTTTTAAAAACGATATTCTAAATTACTCTAATATACGGGGAGAGGTCCAAAATCGAATGCAAAGTGTGGTGCACACACGATTTTCTTACAACCTTCTTATTGTTTGAGTACTACTATTTGTACGTTATGAATGTAACTCCTAACAAGCTTTTAAACTCACTAACCTTGATCAGACATGATGGAAATACAGGATCTTATTCACCTATGCAACACCTTAATACTCTCTCTCTAGATGGGATGAGATTCTATTTGAGTGTATTTCACTGCTAGAGAAGGGACCTCTATATATATGTTTCACTCGAGTTCCTTGCCCATCAAGAAACACTCCAGATACCAAACTTCATTAGATTAGATTATTTCAATCCATATAGAATTAGGAATCCTCTTAAATCTTGTGTTTCAATTAGAATAGCACTTTAACAAGAGATTTAAGCTTGAGCTCTACTTCTTGAACTAGGCAAACTCCTAGAGACCTCATGTGATTAGAAGACTACATTTCGTTGATTAAGTCTCTCACTTGGTCGATTAATCACAAAAGATTTTGCATTGCTCACTTTAAGGCCATGTGAAATATATAACTCAAACTAATTCCTAACAAGCCATTGTCAATTATGAATAATTAGAAGGAGGCTTTTATCTATATATATAAAGCAAAAGGCAGAGAATGGTGAAACATTCAAAATACCAGAAAATGCCCTTAGTTAATGCAAACATTAAGAATTCAAATTATTAATTAAATGAGGATAATATGGTAAATTCACACTTTTTCATATTTAAAAAAATTAAAAGAAAAAGAAAAAGCAGATAATGGATCCTATTTTTATGGAACACAACTACCCATTATCTTTTTTAATTCTAAAATAAATTTATTTTTTTAAAAAAGCCTCTTGCAAGCGCGGAAGCGCGTGCAGAGAGGCTAGTATATATAAAGCAAAAAACAGAGAATGGTGAAACATTCAAAATACCAGAAAATGTCCTTTGTTAATTCAAACATTAAGAATTGAAATTATTAATTAAATGAGGATAATATGGTAAATTCACATTTTTTAATATTAAAAAAATTAAAATTAAAAACAAAATAAGATAATATGTCCTACTTTTATGGAACATAACTACCCTGTTATCTTTTATTAATTCTAAAAATAAAATAAAAAAGAAAAAGAAAACCAATTGGCACATGCGTGAGCATGTGTCAAGGGCTAGTATATATATAAGCAAAAGGCAGAGAATGGTGAAACATTCAAAATACCACAAAATACCCTTAGTTAATTCACACATTAAGAATTGAAATTATTAATTAAATGAGGATAATATGGTAAATTTATATTTTTTCATATTAAAAAAATTAAAAACAAAATCACATAATAGGTCTTACTTTTATAAAACACTAGCCTCTTGACACATGCTCACGCATGTGTCAATTGGTTTTCTTTTTCTTTTTTATTTTATTTTTAGAATTAATAAAAGATAACAGGGTAGTTATATTCCATAAAAGTAGGACCTATTATCTTATTTTGTTTTTAATTTTAATTTTTTTAATATTAAAAAATATGAATTTACCATATTATCCTCATTTAATTAATAATTTCAATTCTTAATGTTTGAATTAACAAAGGGCATTTTCTGGTATTTTGAATGTTTCACCATTCTCTACCTTTTGCTTTATATATATAGATAACTACCCATGTTATCTTTTTTTAATTCTAAAAATAAAATAAAAAATAAAAATAAAAACCAATTAACACATGCGTGAGCATGTGCCAAAGGGCTAGTAATATAATAAAGAGGCTTTTAACTTTTTATAAATTAAAAAATATCATCAATTTTTTAAAATTAAATTCAATAAAGTCAGTTGTCATTTTTTTAAAACTATCTTATATCTCCTAAATCTTACTAAAATATATTCTAAACACATAACAAGTCATGATTTAAAAAAAAAAAATAAAAGCTATTATTGGCCCTCTTAAAAACATTAAAAACAACACGAAGAAAATACCACCACTCAAACGACCAACAAGAGCATCGCTGTCTTAAAAGGCTCCACATGTCACAGCTGGCAGCCATCCAACGATGGGCTTCACATGTGGGCCCTTGCATGTGAATCATACTCCCTGTATAAAAAGGACTTTAAAAAATTAACAAAAAAGCCCTAATTTAAAGTCAGCGGAAGTAGAGTAACTTTCAACACACAAAATATCTCCCCAAGTCCAGTCCACACGCTATGCATTTCTTTAGTCCCCCAAACAACCAATCAACATCAGGTTACTTTGCCAACACCTTTTACATTATCTGAAAACTCGGTTTTCCTTCTCTCCACAGGTCTCGGGGTCAATATTTTAAAATAATTTTATATATACTTTCGACCAAAAAAGAGATTTTGGGAACAGACTGAGACATTGACGACGGAGAGAGAGAGAGAGAGAGAGACAGAGAAAGGCACCCAATTCCGCGTTGAGATCAGCAAAACCCAAATCACTGACCATCCCACTACGGCAAGGCAACATCACCTAACATTATTAAAGCCACCCACCCATTTACTACTTCCACCACTTTCCATCAAGAAAAGTACCAAAACATACCCCATAAAAAAAGTAATGACAATAAAATTAAAAAGAAAAAAAAAACAAAATAAGAAACAAGAAGAGCAATACTTTAATTCCAAAAGACGATAGTGGATCCAATTAGCACCAACGATTCAAGTGTTAATTTTGTACACTTTTCCAATTAACTACGTCAAATCCCTAAGAAACTGAATCTAAATCAAACTACTAATTAGAAGAAGACTGTCTAATAATTCTTGTTTGTACTGTTTTGATTGTGAATTTTGATCGCTAGCCAAATACGCACCCGTACGGAGGATCAACGGGGAGTCATCATCTTCTTGAACTCGTCGAAGTTGACGTGGCCATCGCCGTCGGCGTCGACGTTCCTGATCATCTTCACGCAGTCCTGGAGCGAGCACTTCAGCCCCAATCGCTTCATCACCTCGTGAAGCTCACTCACCGAGATCAGTCCGTTCTTGTCGAGATCGTAGAGGTCGAAGGCGTCGCGAAGCTCTTGGCTCGATCCGCCATTCATGATCTCCGCGAACTCCAGGATGTCAATGTGGCCGTCGCCGTCTCTGTCGAACTCCGCCATTATGCTGCGCACTTCCTCCAGCGACGAAGTATCGGAGCCTAGCTCACCGAACACGCCCCTGAGCTCGTCGCAGGAGATCTTTCCGTCGCCGTTCTTGTCGAACTTGTTGAAGATCGTCTCCAACTGCTCCCTGGATCCCACCGCGCCGACTCCAGAGCCTTTCCAGCTAGGGTTAGGGCTTGAAGAAACCAAATTGCTCTTCGACATCGCAACAGACAGAGAGAGAGAGAGAGAGAGAGAGTAGAGAAGGGCTCTGAGCTTTGTTTAAATGCGTGACAAACAAGAGATATATATAGGCGACTTTCACTCGGCTGCTTGGGGAGGAGGCAGCGATCAGGTGTGTGCCGACTTAGCATAGTCGGAATTTGCGCGGCCTTAAAGATGGGACGTGGAGAATCCTCGTCGAATGAAAAACGGACACGTGGGAAGAGAGGGTGAGCAAGGGTGTAGAGGATTTGGGCAATAAAGGAAAGATTTGTGCTGGCTGGGCTTAGAAGGAAGGAAAAGTAAATCTGTAAGGATACGTCGCAGATGGCAGTTGGGCATGGGAGTTACTCTTCTTGTTGCTTGATTCGGATTCCTTGCCGCGTGGACTGAATTAATAAAATTATTAAATTTGACTGGGAATATTATTTTTCCCATAATTAATGGGAAAAAGCGCGTAGAGTGTAAATGTAATAAATACCCAAATAAGTGTGAGGAATGCAAAGGGTCAAATATAAATACAATAGGAAATTAGTTATGTGGTTACCTAGAAATCATGTTCGGGAAAATTTTAATTACTCGCGTGTAAAATCCAGCATGATTAGTAACATTAATATGTTTAATTATCAGAAACGAAGGGAAGTCATCAATTATCCTTTGTTTAGATGAAGGAATTGAAAATTACATAGAATTTTAAAATGACGGAACTTAGATTTCTATTATTTTAATTTCTGGCAATTGAAAATTTCAGTATTTGGATTTATGCATGTCGAAATTTGTAAATGACACTATGAAAATTGTGAAATGAGGCATATTTTGGTAGAACTTAGACTCGAAAATTTGATGCCCCAATTTCCACGATTTCTTCCACGCGTCATTAATAAATTCCACAGTTAAGTTGCCAAATAAGGGAATTATTAATTTCTCTTCTTAAATTCTCGACTCTTAGCTAAATTATGAGTTATTTTTCCTCATCCAAACCAAGGGCTCAGGCTCAGGGAATTTAAAATAAGTGAATAAGAATAAAATAAAAGGTTTTTAAATTTGACTATTTTTTTTCAACTTTTACACACACCAAAAATAAAAAAACTCACTAGTGTAGTGGTTTGTAACATTTGCTCCCCTAGGAAAGGTCCTGGGTTCGAGTCCTAGCATCCATGTAACGTGTGTGAGTTTAGTATATTATCGCTCATTTCAATTGAAAATGTCCTTGAAAAAAAAAACAATGTGTTTAGATGAGGAAAATAAACTTGAGATTTTGACAAAAGTCAAAATTTCTAAATTGACATGAACTAATTCCCGTGTTTGGATTAAAAAAATATAGAAATTTAGAAATTATGCGTGGGAAAAAACATGGAATGTGAAGGTCATAAATCCCAACTTTAAATTATACCTAACAATCATCATTTCTAAAATTTCGAGAGATATTGAGTTTTTAAAAAAAATATAACTTTACAAATAAAGCTTAAATTCCGTATTTTAAATCCGTTAGCCAAACAAAAAACTTTACAACTTATAGAATATTAATTTCCATCATTTATGAATTCTTTTGTACTTTTAAATTGTTCCCATCTAAACACACTGTATTGTCCGCCTTGGGCTCGCACCACACGGCAGAGTGGCTCTGATACCAAATTGTCACGTCCCGGGATCGGCTCCGCCGTAGCACGATATTGTCCGCCTTGGGCCCCCCTCTCTGGCCCTCACGGTTTTGTTTCTGGGAGCTCACGAGCAACTTCCCAATGGGTCACCCCCTGGGATTGCTCTAACCCCCAACTCGCTTAACTTCGGAGTTCTTATGACTCCGAAGCCAGTGAGCTCCCAAAAGGCCTCGTGCTAGATGAATGCGGGTGTGCACATATAAGGCACATCGCTCCCTCTCCGTTGGTTGATGTGGGATCTTACAATCCACCCCCCTTAAGGGCCCGACGTCCTCGTTCATTTCCATATCACTTTATTTCCTTTCCCATGTTTGTTTTGAGTAGGAATGGAAAACAAAGTTTGTATAAATTTTCAATTATACCCATATTAAATTAAATAAAAAAAGAATGCATTTAATGATATATTGTAATTCTAAATTATTAATGGGGATAAAATGGTCATAAAAAATATTTATTTAATATTGGCTCATTTTCCTAAACTTTCCCATGATGAGGGAAAACAAAACCCAAGTTGGGAGAATGGCTTCACTTTCCCCCATACTTTTCCATGGGCCAGGCAATGATTTCCTATGTCTGGACTTACCAAACATGTGAAAGCAATTGATTTCCCATCCCCAAGTCTCCTTTTTCATGAACCAAACGGGGCCTAAGGGAATAAGGAATTGGAATCGAGTCAACTACTCCCCTAGTTAATCTGATTCCTAGTTTTGAGGGTATTTGATTATGAATTTTAACATGAAATCCATTTCCAACAACAAAAAAACATGAAATCCACTTAAATTTTTTTATTCATTATGGCCCCGTTTGGTCGGAAAATATTTGATGGGAAATTCCCATGTCTTTTCCCAAGGGATGGAAAATGGAAGATTTTTTTCCCCATATTTAATAATGCTAGGAAAGTAAACAGGAAATATCTTCTTTTTTTTTTCAATTATACACATATGAAAAAAAAAACTATATTTAATGTAATATTGTTAATGGGGACAAAATATTCATGAAAAAATGTGCATTTAATGCTGGCCAATTTTCCCCAAGTTTCCCACGATATGTAACGGGGATAACACTATTTTGCTATCCCTTACAAATAATGTTATGCCACGTGAAAGTGTTATCAGGCGGGTCGTAGCGTTATTGGCCAGGATAGCAAAATAGTGATATTCCGATTTCATTTCCCCTTATTTTCCCATGTGTCATGCAACTATTTCTCATGCCTCGACTTACCAAACATGGGAAAGCAATTGATTTCTCATCCTCAAGCCTCTTTTTCCATGCACCAAACATAGGCTATGTGTAAGTTAATGTATGGACAATAAGGGCTCGTTTGGTATACCATATTAGACTATGGATAGGAGTAAATAGTACATGTGAGTTGTTTAGTGTCAACTTGTATTTTTTAATTACCTAATTATTTTAAACAGTTTGGGCTTTTAATACTCGCCTTACCTGACTAACTAATACAACCCACACACCCCAGTTTAAATAATACACGCTCGTTCTACGTGAAAACTCAGACACTTTTTTTATCTTTTTCTCCCAAGGTTATTCTATTTGCTCTTCTCTCTCTCTCTCTCTCTCTCTCTCTCTCTCTCTCTCTCTCTCTCTCTCTCCCCGATATGTTTCTTCTCTTCACTCTTCATCTTCTTCTCTATTATCTTCTTCAGAGGCTATTTGGTAACTGTTTATGGAACACACAAATCAATCATTTGTGTTTGGTGGTTTTTTTGTTTGAATTTCGAACACCCAAGTTTGCAGCTTTGCTTAGTGTTGAAATTCATTCTTTCTCATTTATGTTGTATCGATTCAAAGCTTAGCTCTCAATTCAGAGCTCAACAAGATTCCATATTTTTATATAATCAAATCCATATTCCAAATTTAAGTTGGTGGGTTTTGCATCAATGATGTGGTGGGCCGGCGATGAAGACAATGAAGGAAGCAAATAGAGGGCAAGAGAGAATCGGGAGAGAGGTTTCTTGTTTTAGTATTAGGCAGCCGCTAGATGTATGTATCTAGTAGCTAAACTGATTTGGCAAAAACTATGAATCTTACCAAAAAATTTCGTGTCATTTGAATTTCAATTTCCACCTAAATTATTAAAAAATTAAATAATAAAAAAGTATGATCTGATGTTATTCGACGGAGCACCAAACACAGTATAACTTAGTCAAACTATTTATTCGAAACAACACCAAATGCCTTATAATATTATGGATAAACAGTCAGTATTCTCTAGAACAGATTAATACTATTCGACATAAATTAGTTAGTACAGTCCGACGTACCAAATGAACCCTAAGTAATTATAATCATTCCAATATCCATGAGTTAATAGACATAGTTGAAGAAAAAATTAAAATAATTCTTATATCCATTCCTAATAAGTAAATGTATATGCATTGGATTTACATATTGGGGAATTTTGGTTTTCTCCTTAACATACTAGAAATTATTAAAAGTGCAAGGAAAGAAATTGGAACATGTGGAATGTGACGAGGTGATTAGTTGGAAAAGAAGAACAAAAGTACGAACCAATCACAATAGCAAATTCTATACAATTGACATGCTATTATTTAACTTTTAATCATAAAAAGAGAGCATATTTGATATTTTCTCATTGAAGGGGAATAATTTTTCAATTAATTACTACTAGCTTGACTTTTGATCACGTGCACTTGTCACGAATTTATTATTTTTATTAAGGGTGGACAATGTCGATAACAAATACGTACACGCTTTATTATTCTTATCGTTTGTTTAAGATGTGTGCCTTTTTTTTTTTTTTTTTGGTTGTTGTTGGACAGTTTGTTGCAACTATATGAATTGCCAAAATACAAATATAAAATAAGATTGTGTACCTAACGTGTTAGCCTATAAGAAAAGACCACATCAAAGAAGAAACATGAAGCCTAAATATATATTTTTTTCCGGCATGTATGTGGCTTGGGCTCATTTAAGCTTGTTAGGTGGTTTAGTGTATGAAAATGTATTATTGACTTGGCATAACATATACATAATTTTTATGTTTATTTAATGAATTAATTCCCAAAATACAGCTTGAATTACCGCATGTCCGACATTATATGTTTTGGGCCTCAACAAAACATTATTAAATAAATTGATTTTCAATTGGGAATGACATTTTAATAATTCTTACTACCAAAAGTCTTGCTAATTTACACTAGACTTTATGAGTGAACTATTGAAAAGCTAAAGAGACCAAAAAAAAAAAAAAAAAAAAAAAAAGGTCTTCAATTCCTTTCTTTATATCAAGCAGCAAAGAGTGAGAAACACACTCTTCTCTTTAAGGTTAGGGCTCCACTTTTGTATCCCATCTTCTCATCTACTTCCTTCAGGTTAGTAAAAAATCTTGAATGTTTTTCTTTTCCTTATACTTGCATCATGAAGCGTATCAATATTTATCTTTTCCTCATGCTTGCATCCCCAAGCTTATCATAATTTCATAAAGCTATGTTTGCATACAAATATTTTATTATATTGATTTTGTCAACTGCTACGTTTACATATAATATTTTATTATATTGATTTAACGCTCATTTGCCATTAATTTATTATTTAGGTGAATAATCTATTTATTTACCTATAATTCATTAGGTGGATAATTTTTGTCATGGAATATTGTCAATTTGATTACATCCCACTCATTCGGCTAGATTTTATCTTCATTGTGAATTGCTGGAATATAATCAGACTCTTGTGGTGTTACCGCGTTTAGGTGGATTTGTGAGTGTTTATGAAATGTTGATGATTGAGTACTATGGAATGGAATAGATTTCTCAATACACGTGGGAATAAAACAAAAGCTTTGGGGCCAAGAACAAAGCTTAATCGGCAGTCCAAATGCAGCAATGGCAAGGCGACAAACGTTAACTACTACACTCTCGCTTTGCCTTTTCCGCTGCTTCTTCACCCCTGTCTCTCTCTTCCACGCCCATAATACTATTTTCAGATGATTTAGTGTATTAATTAATTGTCTTAGGCTGAACCCCAAAACTTAATTAATCAATTAAATAAATGTAAAAGCCTTGGGCTCTGCCATTTTCCTTCGGAGAAATTCATTTCACAAGAGCTTCCAAGTAAAAGCACTTTTGGGATCATCAACGACTTTGAATACTGTTCTGGGTCTGCGCTTATTTTGATGGCTCTTCATTCAACTGCTTTCTGCTTTACTGGCGTGGTTTCTTTGCCTCGCAATTCGGTGTGTTTTAGTCAGAGGACAGTCAGAGCCTCGGCATTTTCTTGTCCACCTCTCAGTTCTATTTCCAGATCGAATGTCCAAGGTATGCTTTGGTTTTGGACTTGTATAAGCTTCACTTGACAAATGGGTTTGCTTAGTTTCACTTGTTATCTAAATTTTTTAGCTCAGTGGACTTTATAAATTGGGGCGTTTGTGATGTTCTTTGGATTGCTTGAAATATTGTGTGAATTCATCAACTTGTAGTTATCATGGTGTGGGTTGGTCCGTTTATATAGCAATAATGTGTTTAACTTCACAATTTGTTGGGGAGCATTATTTACACTTGTTGCCGGTTGCTATTTTTATCGAATTTTCATTTGGGTATTTATATCAAGAATGTCACAACTACATTGTGGAATTGAGGACGATATTGCAACTAAGAGAGGACAAAGAGACCAGAAATGAATCAACGATTGTTCTGATTGGTTCTTGTTTACTACGTATGTGAGATGATTTGGTTCTTTAACTGTATAACTGTCCAATTCTTTAATCTTGTCTTGGGAAGTTCGAAGTGAAAACTGCTAGAGATGTTTGGGGCTGTTTAACCAGTGAAGCATAATGCAAATTGTAAAGAAACTAGGAATAACTGAAACTGGAAGGTCATCCAATATAGAGTTTTGAGTATATAGTATTTGCTTAAGTAGAAGATTTTAGCAAGCAATGCCACTATGCCTACCATATCCCTTGTGATCTCTGTAGGAAAGCAAACAAGAAAGAAGGATATTGGAAAGCTCCAAAGTAGAAAGCAATATATGCTGGGATTAAGGAAAATGGATTCGGTCAGTATTAAAGCAATCTAGGCAAACCAAGAATTATAATTTAGAAAGCTATGCTGGAGGACCATAATTCTAACGTCCTTGTGTACTGCTAGTTTCAGCAAGTACAATCTCATTTTTGGAGCTTAGATATTAAATTTTGAAGATATTATGGGGAAAAATACGAGGAATGAAGGAGAGGGTCTGTTGTTTAATCTTGAAGCATTACCTTACCCCTCGTGTAATTTGGAAAAAGCCATTTGTAATTACAAACATGTGTAAATGTAACAGTATCATTTCACTGGTAATTATAAATGCTTTTAGTAACTTGAACCCCAAATCCCATGCAGTGTTGTGATGAACTAAAGTAGTAGTATATGAGGGAAACATATATATCTAGAGTGAAGTGGGAAGATTGTGTGTGTTGGCCTGCCTATATGTGTATTGTATCCACAAATAACGACGATATTAGGAACCAAGGACCAAAGAAAGCAACAACAAAGAAAAGAAGACTTAACCTCAATGTTGACAACGAGCTCCTCCACTGGAGAGGTGGGAAATCCACTGAGTAACCAAATCCTCAAATTAGTACTCTGATATTTCAAGGGCAAGGGAGTGGTAGAGCCATTAGGCGCTGGTTCTCAACCTAGACAATAGCTCTCTTAAGAGCAAAAGAACCAACAGCTCATGGGCAACATGTAAAAAGCATTTGAGATTTGAGTTTTTAATGTGTTGTTTGACTGGAATCAGTTACCGGTGAAACCCCTTGTATACCTAAGAAACCCCTTGTACACCTAAGAAACCTTGGGAGACTGAGGTTGTCTATTACTCAACTCTTTGATTGACCGGGAGTATCTGGTCCCCTTAATAAACCTTTCAGTGTACCTAGAGCATGGCTTCTGGCCAGTCAATGCCTTAGACTACCAAGAGAGCTTTTGTTTGTTCACCCCAGATGTCAATTTCGGTCATGATTTTGTCTGTTTTGATTTATTTTTTCAGCTTAATGTCTACTCTCATTTTTGTTATTTCTAAGGATCGTAGACATATCCTACAATATGTTTGGACTATCCTAGACACATCCTAACTCTATGTTTGAGGGTCAAGAACTTATTCTAGTTCAGTGTCTTTGACCATAACTAAAAGCTGGAAGTACTCTAAAGTTTGGGGGATGTCTTGATCTGGTCTTAATTGTCTTGATTCCCCCTCAACTGTCTTGAGTTTGTCTTAACTCTAGCTGTAATATTGATGCTCGTTACGTATCTATCTGTCCCTGTTCCTAGAGGTCTTTGTTGCACTTGACCCTCCATTTGGATGTCACCATTTATCACATGTACACACCATGAAATTTGCCAAACTATAATCCTAGATTTTACACTTTGTGTTTGGGTGGCTGCAGTCAGGGCACTAAGCTTGTGCTTTCTTATTTTGCAGTACATGTACACAATGAGTGAACTTTGCATATGACTTGAATCATGAGTGACATCATACAGCTTTTGGTCATTTGCTTACTTCGTATCAAAGTTTTCTTCTGTTTAAAACTGAGCCTTTCATTGTCTGACTGTTATGTATTTTAGGAAAAGCATTTGCAGGAGATGCACTACTAGACACAAAGGAATCCTCCCTTGTGGTTTGTTTTGGGGAAATGCTTATTGATTTTGTCCCAACCACTAGTGGACTTTCACTGGCTGAAGCACCTGCATTTAAAAAAGCTGCTGGAGGAGCCCCTGCTAATGTTGCAGTTGGCATAGCTCGTCTTGGTGGCTCATCAGCTTTTATAGGGAAGGTATCATTTTGAACATATGTGTCCATATTCTTCTTGTTCTGATTTAATTAGATGAAGGCAGCACTTGTTATCAAATGTTTTGAGTCTTTAACTAATAATTTGGCCACTTTGACTTCAGGTAATCCCTTTTTCCTCCCGCCTCACATTTTAGTTTTAGTGTTTATCCTTCTAAAGGTCAAACCAAAGTCCTTTTCCTTGTCACCTTATATGCGTATAATATATATCATAGTTGACCACACATTTGTGTTTACTAGGGCATTTTCAACTTAATTTGCTATTGTGTCTCTTATCTGTAATATTACATGTTGTCACAACATTTATACAGTGAATTCTTCTTCTTCTTATGCATTAAAAAAAAAAAAAAAAAACATAGAAAACTCTTTCTCTAGTTCTGCTTCTAATGCATTAACAAGACTAAACAAATTGAAAACCATATCTCTTGTGTTGTTCAGCTCTTTACTGCATAAATGTTGAATTCATGGGCTAAGAAAACAAAAAAGCTAACCTTATCCTTTCAGATTTTGAATATAAATATGCAATGCCTGCAGGTTGGGGAAGATGAATTTGGGTACATGCTTGCTGATATACTAAAGGAAAATAATGTGAACAGTGAAGGGATGCGTTTTGATCCTGGTGCACGAACTGCTTTAGCATTTGTTACATTGAGGGGTGATGGGGAACGTGAGTTCATGTTTTATCGTAATCCTAGTGCTGATATGTTGCTTCAAGAAGCTGAACTTGATTTTGATTTAATTAGGAAGGTATGAAAGAATTGCTATTATTGGTAATTAAACATCAGTGATGATTATAGTTGTAAAAGAGTCAAAACTAGGCAAAGCTAAATGCATCTTATGAAGGAAATGTCTAGAGCCCAGTATCTTGCATGGTACATCATCTGATTAAAGAATCCTTCTGGTACACCTAAACCAAATTTCAATTAAACATAGTACACCTCATGTCAAAAGGATACTTAAATTTTGAACTATTTATTCCAGAATACAGAACCACTGAATTGTATGCATCTCAGACATCACGATGGCTGCAACACCAGTATCGGTGTTTTCTCTCATTTAGGTCACCATGTTGGGCTCTTCTTATTCTTGGATATTACGCTGCATGCCTGTCTTATATCTCCGTACATACTCTAGTTTCGCGGAGGTTTCACAATTGATTTTTGTTTGACTTTTTCTTTATAGTAACGCTCAAGGTATGTCTTAACCATCCTGTGTCAGGCAAAAATTTTACATTATGGTTCTATAAGTCTTATCACGGAACCATGCAAGTCTGCTCATATTGCAGCAGCTAAAGCTGCAAAGGACGCTGGTGTAGTTTTGTCCTATGATCCTAACCTCAGGCTTCCATTGTGGCCTTCTGCAAAGAGTGCCAGAGAAGGAATTTTGAGTATATGGGAGACTGCTGATGTTATCAAGGTAAGCAAACCTTTAAATATGTAGATTATGCACCTGTTGGTTCATATTTGATCTTTCTTGTCCCTTTTCTGAAAAGGGTAATATGAAAATTGATTAAAGTAAATGGTACTACATCTGCTGATATATCAATTATTTATTTTCCAGATAAGTGAAGAGGAGATTTCTTTTCTAACGGAAGGAGAAGATCCTTATGACGAAAATGTTGTTCGCAAATTGTACCATCCAAATCTTAAATTACTGCTGGTCACTGAGGGCCCTGATGGCTGCAGGTATTACACCAAGGTAAGTTTCCAAATATGTTTTTTTTATGTATTCTACTTCTCCTCGCCATCTCTCTCTCTCTCTCTCTCTCTCTCTCTCTCTCTCTCTCTCTCTGTGACTAAAATGATACTTATTATTACAGATTACATATTGATGCATGCACTATACCATGAATCAGAGTGTAATATAGTAAGGAAATACTTAAGTAAATATTATTCCTTTAAATTGTAAAATTTAGTATTAGATGAGATTATGAGGTGAGTTTTATATCAACCTTGGTGAATTAATTTGATTTTATTGGCGATCTCATTAAAAAAATGTTTGACTTTGTTGTTGAGTGTCAAAGATAAGGAGGAAAGGGGAGCAATTTAGGATAGAATTGGACTACTTGCTTCTTTTTGGGCATTGTGTCAAAATATTCCAAGAAAATTCCTTTAACCGTATATATTCTGGATCGGGGGCAGTTTTCTGTTGAGTTCTTCCTGGGTTTTGGTGTGATGGCTGTTGTTTTAGGTAATGGACTTCTCGGCCATTTTTCTATGTGCCTTCAGTTTTTTCTTAATAAAATTTATGTGTCTTATTAAAGAAAGAAAGTATTCATTGAGGAAATAGCAGATTTTTAAAATTGCTGTAGCATGCAAAGTTATTTGAATGATCACATAATTAACAGAACCTTTTTAGAATTGTAATTAAATATATATAGATATATATTTATGCTCAAGTATTTAGAATTGGAAGTAAGCTTTAACTAATAATATCTGAAATGAATAACACAAGAGAGATGGTTTGGATACATTATATGAATATATGTGTGTTTGCACGGATGCATGCATTAAAAAATGGAGTATCAAGGGAAGGATGTAGTTTAATAAGGATATTTTTGTCCATTGAATGTTTTAACATATAGTCCTCTTATCAAGTACAGGTTTTTTTTTTTCCTTAACTATTGCTCCTGTTTTTCTGGCAAATCAAACTGTTGCTCCTTTGAAAGTGTTAAGGTCATCATTCTAGAATATATAGTGCTTTTGAGCATAAGAAAAATATGAAGTGTTACTATATTATTGTTCTTCTTACTATTAACTTTAATGAGCCATATGAAAACTGCCTTCTTTTCCTATTTGAATCGTTTATGAATCTTAAGGTAGAATAGAGATCGAGTATCTTTCTAAATGAAATATATTTGAACATAACTGTACCATGAAAATAAGGAGATATTTTTATGGTACGCTTTCAATGGAAGTTAAGACTTTTAAAATTGGTAAAAACTATTATCTCCTAAACTCTAGAATCGAACTCCACTTTCATGACTCCCTGTAGTTTTCATGATATTTATTATTAGTCTTCAAAAGCTACTTGCAAAGTTATTGATTGACGAAGGCTATAAAGGGGTTCTTTTGGATTAGACTATATCTATCAGTAGTCTCCTAAGATGCTGATCTTCTTGTTTAAAAATCTCTAAATTAATGGGATGATATTGTTTCAGCAAGATTGACAGTATATATACTTCTCTTCCTAGTATTTGTAAGTCTAAACCGCAAAGTGTATGTGTACTTGCAGGAGTTCAGTGGAAGAGTCAAGGGTATGAAGGTAGATGCAGTGGACACCACTGGTGCTGGGGATGCATTTGTAGCAGGAATACTATCACAACTAGCTGTTGATCTCTCTTTGCTTCAGGTACTTCATCTCGGATGCAGATGCTTTACAGTACTTTCTTCAAGTTATTAATTAAACATATAATTATATATTGCTACATGCTTCACCACCCTGCACATTGAGAAAGTAACATAATCATACTGAACCACTATGAAATAGAAACTCACAAAAATGGATATACTAAGGTCTCCATGGGAAAACCATATCTTCATACAGATGACTGCCTCTACCATTGCAGAAAAACATAGTAAAAGAAACAGAAAGAAATGCAAACGGATTACAGCCTCTAGGTACTAGTTCTATGAATCTACTTTATAAATCCTTTTCTAATTAAATAGGAAGCAGTGATCTTGCCTCTTGAAGAAAACAATCGTGTGTTTTTGCATAAGCTGCTGGGTAAATTACGCTAATGTCCCCTGAACTTTGAGTTGTCTCACTTTGGTACTAAAATTTTAAAATGTGTTATTATGTTCCTGAACTTTGGATTCTGTGTTAGGGACAAAATCCTAACTTCTGTTAAGTATTTTTTAACTTACATTATCAAGTGAATTGCACATTACCACTTAATTAAGGACAGTTTCGTCATTCCACTTAACAAGTTCTAAATTTACCCAAAACTGACTGATCCCCAATTGTTACTCTTTCTGACAAAATTAAGAACTTTGAGGGGTTCTAGAATTAGGGTTTTAGGTTGGGAATGGGATTCAGAATGAGGATGTAGTTGCGGTATCTCCCCTTCTCAGTAAAGAGGTATGTGGAAGTATTTCCATCAACGCCAGATGAAGCTAGACAGGCTGAATCAAAATTAAGGCAGTAATGAGTCATTCTGACCGTGCATATTAGTATTTAGTTCCTTATGTGAAACTTCAATTGTGGATGTGGTGCTAAAACCATTTTGTTTTTAGGTTATATAAAAACGATATTGGTATCTTTTAAATTGTTGAAATGAAGTTCTAATGTAGAAAAAAGGAACAGTAAGATTATCTTTACTAGCTCCTTCCTGAATTCTTCTTATCATAAGAAAAAAGTTTCATCCAAGAAATTGAAATGTAGAACACGGGAAAATGTGTTCTGTGAATCCCTATCTCTATAAACAGGTTTCAATCACCAAAACGAAGAAATTTTATTTTGTCCTTAGTATTAGTTAAGCTTTGACAATAACTGATATAGCCAAAAGGAGAAGGTGGTCTTGGTCTGCAACGCCTTTTAGAGGCTACCAAGGGGTATGGGTTCCGGCTAGAACCTCTACAACTGACATGCCCTAGTCTTAATGGACATGTCAAATACCTTTTGCCCAAACTTAACCACAACCCCGCTCAGAATACTGAGGCTGATCTTTTGTTCTTCCCCAAAATATTCCGAAGCCATATTAGTTGATCTAGCCCAAAGGACTTGGTAGGCCTGTGATCCGAGCCTAGGATGTGAAATATCTTAGAGGGGTATGAACAGAACTAATACAATCTGAAAAAAAATCGCTCCATGTATGCTTGACTTGAATTCCTTCAAGTTAAATTACCCATGCAAGACATAAGACCAGTTCAGTTGAAGTTGTGGAAACATTCTTTCTAAAAGCGCAATTAATTATCGGGTGATCAACCCAGTTAATTACTAAGTCAACTTAACCACGGCTTGGTAAACCTAAGGATTGTAAATTGAAATGTACAATTTAATCACGTAAGGCCATACAAAAGTAATTAAATACTTTATGCATGTAATTAGCACCAGAATTCAACAAATTAAGTTCAAATTTAAGCGTATGTCTCATAAGACCACATAGGTGGTTCAGCCTACTGAACCTCACTGGGTTGAATAGGCAATCTATGAAAACACTCAACGCCCCTTTGATAACCATTTCGTTTTCATTTTTCACTTCTTTTGAAAACTAAAAACTGAAACATGTTTGATAACATCATATGCTTGCTTTTACTCCATGACCTTGCTCGCTATACGCGGTGCTTGTTTTTGAGTGAACAGTACATCTTTTACTCACTGGAATTTTCCAGTCCTTGTCAGATAAACTGCAAAAGATGTCCACAAATTACATGGGAATCCTTGAATACTTAGAACAGCCTGTCTTTATGTGGGAATCCTTGATTACTTAGAACAGCTTGTCTACAGCCTTGGTCATGCAGACCAGTTTGTCACACTTTATCTAAGGCAAAGTACCTCCTCAACTACCGCCTACGAATTTATAAAATGCACCACTCCCTCCCAGGGCTGTTAGGCGTGCAATCAGTCTACTACTGAAATTCTAGAGAGTTCTTATCAGGCTACTCTATATCATCATCATTAACAACAAAATAATGTTATTTTACCATAGACTCGCTAATCAGACATTTTCCTCCACAAACAGATATTTCATCTTTAAGACAGAGCACAGATGATAATGGCTTTCTGAGTTGTAGAAGATCTATATAACTTAGTTTCACCCTTTTATTCCGTACTTATCTGTATTTATCATATGACTGGGGAAGAAATCCTGCATTTTTGTTTAAAATCTCAAAATATATACATAATGAGGATATTGAATACTGCTGCCTTCTTTATTAAAGAATAGTATTTAACATGCACTGCCTTTTAACCCTTAAACTTTATTGTGAACTTTCTTGATTGATCTGCGGTATATGGCTGTGTGATTCTCAGTTTCCTTTTCATAGTGTGATTATTATTGATTGAAATATAGGGTTCTAGTTTATATTTTAAATTACTTATTTTGCTAACAATGAATTAAATCTGTTAACGTAAAGAAAGTGGCCATGTATCTGGATTTGACATGTAGGAAGAGGGTAAACTGAGAGATGCTCTTCTGTTTGCTAATGCTTGTGGTGCATTGACTGTGACGGAGAGAGGTGCTATTCCGGCTTTGCCGACTAGAGAAGCTGTGCTGAATGTCATGCTCAAATCTGTAGCATAGGTTCTTGAAGTAAATATGTAACTACCTGCAAGGTTCCTGCCTATATATTAGAATGGTGACAACACTGAACCCAATTGAAAATTTTCCAATTTATGGTTGTAGTCAGCTCATGTTGCTGTGATATATAACTCAACCATTTTAGCACAATTAAGATTTGATTGTAACACACCATGTCACCATAATCCAATAAACATTCATGCTGAGATACAGCACTAATAATAATGCTTTTATTTTTGTCATGTCTCTGCATTTCATACCCTGTTATTTCATGGTTTATTTTACCACTCATTTATGTTTTGCCTATAACTTACCATATACCATATAGCTTCATTAAAGGAATGTTTCCAATAAAAATTGTTTGTTCTAGCATCATCCATGATATATATTTTATTAAATCTTTGTATCATTCCATGATCTTCCATTTTATGGAAAATGCAACAATCGTGACCATTTTGCCGTTTTCATGCAAAACTTATCGCCTTACTCGTAATATAAGTCTAGATACAGGTTTTCCTAAATGAAAAGGAAAAAACATTATTCTCATTCACTTGATTCTTTTGATCACTGAGAAATTATCTTCATGTGTTGCAATATTTGAGAACGCTGCCGCATTCAGAATCAGATTTCCTGATTGTCTTTTAATTGACTCTATTTTCTCCTTGCAAGAGCTATCTACTTGTAGCTTGAAAATTAGAATATATCAAAAAGCACATTCCGTGGCTGATATTTCTGCTGCAATATCTGTTGGCTCTTAATGGAAAGTTACCTTCTTATCAGAAGGAAAAAAAAAGAGTCTGGTACATTACATTCCATTGCAGGCTCAAAAATGCAAAAGCCTATTTTCTTGCAAATCACTTTTCCACCTTTTTCTTCCTTTCTCTTTTTGTGTAATCAATTTTCAGCCAGCTTGATTCCCTATTCATGTGGAATTTCCATTCTCAAGTTCATGTGGAATTTGGAACCAAATTTTCTCGGAAACAGTCTTTTCAGTGTGCTACTAGACAGATCATTGCCCTTTTGTTAGAGCACGTAGTTTTGGAGCTTTAGGCCACTCAATGTTTCAAATATCACAGCATCCATGCATTTCAAATCATCCAACAAATCAATGTCTTCCAAATTGTCCTAGTATCAAGTCCATCATCAATTTCAGGCCATACATTTTTCAAGGTTAAGTAAATTTTAAATGTTCGGTTTTGAATTACTATTCATTGGAAATCTTCATATATAATGTATTTTCAGCATTATTATGCATGTTGTACGGGCTTATAACTCAAGTGGTTAAGAGCATATACCATGCACTCGAAGTTCTAGGTTTGATTCCCCCTCCCCTAATATCGCTTGTATATAATAAAATAAATAAAAAAGTCATTATGCATGTTAGGTAATTAAAAAATGAATTAGGAAAATAGTGTTCTAGAAACAGAAAGCACCATCATCGCATGCATTTGACGAATATGTTCAAAATATCCCAAACCACTAATATATGTGCTCAAAACACCCTCTTACCGACCATATGTTCAAACTCTCCTTTTTCAAGCAATAAAACAGAGACACGTGTAACAATTTGCTTCAACATTGTTGGTGTGAGGATGATAATGTCCTGACTGGTCAAGACCTCCGAATAGCAAGCAAGCCATGTTTTTTTTAGCTTAATTGGGGATAAAATGTTGGGAGTTTCATGCTCAAACCCCTACTTTGAAGGACCACCTTACTCTTTTTACAAAACCATCTCTTTAAAAACCAGACCTTTTACCTCTCACTCACACATTCATTTCTCAAAAACCAAAACTTTTTCCTCTCAGTCTCAGTCCTTAATTCATCACAAACCAACAACTCAACATAGAAAAAATCTCATAATATCAAGCCACATTCAACAATGGCTGAAGAAGATCCACAAGAAAAGGTCGACCGTGAGCGCATTTTCAAGCGCTTCGACACCAATGGTGACGGAAAAATCTCTGCATCGGAACTAGGGGATGCATTGAAAACCCTCGGCTGCGTTCAATCGGATGAAGTGAAATTTATGATGGCAGAGATTGATACCGACGGTGACGGCTACATTTCGTACCAGGAGTACATAGCTTTTGCTCTAGCTAACCGTGGTTTAATGAAGGATATTGCTAAGATATTTTAGTTATATGTTCTCTTCAATTTATTTATGTCATTCTCTTTTATGTGTGTTAATGTGACTCATTCCATGCCTATGAGACGTGCATTGATTGTTTTTCTTCATTTTGAATTTTTCTAGAACAGAAATGCTTTGGTAGTTTAACTGTAAACTTCTTATTTTCTCATCCTATACATATGGTACATTTAATTCAAGTGTACCTTCTTTTTTTTTTGGTTCAAAGAGATGCTTCATTGAAATAAAGAGAAACCAAAATAAAGTCTCCCAGAAGGAGGGAACAACACCTCCACTCAACTAGATAACAATAAGGCAAATAGAAACAGAACTAACAAAGAAAAACTTAGAAAGCCATCCACTAAGACGTCAGCCTCTAACCCACCCGAACTAGGAACTAGGAGGGCAGGGAAGCCCATCCGCCTGCAGAACAAAGACCAAGAAAGATGGGGGTCTGTGTACCCTTACCAATTGAAATCTTGCTTTTTTTTTTTTTCAAATTTATTTATCTCATCAAATAGATACATATTATCGGTGACCTATAAAACCTACAGGTCACAAATAAACGTACAAGTCAACCACCAGTATATTGAAGTAGTTGGTATGTGGCCCCAATTGGATTCAGGTTACATATATACACACACATTCTCTTTGTTACTATTATTTTATTTGATATAATGTCGTTAGTTGAATTGGGTAAGTTTTGTTACATTCGCCAACCGGCCAAAAGCAAACGTGAGCTGCAAGTTTTGTCCTTCCCCATTCAAGAATCATGATAAATTAAAATTCATAGGCTTCAATGGAATAGCTGAATAAGAAAAGAAGAAGTTTCATAGGGTTCAATGGAACAAGAACTTTTAAACTTAAATAAAAATTTCTATTACACTTTTCCCTATTAGAATAGCTGAATAGGGAGAGGTAAACCGAAGATATGTACAGGCACTTGTTCATCCGACTCCTAGCACTTGTTCATCCGACTCCTATTCGGCTATTCATATCTACAAATTCAACACTATTTCCAGTTCTCACTTCTAGCACTCTGTTCAAACTTCAAACAAGCAACAATAAATATTAGTGTTGAAAAATCCAGATAGTTTATGTATCGCGTTTCAACGACAGTACAGGTGATCATCTTCTTCAAATTCAGAAACCCCTAGCATAGCCAGAGCTAGGTGACTCTTCATCTCACTATTTGTTTGCTGTAATTGAGAATAACAATCAATAACCAATCCATTTCCCAGAAAACCGGACTTCTTCCTCTTGGAGAAGAAAGGTTCTTGTTCACCTTTAAGTATTGCCATTATCTCGCAAATGCTTGGCCTACGAGATTCTTCACTAGTTATGCAGGCAGCTGCAGCTTCAATCATCCGTGTTATTTGATTTGAATTTCTCAAAGTGCATTTTAGCCGTGGATCAAGCAACTCCTCAATAGCGCCCTTCCCCTTATGCAAGAGTGGTTTTGCCTGATGAAAACATGGAAATGATACATTTGTAATTGAGTATTTTGATTCTTGTCAATAAATTAACACCAACTACCCAGTTATAGCATACAATTATCATCCAGTCATATACACCACGTACACTTTTCATCTGTTTACATTGATCCCAATTGGAGAAAAAAGACAAGTTTTGAATACTTCCATGGAAACAGCATACAGAAAGATTGATGATTCAGAAAATCCCGCTTTCAGAAAGTGATTTGGTTGGTGTTAACACCCTTGCTAAGAAACGTGTCTATCAGTCAATGGAGTAAGTACATCGATTGAATAGATAAAAACTTTGGAGCATTTTGGCTATAATTAAGAATAAACTATTAACAGAAACTATGACCAGCATGGGAAGCAATCAGGGGCCCATCAATTCACATTCACATAGTCAAAAAAGTAAAGGCAAGATAAGAAGGTAGTAAGATACACCTACCCATAGAACCAAGTTTTCCTCTCCTTGTGACCTTCTTGCTTCAATTGGCTTCCTTCCAGTTATCAATTCCAGCAAGACCACCCCAAAAGCATAAACATCGGTTTTATCGGATATTTTCCCATGCTGGAAATACTCAGGAGCCAAGTAACTGCACAAATAATTTTAATTTGAGCAATGTAAAATAAAAGTCATCTTTATGGAACAAGCACAGGAAAAAGTATTTCTTTCTAGTTAAGTTTCCTCAAGATCATACCCAAATGTTCCTTTGACAGTTTTGCAAAGGAAAGGGATGGAAGGTGCAGAAGTCCATGTGGCTAATCCGAAATCACATAACTGCAAACAGTATCAACAAAATACATTCAATCAATCAAAATGACTTGTATGGTATATAGAGTGAGCTATGAAACCTATTTCAAACTTTACATTCAAACAAGAATGAACTCAATAAGAAAATTCTCCTTTTACCTTGGCTGTTTTATTGGAAGACAGGAGAATGTTTGAGGGTTTGATATCACGGTGAACAATACATCTTTCGGTTCCGTTATGTAAATATGCAATTGCCTCAGAAATTCCAATTGCAACCTTATGCCTTACAGACCAAGGAAGTGTTGCAGAGCCCTTCACTCCCCTCTTTTTCTCTGCAAATGGGTTATGTCAAAAATCATTCAAATTCACCAAATTCAAATCAAATTCTTCCATTCAAAAGACCAAGAGAACTCACCATGTAAATGCCGCTCTAAACTTCCCCCAGAGACATACTTATAAACCAAGAACAAGCCCTCCTCTGGATCTATGCAAAACCCCACAAGAGGTGTTACATTTGGGTTTTGAAGAGAGCTAGAAATCATCAACTCTCTACAAAATGCCTTGGAAGACTCCTTATCTTCCTTGTCCAATCGCTTAATTGCCACAGCAGTCCTCAAAATCCCAACTCTACCCCTAAAGACACAGCTCAGAGCTCCTCTCCCTAAAACTCTGCCTACCCAAAACAACAAAATCCATTACAATTTCATATAAAAGACCAAAATTTGATTCAAACAAAACAAACCAAATTAATTACCTTTTGAGAAATTACGAGTAGCAGCAAGAACTTCACCATAGCTGAATCTGACCAAAGTGTGAGCCATTGGGGATATGCTCCTCTCTAATGATTCAAATCTCCTCCATTTCAATTCTTTAGCTTTAGACTCACACAACCCATTGTCCAAATTCACCATCAAAACAGTTGCAGCGGCCGAAGAGCTCATGTTCAAGGACTCAAGCTCAACTTGAGAGCAGAAGCTGAACCTGAAAGAGGAATGAACTGAGTGTGGGTCAGCATTTGCCAACTCTGCTCCACACCCACCTGACTCTGCTAGCAACCATGCCTTGTTGTGCTCTAAATTTATGTTCTTTTTGTTGTTTCCATTGTTGTCGTCGTCGTCGTCGTCAATTGGGCTCTGGTTGCTCCTCCTCTGGCGAGGTGGAAGAAAACAGGCCAGACCAAGCTCCCGAAGCATCTTCTTCACAATGGTTTTGATTCTAAGCTCATTATAGTCACAGTAGTGATCTGTAGCTACTACAGAGGAGGAAGCGTATAGAGGAGCATTGGGGGGCTCTATAGAGTCAGTGGAAGTGCCTTGGGAGTAACCCATTTTGATGCAGATCTCAATGAGTAAAAAGCACACAAACCCAGAAGCCAGAGAGAGAAGCAAAGACAGAAAGAGACCCAAAGGAAAGAGAAGAGAACAAAAATAAAAGTGAAAGCTGCTTTGCTTGCAGGGTGGGAGAGAATTTTCCAATGAAGGTGTGCGTGTGAGAGAGAGAGAGAGAGATGGGGTATATAAATGGGTCTTTGAATTAAACAAAGGTCGTTGGATTAGAGTGGGAGGAAGTGAAATGAAAGAGGGAGTGGAAAGGTATGGTTGTGGGCATTGGTCCTCTCAACAAATATTTGCCAGGTGAATGAAAGAGAGGAGTGGGTGTTTATGGTTATGCGGTCGCTTGCTTGCTTTTTGTTAAAAATTTGAATGGCATTATTTTATTTTTTTCCATTTACCAAGAAAAACAAATGGCAATTATTTGAAGTGGGAGAGAAAACGTGATTTGATCCGAGAAAAAAAGAGATTCTTCCTGCTGAGCCTATTGTGGACAGCCAGAACCACCCACCAAAATAATTTGAAGACAGACAAAGGGTAAAAATGGTAATTTAAAATGAACTTCAAACTTTGGCTCATATGGTAATATTCACTTGTCATGTTATGTTGTTCTTGTTGGTGTTGGTAACTCGATACAAGTCATGATGATAATAAAAATATCAATTTAAATTATAAATTTAGATAATATTCCACGTACTTAATGGTTAAGAGATTGTGTCATTATGGGATTTTAATTATCTAAAAAGTAAACTGAGATTGTGTCATTATGGGATTTTATAGAACACCGAAAAATGAAGAGGAGAGAGAGATTGTGTCATTATGGGATTTTATAGAACACCGAAAAATGAAGAGGAGAGAGAGAGAGAGAGAGAGAGAGAGAGAGAGAGAGGAACTAGACAGGACCAATGTGTTTGATATGATGAATTGATGACGTATTTAGGGAAAAGGTAAGCTTGTGGTTTAGTGTGGATTTTATACATGAAATGATTCTATGAATTAATAATAATAATATAATGAGCAAATGATATCCAAAATGACTTTGTAGTTTGGTGACCTCCCAAATACCATCGAACAGCCGACAACCCAATTTGACAGCCCAACTTAGCTAACTTTGTCATGAGCCGTTCGCGAGCATGAGATGGGCCTTCATTAATTAATTAATTGCATATGATTTGGATCATTAATTTAATTAAAACTCAGATTTGCATTATATTCGCATAATTTAATTACTAAATATGATTTTATATGTCATGGTTGAATGGAATTCAAATCGAAAATGAATCATGGTGGTTTCTTGGTTAATCTGATATAACAAACAGCCTCTATGGAAAAGAAAATGTGAATAAGTAGCTAGTTCTCGGCCAAAGTAACTGTCCAGGCTTTCTGACAAGGACTTCAACCCTCAATCAGAATCTGTGCCGATGGTGATTGTGGTCGCCAACTCAAGCTCTTGCGAAATTCCAAATCTTTCTTTTTTCTTTTTTTTTTTGGGTCGAGAGAATCTAATGTCTAGATTAACTGAAAACTTATTTGGTAGTTACTTTTATTTAGGGGTGGGCACGGTTCGGTTTGGACCGGTTTTTGCCTCAAATTAGAACCGATCCGGTACTATTCATCCGGTTTGGTTCGGTTCGGTTTTAATAAAAAAAATTTTAAAAACTGTCCGGTTCGGTTTGAACCGGTTTCGGTCCGGTTCCGGTTCCGGTTCGGTTTTGAACCGGATTATAAAAATTATTTTTTAATACAATTCTCAACTGAAATATTATTTTTTTTACTTGAAAATTAACAAATTATTCAATTTCATATAAAAAATAAATATTAAAGTGAGAAAAGAGAGATATTTTGACATTGAACTTGGATAAATATTAAGTTTTTTTAGTGAAATTAAAAATATAGCATTAAATATAAATATATATTGAAATTATATATTTTTTTAGTTTCACCGGTTCGGTTCGGCCCGGTTCGGTTTTTGAAGACATGGAACCGGATCCGGAACCGGTCCAAACCGATCCGGTTCGGTTTTTGACCGGTTTTTGACTTTTTAGTCAACTCGATTTTTTTTCGGTTCGGTTCGGTGCGGTTCGGTTCGGATTTCCGGTTCGCCGGTTTGAGTGCCCACCCCTACTTTTATTGCACTCGTGGGCATAATATCATATCCGCAATCTACAAATTAAAATAGGTAGTTCATTGCTAGTGTAAATGAGATATTTTGATTTCCACGTTAGATCTCCATTAGACCTCAGACCTCGTCTCACCTAATGCCATGAACCTAAATGGTTAATAAGTTACTAACAATATCAGTGCTTGATTAGATTAGTAGTGAGCCTTTTAGTTTTCAATTGAAGATGACAAAATAAAATGAGAGGATATTGATAGAGGTGTAGATAGTTTTAATTTTAAGTTTACTTGTTCTATGTCATTACAACTCATTCTCACATTCCAAGGGATGGCGGCACATTGGAAAAACAGTCAGCCATATACTTTTATATTATGCAAATATTTTTGTTTGTCACTTTAATTTAAGGTATACCTTTATTATCTTTTTTAACATTTGACACATATTCATGTACAGAATCATAGTGAACTCTTTGTTATGCCTATAAATATGTGTCACGTGTTAAAAAGGACGATGATGGTACACCTCTTAAGTTAAAGTAGTGAGCAAAAATGTTCAATTTTTTTATAACTACTACATGAGAGAAGCAATGGAGTCAACTTCTTTTAAAAATAAGTAAATTTAGGTTTTACCCATAAAAAAACTTTCATTTTTGGAAAAAGCCAAAGCTTTTTCAAAAAAGACAGAATAACCTCTCAACTTTCAAACCAAATACATGCAAATGTAAAGGATTTCTTAGGAAATTAAAAAATAAATAAGGGTAATTTTGTCCATTTTTGCTTCTTTTAAAAATTTTCTCTCTCCTTTGGGTTTTTCCAAAGTCTCCCTTAAAAATATAACATGGATTCTAACTAGGAATTGGTATTTAAAGTGATAATGTGAACCGAATCGGGTTGAAAGAAAAAAAATTGAAAAAGTCAATTTTGGCTTGAATTGGTTTGATTCTCAATTTTTACTGCATAAGAATCGAAATGGACCGATCATATGATATCAACCCATATATATAACTATTTTTTTTTAATGAATTTAATAACAAAATTCTAGCATTCTCATCTCTCAACCTCCTTTATCTCCCTCATGGTCTCAACCTCCCTTATCTCCCTCACGGTCTTATAGGTCATTCACGCCTTCAACACTATCATCCACTATTTTTTTTTTTTTTTTTGTTTCTCTTTAAATTCATTGATGGATTAGTGTAAGAGAGTTGAATTTTTATTTTTGGGCTTCGAGTGATGATGGGATAACTCAAACCAAATAGAACCGATTGGATTAAATCAAAACCAAACCAAATTAATTATTTTCTTTGATTTGGTTTTCGATAGTTAATTTGGTTCGGTTTTGGAAGTAAAGCAGACTGAACTCGTGACCAACCCTAATTGTGACAATGTTATGAAGTTTGGATTCTCATGTGGGCAAAAAAATACTTCTTCCAACTTTTCGATATTCCCATTCATTACATGGGCCCTTCTCCAAAACCTTTCCATTCTATGACGATTTGCTATTTGAGTGATTTTTATTTTATTTTATACCGTTGATCTTTGAGGGAAACCAGGGAATTGAGACCTATCATTGGAAGTATTTCTGTGGTGCCTCAGCTGTATCGGTACAGCCGATCATGTGCCTGTTTTTAAAAAATAAAGGAAACCTGCTGACCTGGTGAACAGGTAAATGACTTCACGCGCTGCTCCTAAGCTCAACAGGTAAACGATTTCACATGCACACTCAGTCGACGTCCTTCTTCCTCAAAGTGGTCTGGTTCAACTTCAAACTGATAATCTTCAGGGTCTTCAAAGTCATCTTCTTCAACTCCTCTTCTGTAGAAAGTTTCTTCCTTGTCTCTGCAATCTTTCTCTCTTCTTTGTCATCATTGTAAAAACCCCCCTATTCTAGGGTTTGGATTTTGGGAAAATTTTTTGGGTTAGCATTTTGGGTTGATAATAGGAATTGGAATTCAGTTTTTCCAGTCGTTGGTGGGTTGTTGGCACTCCTCTCATCTGCAATCGAGCATTTGGTATTAGTTCCTTCTGAAGGTAAGTTAACACTATGTTTTATGTTATTGTTAATTGAAATTCTGTTGTGATGAATTGGGGCAACAGGGGAAGTAGGTTTCTCACATTCATGAGATGAAGTGGGTTTCTTAGTCTGAAAGTGTCGTGAGGTGATGTGGGTATCTCACATTCATGGTTGTTATGTTCATGCAATTGCATATCTTTATATGCAATTACTAATCGCCTGTATGCAAATTCAAGTCACTGAATGCAATTACAGTATATAGTTTTGTTTTGAAATTATGCAAGTGAGGTGATTTCGTGGTAGGTAGGTAGGTTTGACTGTGTTTTTGAATTTTTTTTATGGGGAGTAAAGTGTTCCGAAAGTGTAATGTTAGGTTGGTTAAGATTTGGATTGGGATTTGAAATGAGTAAGAATCTCGGCCCAATATAGAAATGCATTAGTGGGTTGTGTGCATTATCTGTACAATGTTATAATCGAGGGCTAATGCACTTGCAAGTAGTGTCGTAATTGCATATCAGTATATGCAATTACTAAGCAACTGTGTGCAAATCCAGGTCCCCGTATTTTTTTAATTAAGCAATGTGATGTTGTGGTGTTTACGGGGTTTACGGTGTATTAGGCTTTGGATTAGTATTCAAATTCTCGGCGTTAGAGAGAATTGCATCATAGTGTTTTGTACTTGATTTGTGCAAGTTATGGAAGCTCAAAAAAGGGGATCAACGAAAGGAAAGCGCAAGGCCGAGAGTACTGTGCAACAAACAAGAGTTGGCCGAGATGCATTTTTTAATTTCATGTAAGTTACACGTACATCTAAAAATTGGAAATGTGGTTGCTTAATATTATAATGGTTTTTTTATTAAAAATAAATGATTTACAGGAAAAAAGAACGAGATGAAATGGGGAAAGTGGCCAATGCAAAGTTGGACCGTAAGGTGAGAGATGACAATGATTTGGGTCAGTTTATTAATTATTTTATTAAGAAGGGCATGTTAATGAAATTTTTTTATTTCAGGTACAAGAAGAGATTGCTAATAAGTGGAGGAAATTGAACCCTACAGAGAGGGCAACATATGGTTCTGCCTTAGAAGGTTCAAGCGAGCAAGTAAACGACTTAGTCAATGAGATGGGTTTTATAACTAGATGCAGCCCGGACCGATTCCATCGTACGGTGGAAAAATTGTCAAATGAGAAGCGGTTAGCAATTAATGCTATTGGGTTCGGTAATGTGTCATCTTTGTCCTGCACTCGTTTACACCGCCAATTATGCTATTTTTTGATTCAAAAGTTCAATCCTGATATGTCTTCTATAGAACTGCACGGCAATGTGATTGGAATAAATGCCGTTGAGTTTGGGCGTGTTATGGGTCTTAAGAACATCGGCGAGATGTTCAACTCGACAGGCCGGTAGAAGATTCAAAGGTGAAACAGTTAGTGAAGAGTTTCGGTGGAAATGGCAAGAGAGTATTAGTAAAGGGTTTAGCTGAACAATTGGAAAAGTGCGAAAATGCGAATAAGGACTTTAAAGTTCGATTTGTGATGTTCGCACTTGGCACTGTACTTTGCCCTACATCTACACCATCAGTGACTGGGAAATATTTAACTTTCTTGACGATCCCAGGGAAGATAGAGACCAAGAACTGGGCCGACCATGGATTCAACTTCTTATGTGAAGGTGTTAGGTCGTTCAAAGCAAAGAAAGTTGCATATGTAAATGGGTCATTGCTTTTTCTGTAACTATTCTATTTCGATTCAATTGTCCATGGTGGAGTATATGTTGATAAGCCTTTGGATCCCATTGTGTCTTGGGACAATAACTCAGTGTGGAAAATGATTAAATGGGTTATCAAGCAAGGTGGGTTTGATAATCCTACTGTTCGGGTTGTTTCACAGCACCGTCGAACGAATGAAGTGTCTGGAGTAAACGTTGAAAGAATTGTTCAAGAAGTTTCTATCAGTTTGGCTCCAGTAATACAGGCAGAGGTGAAGCGATCAATTGAAGGACTTGCTTTGGGCCAAATAATACAGGCAAAGGTCCAGCGCTCAGTGTTGGAACTCACTGACAAAGTAATGAGTCAAGTGAGGTCCTTTATGAAAGAGGCAAGACATGAAGATGTAAATCAAACAAAGGAGGACGAGCCACCGAAAATACGCGATGAAGGTGGTGAGAATGTTGTCAAGAAGAAGGGTGAAGAATCTATGAAATTAAAGGAGAAAGGTCCAGTTGATGTAAACAATCCTTGGACGCCATTACCGGATGGACAGACTTTCAGTGAACCTGAGGTATGATGAGCGATTAGGAGTTTCAAGATCGAGTTTGTTGTTATCTTTTACATTTATTAAGTACGCATTTATTTACATAATTGTAAAATACTTAAAAAAATTTTCTTTTCAAAATGTAATATTTGGATTCCCTTTTCCACAGTTGAAAATTGGCGTGGAAAAGAGGGAGTTCACAAAATTGGCCCGTGGTGATCAAAGTCGAATTCAAACACGTCGAACGGCTGAAAGGCGTCCAGGGCTTCATTGTAGAAAGCCATGGGTTGACCCGTCAAATGCAAAAGGAAAGGCTGTGCAAAAGACGGCGTCTAAGATTAAAATTGTGCATTTCAAATTAAAACCCGAGGACTTACAAGACTCCGATTTTGAGTTATTTAGTTATATTTTTAGGTCTAACAACTTTTCAAGGTAACTACTTACATACAAATGTTGAATTATGAAATTAACCCATATTCCTTATATGTTGTCGCGTACGTGAATTTAATTATAACAATTGCTTTCTTCTTTCGTTTTAGTGAGGAAGTTATAATTGAAATAGAAAACGAACATCATGTCACGAGAGATGAGTTCATGTGCCTGAGGCCCGAAATGTGGATTAATGATAGAGTACTGAACGCGCAAGTCTATTATCTACAAGAAAATGGGTCAGGGAATTGGTACTTCCACACATATATGTCGGTAAGCATTCATATTTTTCAAACTATTATAGTTTGTGATTTAGTAAATGAATTTACGCTTACACTATATGTGAATGTAGGAGCAAGTCAATAATACAAGTGATGGGAGCAAGTCAATAATACAAGTGATGGTAAACTTTTTCAATTGGGTGTCAAACTTAGAAGGGAAATCTCAAAACGGTTCACCGTAGGCCTTAAGAAGTGGGAGAAGGTATCAATTTAAGTCCTTTTTTACAATATTTTTAGTGCACTTTTGTATACGCATGTTGTTCTAAGCAAGTCATTGTGCTCCTAGATTTTCATTCCCATTTTGGATCGAATCGGGAGTCATTGGTATTTGCTAGTGGTGCTTATGGGTGATAAAAAGGTTGAACTATGGGATAGCCTCCCCAGTGTTAAATTCAACGCATCTCGTTATCAATTAGCGGAACGAAATGTAAGTTTAATTTACCTAATTTTGATTTGTATTTTTATTCTCCTAACATCCTGACTAAGAATTGATTTGAATTGATTGTGTTGTAGATGAAAGTTTTGGACTACATTTACAATGATGAGATTGTCAAATATTTTGAAAAAGGATGGCAGTTTGCAAAATTCAACATTGTGCGAACTGACAAGGCCCGCAGACAACTAAATGAATGCGATTGTGGTATCTTCGTTATGAATTGGCTAGAAGACATTGAATGCACATCACACGGTTCAAATAAAGTGAGTCAGCATATATATCGTTTCATACTTTTGTCTTCCATGTCAGATATTTTTGTTAATCATTTCTTTGACGGGTTGTTTTTTATTTGCAGTTTCAACATGCAAGTGAGCGGGTTCGCGTTGCACTATCGTTGCTAAAGAACCCAAAAAACACGCGTCTAAAGGAAGTAAGGGAGTCCGCTCGAAGAGTTGTCGACGAAGAACTTGACAAGTTGGCCGGACATGGTCCATCCATCCCTCATCATCCCATCGCAAGGAAGCCAATGACACGCTCCCAGGCAAAGTAGAAAGTTTGACAGTAGGCCATAAGGGATTACAGTTTAGAGATTAGGTGTAATTGCATGTATATATCCCTATTTGCGCACAGTCGGGGTTCTTTTATAATATAGCAAGTGCAATTGCATGTACGACTGTTGCACATCATGTAATTGAATTCCATTGTTTGCTTACAAATGCTTTTTGGTTTTCTTCACAACATCGAAATATTTCATGACCGGAAAGCCCCAAACACTGAAATGTAATTACATTTAGTGTAACTGCATGCACGTAGGGTTGATGGTTAAGGTAGTGCAATTGCATGTACTTATCCCGTTTTGCATACAGGGACTTTGTTTTTGCATTATATCATGTACAATTGCATTACATGACGGCCAATTGCATATTATCTACTTCGTGTAATACATTGCACACATGAGTTTTTTTGTTGTCGCAATGGGAACATTATAGCATAGCTGGGGCCCAGACTTCATTTACGAAACAGGAGTTCCTAGTTCATTCATAATAAAGGTGTCCTAACCATATTTATAGGTTTTTTTGTTACAAAACTAAACCCTCAAACTATTCTACCATACTGATTATAACATTTAACACCCGATATTACGGTTGAAATTATAACATCTGAAATTACATCCGAAATTATGACAAACAACACAATGCAAATCATAAAATACCGATGCTTCACGGAGCTCGCTTCTCCAAAATAGCAATTGCTTCGTATACCTCGATTTTGTCCCACTTAGTTGAACCAGCATCAACAAGCTGAGCGTATTTCCTAAACATCTCAAGCCGATCTCAATCCTGCCATTGTAAATTTCGTATTTGGTGATTGAATCTCCTTCATGAAAGATGTTGTTACTAGCCTCGGTGGGAGGCTTTGTGACAGGATGGGCTCGTTTCACTAGTTGGCAGACATAATTCGAAGAATCAACACCATCATCATCACCCACCCTCTTCTTGTTAGGCGTGGAGGAGCCTCTTGAGCTACCAACCATTGAATGTGACATTGTTTGGGTTTTCTTTTTTCTCTCTCAGGTTCTGTATGAGTAATGTTATTAGTAAATGAGGTGGAAGTTTTTGAGTTGAAATGTATAGGAAGTAACTCCTTAAATAATCCTTCGTCTGTAGTTGGTACCTGGTATTTGGTACTTGGTAGTTTGGATTGGGGTTCCTTTTTCGTGAGAACGTCAAATTTTTCTAAACAAACGCACCTACTTGCGTTCGGTTGAACACATACCCTGTTTGTTTGAAACAATAAGTTGGTTGGGCCCATCTTTCTGGAAAATGGTAAACTTTACTGAACGAACGCAACTTTTACGTTCACTTGAACAAACACCAGGTTGATTAGAAATAGTCATTTGGTTGGACCCATTTTTCTGATGAACATGCCACTTTCCTCAATAATCGAAACCCTTGCGTTTGTGTGAACAAAAATCACGTTCGTTTGCAAAAGTTAGTTTCTTGGGTTATTTTTCGGGGGAACGTGGCATTTTTCTGAACAAACACAACTCCTTCTGTTCGGTTGAAGACACACCCTGTTTGTTTCAAAAAGTCTGTTGCTGGGGGCCTTATGTGTGGGGAACAGGTTACTTTACTGAACCAACGTAATCCTTGTGTTTACTTGAACAAACACCCCGTTTGTTTGAAAAACTAAGTGGGTTGGGTATTTATTAGCCCTTAACAGGACACTTTCCTCAACGAACGCACCGGTTGCGTTCGTATGAAAAAAATACCCCGTTTGTTTGAAAAAGTCTGGTCATTAAGAACTGTTTTTCGACAAACGAGTAACGTTTCTCAAGAAACGCACGTATTGCGTTCGTGTGAACAACTATCCCGTTCGTTTGAAAAAGTAAGTTGGTTGGGCCCATTTTTGGGGGAACGGGCCACTTTACTAAACGAACGCAACGCTTACGTTCGCTAGAACAAGCACTCCGTTTGAAAAAGAAAGTTGGTTGGATTTATTTTTTTGGCGAACATAAAACTTTCCTCCACGAATGCACCTGTTACGTTCGTGTGAAAAAGTAATCCGTTTGCTTGAAAAAGTAAGGTGGTTGGGGCATGTTTTCGGTGAACGGGTAACTTTTCTCCAGAAACGCACGTATTGCGTTCGTGTGAACAAATACCATGTTGGTTTAAAAAAGTTACTATGTTGGCCTTCTTTTTCGGCGGAACGTCGAGTATTTCTGAACGAAAGCAAACCTTTGCGTTCATTTGAACAAACTCCCCGTTTGTTTGAAAAAGTAAGTTGGTTGGGCCCATTTTTAAGGGATTGGGTAACTTTACGGAACGAACGCAACCCTTGCGTTCGCTAGAACAAACACCTCGTTTGTTTGAAAAAGTAAGTTGGTTGGATATATTGTTTCAACGAACAAAAAACTTTCCTCAACGAACGCACGTGTTGCGTTCGTGTGAAAAAGTATTGCGTTTTCTTGAAAAAGTAAGGTGGTTGGGGTATGTTTTCGGCGAACGGGTAACTTTTCTCTTGGAACGCACGTATTGCCTTCGTCTGAACAAATACCCTGTTGGTTTAAAAAAGTAACTATGTTAGCCTTCTTTTTCGGCGGAACGTCGAGTATTTTTGAACGAAAGTAAACCCTTGCGTTCATTTGAACAAACTTCCCGTTTGTTTGAAAAAGTAAGTTGGTTGGGCCCATTTTTAGGGGAACGGGTAACTTTACTGAACGAACGCAACCCTTGCGTTCGCTAGAACAAACATCCCGTTTGTTTGAAAAAGTAAGTTGGTTGGATATGTTTTTTCGGCAAACATAAAACTTTCCTTAACAAACGCACCTGTTGCGTTCGTGTGAAAAAGTTTTCAGTTTCCTTGAAAAAGTAGGGTTGTTGGGGCATGTTTTTGGCGAACGGGTAACTTTTCTCCAGGAACACACGTATTGCGTTCGTCTGAACAAATACCCTGTTGGTTTAAAAAAGTAACTATGTTGGCTTTCTTTTTCGGCGGAACGTCGAGTCTTTCTGAACGAAAGCAAACCCTTGCGTTCGTTTGAACAAACTCACCGTTTGTTTGAAAAAGTAAGTTGGTTGGGCCTATTTTTAGGGGAACGGGTAACTTTATTGAACGAACGCAACCCTTGCGTTCGCTAGAACAAACATCCCGTTTGTTTGAAAAAGTAAGTTGGTTGGATCTATTTTTTCGGCGAACATAAAAGTTTCCTCAACGAACGCACCTGTTGCGTTCGTGTGAAAAAGTATTCTGTTTCCTTGAAAAAGTAAGGTGGTTGGGACATGTTTTCCGCGAAGGGGTAACTTTTCTCCAGGAACGCACGTATTGCGTTCGTCTGAACAAATACTCTGTTAGTTTAAAAAAGTTAGTTGGCTAGGTTAATTTTTCCGGATAACCCTTGCGTTAACATTTGAAACCCTCCATTCTATTATAAAAGGGCATTTGAGTGACTGCCTCTTTGACTCTATCCATTACAAATGCATGGCTTCCTCTTCAAACCAACCTCACGTTGTCAACAACCCAAAACAGCAAGGTTGGGATCCAAATGATCCCAAAGTTCATGTTACGACTAACTTCTGTAACCATGTTCCGCATGATTTGCGTCCATGTGGACTTTGCAAGGATCTTTTTTCTATAAATTCGAATAATGTTCAAGTTTACCGGTCTCCGACTCCCTCGCCTCCAAAGCCACTATCTCCTCTTGTTTGCAAGTGCACCCCTCAAAAGACGGAATGGTGCAGCGATTGCTACACTGACAAGCTCATTACGCATTGGGAGGAAGTTGAAAAATGGGAGTCCACGGATGACTCGGATGATGAAAACTACAAGTTCAGGGATTAGAGTGTAATGTTTTAGTTTAAATTTTTCATGTTTGCAATTTGGAAGTGTGATCCAAAAATAACATGTTATGTTAGCGTTTTCAGTATTGTGCTATGTACATTACTGTTTGGGCTGTTCAATTTTATGTTTGTAAGTTCGTAGTGAAAATTATAACCACCCGTTTTACGAATTTTTGAATTGCGCACAGGTACCTCTGAACTGCATCTGATTACTGCAATTGCATATTATTTTATGCAGGTTCATTTGCAGAGGCTTGTTTACTGCCTTTGTTCGCATCAGTAAACAAATCCCATGTAGTGATTTTCACTTTACTGGGTACATCACCCATAAACCCTTTCTTCACATCATAATTTTTTTTTCCCCATGATTTTGGTGAAGATAGATAAGTTAGAGTGTGTACATATGCTCTAAATTTGGTTGGACATGAGAGGTTGTTTTAAAGAAACATTTAGGAGGTAAAATTGTCCATTCGGAATAAACTCCTTCAAAAATTATTTATCTCCACATTTGAAAATTACAACAAATACTTCCCTCAAATAACCTTCTTTTTTGTTGTAAAACACATTTCCGAGAGTGTTTTTAAAGCAAAAATAATTCAAAAACATATTTTTCCTAATTAAGGCACATTCGAAATTGTAACTATTTGTAAATGTATCGCTACTTTTAAAGTGAAGCATATATAACAATTACATACTACTTGAAACAGTTAAAATTATTAAAACCTAAGCTTACGAACAGTGTATAACCTGAATCCAATATAATTTTAAACATAAACCATACTTTGAACCCTAAAGCCCAAACCCAATTCAATGTTAACCATAAAGCCCAACCCTAAATTGTAACCGTAAATTCTAAACCCTAAAGCCTAAACCCTTGAATTTTAACCCTACAGCCCAAACCGAATTCAATTTTAACCGTAAAGTCCAACCCATTTCAATTTTAACTTTTAAGCATAAACCACAAACCCTAAACCCTAAACACTTGAATTTGAATCATATAGCCCAAACCCAATTCAATTTTAACCGTAAATTGTAAGCCCTAAACCGTAAACCGTAAACCCTTGAATTTGAATCACAAAGCCCAAACCCAATATCATTTTAACCTTAAAGCCCAACCAAATTAAATTTTAACGATAAAGCCGAACCCAATATAATTTTAACCCTAAAGCCCAAACCCAATTAAATAGTAACCCTAAAGCCCAAACGCAATTCAATTTTAACCATAAAACCCAACCCAGTTCAATTTTAACCATAAAGCCCAACCCAATATCATTTTAACCCTAAAGCCCAGCCCAATTTAATGTTAACCGTAAAGCCCAAACCCAATTCAATTTTACCCGTGAAGCCCAATCCAATTAAAAACTCAAACCGACTTCATTTGTACTCCTAAAGCCCAACCCTAATTCCTCTTTTCAATCTATAGCCCAAGCACAAACCCAACACCCCAATTTCAGAAAAATGCCGCCTTCTTCTAGCCCACAAACAATTTCACAAACAGAAACATTTAAAAATCTGAAATTGGAACAGCATCCCTTTCTCACTCTTGCGCGCTGTTTGGGGTTCCTCCTCTCCTTCTTGATATTGAAACCTAAACTTGGAGCTGGTAGCGTTTCGCTTGTTGGGTTGTTTTGTTTTGGCAAAATATTTTTCAGTACAAGGAAGTCTCTCAAGCTGGATTTGTGCAGTCAATTCCTCGAACCAACACACTCTCGCCCCCCGTTTATAGCTTTCTGAATGTGAAGGTTTCATTCTTGTCTCTATTTACCAGGTAAAGAATAGTTTGGTTTTTCTGTTGTCGGATTCTTTTTGTACTTTCGTATTTACCTTGAAATCCCTTTGTGGGTCTGCTTATATGGGATTGAATCCAACCGATTGAACTCATTCCTAGAGTGGGTTCGGTCTGCTTTTAGTTTTTTTCATTTACTCAGAGGATTTAACATTAAATTGGCAGCATTTACATATTTTGGTAGTTTTGTTTTGGTAAAATATCTTATCGGTAGCTTTTGATTCGATTTGGGTTTGCCTTTATTTTTTCAGATAAGCGTACGGTCTGCGAAAGTTCAAATTTGCTATTACTTGAATTGTTAGCTGTTCATAGACAAAGAAGAGTAAGGTGGCGCTGAGAAGCTGTTGATTGAAGTTGGGGCTTTAGTCCAATCCGGTAAGTCTTATCTTTGAAATGTGATGATGGTTTTGGATGAAGCAAATTTTAACGTATCACGTGCTTTGATATGATTTCTCTTACTGATTTTTGCCCTCTTATGCTACTGCTACTGGATACATCTTTTACATAATATAATTTAATCTTGAGGATATTTATAGGTTAGGTTTAAAGAATTCTGTTTTTGTGGGTTGGGTGTGTGCACGCGCTTGCTTATTCTGAAATCATTTGGGTCTTCCTTGCGTTTTGAAATTTTGGTCTATCTTTTCCCTCAAGGTTTTAGGAATG
This sequence comes from Prunus persica, assembly GCF_000346465.2. Classification (NCBI taxonomy): domain Eukaryota; kingdom Viridiplantae; phylum Streptophyta; class Magnoliopsida; order Rosales; family Rosaceae; genus Prunus; species Prunus persica. Next base: position 17,903,155 of record NC_034011.1, on the reverse strand, counting down.
TAGAATATTTGATATTTAGTCTGCTACAATTCATATTCAATGCATTGTTGGTATGAGCCTACCATGTGTATGTTTTGCCGTTATCTATTAGTTACGAAACTTTATCATCCAAATGACTCTTTAGTTATCAAAATCTTTGGGTAGGAAGACCAATACTGGATGCTGTCCTATTAATGGTGCGCTTTGATCCTTTTCTATCTTACTTGTGTTTTGATGTTCTGCAGAATTCTGTTTTTTAGTTTCATTGCGTTTTACACTAAAAAGATGATTTTATAGGAGATAGGTGATAATTTAGAGCAAGATCAATAGCTTCGACTGGTTGGCCTTGCTTTCTTAACTACTACTTTATAAATTATGAAGGGAGACTGTCATCAAAAGTACAATGTGGAGACTGCATATGGAAATTCTGTGTGAATTTTTATGTACTATATTACTTGTTGATATTGTTTGGCACTTGTTGATATTGTTTGGTCTGGTATTGATGCTTATGGGTTTTGTTGGAGCAATGTGTGTGTGTTTATGTGTTTTTCTATTATTTTGTCTGCATCCTTCTAGTGCAATCTACTCCCTGTTTGTTCTATTATTAAATACAACCAGTGACGACCTAATGCATACTTTAGTTTCTGATATAAACAAAAGAACTGCATTATTGAAGTTAATCCACCAATTATTCGTTCTTACCTGCATAAGAGATTCCTAATTGAAATGAAGCCTTCAGTTAACAATGCACATGTGAGGCAATGCCTACTGGGCTGGGAAGGAATGATTTTTTGTTTGTAAACAACATAGAAAAAGCAATGCAATGAGTATGGAAGCTTATGAAATGTTTTTGAATGTATGTTCAGATTATGTCATGTTATTGTATTTTTTTTCTTTGGTCAACAGAGTTACTGTATTGTTTGATGTTGAGGTAGAGATAATCTGTTTCATTGTTTGACGTTTGAATTCAATAATGAAGGATATTCGAATCAACAATGAGGACGAATAACAAGTGCACTGAGGTTGGAGCATCTTATGAAGGTTCCCGGCGCCCGAAGACCACACTTGCAAAGGGTACGAAAGGTAACTCTTCAGCGGCTTCCTCAAGCTCGAAAAAACGGACGCCAGCAAAACGAATATCGGGTCCTATGGGTACTGGGGTGTTCGGGGTACGTGTGTTCATACCAAGAGACCGCAATCCTTGTTCACCCTTGCTTCACTTCGATTTGGAGGAACATATCTCCTTCAAGGTATTATTATTTAAGTTTACATTTGACATTTCACACATTGGAGTAATTTTTTTTAAGTGGGTCACAATGAAATGAAGATTACTAAACCCGTTGTGTTTTATGTAGCTGACTTTAAAAAAAATCAGAGGGTGTGGAAACAACGACATATGTGCTACATGGTATAACAAAGCAATGCACGACACGGTGAAAGCAAAGGTGAAAGAATCTGGATTTTTGCCCTTTTTGTCAATATTGGGCCATGGAAAGAAAGGGGATAGGCCATTACTTGTGGCCTTAGCTGAGAGATGGTGGGACACTACCCACACATTCCACTTCGATGAAGTTGGAGAGATGACAATGACCCCCATGGACTTCGCAGCAATCACAGGATTGCGTGTTGGTGGGAAGCGATTAACGTACGACTTGGACATTTACAAAAATAAGAATAAGGTGGTGAAATTGTTTGGGAAACCAATTGCAGACCTACTGGCAGGGGAAAGGAGAGTGCCGTATGAAAGCCTTTGCACTCCGTACTGGAAGAAGAATCCGAAAGATGATAAAGAAGCAGACCAAATTGCAAGGGCATTTATACTGTGCTTGATTGGCTCCTCATTCCTAAATGACAAGAGCCAATACGTGAGTATGCACTACGCCCCTTGTCTAGAAATTGTCTCAGACATTGGTAAATATGACTGGGGCGGTGCGGCTTTGGCTTGCTTGTATAGATCACTGGATTCTTGTTCTAGGGGCAGGTCATCAAGCATGGGCGGGTATTGGAGGGCATGGGAGGTTAGTGTAATCGAATTGAATATCCGCAAAGTGCAACATACTTTTTTGCTTAAATTACTGATTTTTAAACTTGTTTTGTGTAGGTATGGGCTTGCGAGTATCTAAAGCCGTTTGCTTTATCAAGGCCCAGTAGAACAGTGAACACGTGGCCCCGAACATTGAGGTGGGTTGGTGTAAAATCAAAGCGGGACTTGCAACATCACTTGGAACATTTTAGGGTGATGATGCGACATCTAACAAATGATCAGGTATAAACCTTGACCCTTCAACTGAAATTTTATTTAGCTTCAAATGTATGATACACAAAGGTAACCAATTTGTGTTGCAGGTTAATTGGAACCCATGGGGGACCAATGAATCCGACATGCCGGAAGCCGTCAAAAAGAGCGTGCCGGCAACCCGTAAACGAATCCTACTTGAGGGACCAGCTGGTTCAGCCTGGTTTTTAGGAGAGCGAGTCGCTATGCAAAGTTTAGGCACCACAGAACCTCAAGTACCCAATATTCCACCGAGGACAATGCTTTCTGATTATAAGCTGACTGATGAGTCAGAAGTCAGGGAAGCACTGAATGGGTACCCCGCTTCAGAATGGCTTGCAAATTCACCCAACTATGCCCACTACAGAGATGAGTATATAAGGTACCGCCACTATGAGGACTTACTTGAAGCGGTACGTTATACACTGAACACGTGTTATGTACTTACACTTGCTGCATGAAATTCATATCATTTTTCAACAATCTAAAATGATACCTAAATTCCACAGGAAGGAGAATATCGAAATCTCGTAGGGGCCAATATAAGGGTAGGAAACATCTCTCCTCAGCCATGGTCAGTGCGAATACCATGCTGGGCAGCTGAAAATGGAAGTAAACTTGTGCGGATACCCCGTGGGCAAGATAGTCTTGATCTACCATTACCTGCTGGTGTGACACATGTAAGTAGCTTCCATTGCATAATATATTCATACATGATGGCTTCATGTGGTGATTGGTGTAATTGCATGTGCCTGAATGTAGGTAACTGCTGAAGCTGCAACCGAGATTTTGCAGCTGAATGCTGGGTTGAATGTCGTACTATTTTCAACTTCATTGGAAGCAAGCATAGAGATCAGGCGCCTACGGCAAGAGATTGTGAGTCAGTTAAGCTTCATTTCATACTGATTTCATAAAATTAACAACCATCACAGATGTTATATTGAAATAACAGACCATGGTATTGAACATGAACGATGTTATATTGTAATAGGAGATATTGAAGAACACCTCGGGAACAACCACTGCAAGTTCGGGTATTGGTGAACACATCTTAAATGATGATGTAGAACATGTAAGTTTGTTACCTCCATTGTAAAGTTTGCTTTATAAGATGTTCAATTTTGCAATTTGAAATAATATGTTACATTCTGCAATGCAAACCATCATCACAAAATTGAACAAAATTGATTATTTATATATGTCAATGTTTCCCTGTATGTAGGAGTTTCGCACAAAATTTAATCATGACGACATAGGTAGAAAAGGAAAGACAAAAATTGTGATACCAGAAGAGCATGAAGAAGATGAGGAAGAGGAAGATGAAGAGGAAGATGAAGACGATGCTTGGATCAAAGAGACAGAGGTTGGGGATGAGGATGAGGAAGCCGATGAGGACGAGGTTGGGGATGAGGATGAGGAAGCCGATGAGGACGGGGCCGTAGCTAAGGGTAATCCGGATGCAGAACAACACTCCACAGACCAAAAACGCAAAGTTGAGAAAAGTCTTCATTCACGTACCCCAAAGAGAAAGAAAACCAAGTAAATTATGGATACGATTCAATTTTCCGGATCAGTGATGATGGTTTTGTAATGTAATATATTCAGTTTATTAGCCCTTACCATTTCTGATGCTTTATATTTCGGTTCGTTTTGCACCTTTCGTTTGATAGTACAAAAAACAGGTCTACTTATGCCAGTGAAAGAAACAAAAAAAAGATCCATTTTTCCTTTTCAGGAGTTTGCGCACAGTCACTCTCGCATTGCATAAACGTCGTGCAATTGCATGTTTACAATGCAAATGTCGACCGGCTGTGTGCAAACTAAAGATAGCTTAAGACATCTTAAAAATTTTTGAACAAAAATACTACCATTTTGAAGAAAATCTTTGACAGAATGAAATAGATGAAATTAATCTTTAACTACTTAAATCCCCTAACCGCAATTTGAAAAATTTATGACCCTATGTGTATTATTCACTATTAGGGTTAATCACATTGTGTTTTACGGAATTCGGGATCTTTTGGAAAATCATTTGTGCTACAAGACAATGTCCATTACTACATAATTTTGAAAATTTATTGTTTTTGTAATATAATATGTTCGGCTTATTGGCCCTTACCATTTCTCATGCTCTGTACTTCGATTTATAGTTCAAAAAATAGGTCTAATTGTGCATGTACAAAAAAATATGATCCATTTTTCCTGATTAGGGGTTTGCGCACAGCCACCCTTGCATTGCATCACCGTCATGCAATTGCATGTGTGAAATGCAAATACAAACCCGTTGTGTGCAAACTAAACATACCTTAAAATCGCAAACCTAATTAATGTATAGCGCAAAGACAAAGACAACAAAGCAAATACTTTATTATGACCATATGTGTATTATTCAATATTATGGTTAATCACGTTGTGTTTTACGAAATTCGGGATCTTTTGGAAAATCATTTGTGCTACATTAGAATGTCCATTACTACGTAATTTCGATAATTTATTGTTTTTGTAATATAATATGTTCGGCTTATTGGCCCTTACCGTTTCTCATGCTCTGTACTTCGATTTATAGTTTAAAAAATAGGTCTAATTATGCATGTACAAAAACATATGATCCATTTTTCCTGATTAGGGGTTTGTGCACAGCCACCCTTGCATTGCATCACCGTCATGAAATTGCATGTGTGAAATGCAAATGCAAATCCGCACAAATCCGCTGTGTGCAAACTAAACATACCTTAAAAACGCAAACCTAATTAATGTATAGCGCAAAGACAAAGAAAACCAAGCAAATACTTTATTATGACCGTATGTTTATTATTCAATATTAGAGTTAATGACATTGTGTTTTATGAAATTCGGGATCTTTTGGATAATAATTTGTGCTACATCACAATGTCAATTACTACGTAATTTCGATAATTGGTCGTTTTTGTAATATAATATGTTCGGCTTATTGCCCCTTACCATTTCATGCTCTGTACTTCGATTTATAGTTCAAAAAAATAGGTCTCATTATGCATGTACAAAAAAATATGATTCATTTTTCCTGATTAGGGGTTTGCGCACAGCCACCCTTGCATTGCATCAACGTCATGCAATTGCATGTGTGACATGCAAATTCAAACCGGCTGTGTGCAAACTAAACATACCTAAAAAATGCAAACCTAATTAATGTATAGCGCAAAGACAAAGAAAACCAAGCAAATACTTTATTATGACCGTATGTTTATTATTCAATATTAGAGTTAATCACATTGTGTTTTACGAAATTCGGGATCTTTTGGAAAATCATTTGTGCTACATGACAATGTCCATTACTACATAATTTTTATAATTGGTCGTTTTTGTAATATAATATGTTCGGCTTATTGCCCCTTACCGTTTCCCATGCTCTGTATTTCAGTTCATTTCGCCCTTTAATTTAAAATTCAAAAATTAGGTGAAATTTGCATGTACAAAAAAATATGATCCATTTTTCCTTATTAGGGGTTTGGGCACAGCCACCCTTGCATTGCATCACCGTCATGCAATTGCATGTTTCTAATGCTAATGCTGACCTGCTTTGGGCAAAACTATTCAAACTGTAAACGCGAAGCTAATGAATGTATATAGCAAAGAAATTAGGATTAACCAATTATCGTTTACGAAATTGGCTATATTTTGGAATGTAATACGCACTTTCAGGCCAACAAATTTGTAATACCAAGTATTTTCAGAGAATTAGTCTTTATTGATTCTAATATGTTCAAATAATTGCCCCTTACCCTTAGGCAATGTGGTTTGGATCACCGCCTCCTACATAAAACTTCCATCCAAGCACCCTCTACAAGTCATAAAACCATTTCTCAACAATACTTACATAAAACAATAAGATATCAATCATATGAAAGCATCTTGTCTATCACTAAATCTACATTTCATGTTAATTGTTACATGTAAACCAAGTTCCAAAACTACAATTGTTTTGGGTTGAACCAGTACATAGGGAATTAGGTTCACCATTGTCGAATGAGAAACCATCGTCACTGTTAGGGGTAGAACCGGTTGGGTCTGCAGTAGAAAAACTATCAGAACCAGACAAATCAACCACATTGTTGCTTCTGCATTGAGAAACCGTTTGACTAGGATAACTGTAGCTAATGTCCGGGGACGGCCCTTTATCAGAACTATTCTGATAGCTTTCACTACCTGATGGGATATTCACACCTGCATTTCTACTTGGATGCAAGTTTCTTTGAGAGCAATGACATTGTCGACGCTTGCGCGTTCCACCCTGCCTTGCTTGAGTGCCTTTTGTCCTAACGATATTTGGATCTTTCACAATATTTGAAGGACATTGCTCAGCACTACCCAATTTTAGACTTGTCTCTTCTTCCTTTTGCCGTAAGCCTTCACAAATTCCCTCCCATCTACTAAACTCATTCGTCAACATGGCATAACCATTTGCACTCTTCGATGCATAAAAACATACTTTGTTTGACATAGCACTTAAACTTCCATACCTCGCCATTTCTACAACTTCGTTGGTAGTGTCTTCGCCTTTGCTGATAAATTCCATACATGTATCAGTTTGGGCACTCTTTGTCCATCTCTTCATTATGAGTGCTGGAGGAATTTCTGTAAGGTGCTCGCACTTCATTACATAAAGCAGGTGGCAACATGGGATCCCTTCTCTTTCATATTTCCGGCATCCACACTCTATCCGCATCTTTTCCCCACCGTGATAAACACAAGTCCATTTATTATGCGGTTTACCATATTTTGACAATACGTATACACGACCTCCAAAATTATGTATCACATTATCATGGATGAGTGCTGAACAAGATTCAATCTCATGACGAACCAATACAAAGCACCTATGCGTGTAAATCAAAGAAGCTTGTTGCTCGAGTTTTGTCAATGTGGTTTTAAGGACTGGTGTTGAGTACTTTGCGTTGAAACCATCCTTCGCTGTGGTATTCCTAAGACGTAACATAGCCCTATCAATTGCTGGAATACATTCAAACAACTTCACACCTTTCCTCAAGTAATCTTTCACATACTTGTTCATAGACTCCACGCGTTGAGTGGTGCACATACCACCGAAAAACTTTCCTCTCAAACATGATTCAGCCCATGAGTCACTTTTTGCATACATCATTTCCAGCCATTCTTTTTGTTTCGGAGTACTCGCTCTTTCCCTCAGAACCTCCCATTTTTTCTTAAACTCGTCCAATGCAAATGGTTCCCAAATACATGCCTGAAAATTTCTTAGCAATTCATCATCCTTCAAGTTATTCTGTGCATTCCTTGACACATGCCATGAGCACAACCGATGGTTAGACATGGGAAACACATCATCAATAGCTTTACGCATTGCCTCATCGCCATCCGTCAATATTGATATTGGCTTCTTATCTTTCATGGATGCCATGAATGTTTCCAATAACCACTTGTAAGTTTCAAATGTCTCGTCCTGCAATAATGCGCAACCAAACATTACAGTAGAACGGTAGTTGTTCGAACCGACAAACAACACTAGGGGCTTGTCATAAACATTTGTTTTGTACGTGCTATCAAATATGAGGACGTCGCCATAGGCAATGTAATCCAAAAGTGAAGTGGAGTCCCTCCAAAACAAATTACCAAGCCTATTTTCCTCGTCAACACTGAACTTACAAAAGAATTCTGGATCCATTGCTCCTTTCGCTTTCAAGTAAGAGAGTGCGGCTTTTGTGTCACCGTCGAGCAAAATTTCCCTGCGTGATGCATCCAACTTATTGTACAGATCCTTTATTTGAAAACCAACATTTAAATACCCGCCACATTGGTCGACCATATACTCATATGTTTGACATGTTCTAAACAATGCTCTTCGCATTCCCACTGCTTGTGCTAAATCAGAATTTCGAACAACACGGTTACATCGGAGATATGGTGATTCAAGTGGAGTAACTAGTTGATGATTGTGATGTGGTTCAAAATTCGTAACTACGTAAACATCACGTTTCTTCTCATAACCCACCCAAAAATGGGCAGAACAATTCTCTCTTGTAATTGGCTTTGGTGGTCGAATCCTATCTGATCGATCATTAAACTTCTCATTTCTCAAACCTTCTTTAGAACAACACCACCGTCTCCTACATATTTTCCCTTCCGCATTTTGCACCAATTTGTCTTTTCTCACGCTAAATCCAATGCCCTTTGCATAACTCATATAATATTCTTCCGCTAATTCTATCGTTTTAAACTCTTTCCCCATAACATCTTCTTTCCTCGGTGCAATCATGTCAACATCATTATCATCACTACTTTGACTAACCATATGTTCGACCGACATATGCCCACTCTCTATTGTCGGTGCCCTATGACTCGACCTTTCACAACCACCCAGATACCCTGAATCAATACAACCACCATTTGATGTCTCTACACCCCTGTCCATCTTATCAAACCCCTTCATGACTGAGAAACATAATTTCAAACTGAAATTACCTTATACTCTATGTGCTAACATACTTTCTCTTAAAAAAACACAAATGAATAATCTCATGCAATTGCACATACTCAAGTTAATAATTGCACCACGTATAACTGTTTCACAACCAAAAATATGCAATTGCATCAACTCATTACCCAAAATACAATCAAGTCCTAAACCAGAAAGAGGGTTCTTTGAAATCTTACTTGATGTTTCCATACTTTCAAAGCCTCCTCCTTACACTTCCTTTTGCCACCAACTCAAATGTCGTTGTTAACTGCCAAGGATCTTCGAAATCTTTACAACCACGTTGTTATTACAAATTCATTCCCCTGCGAAATTGAAATTCTATATCAGACAATGCCAACAAAACAAACTAAATTAATTAAATACCTCCAATTAGGTGACCATTTCATCATGGAGGTTGGATCCACCATCAATTTGGTATCTGGACAAGCAGAGAGAAGACTTGAGGATCTCAATTCGGTGAGCATTACCTTCTTGCAGATGCGTTTTGCCCAAGCACAGACAAGAGTTGGACGCACTTAGGATAGATTTGGGCAAGTGAGAGGAAGAGTTCCTTGCGAAGCAGAGACAAGAGTTCGCCGCCAAGCAGAGACAGTGGGCAAGAAGAGAGAAGAGTTCGTGGAGGCGCTAAGGATTGGATTTGGGCAACCAAAAAGAAGAGTTCCTGGAGGCGCTAAGGATTGGATGGGCTATTAGGATTTTCGATTTGGGCAACCACAGAGGAGAGTGTGCGTCTTCTTCATCCTCCAAACCTGCCTTTCTCTGCGCGTCTTCTTCGTCCTCCAAACCTGCCTTTCTCTTTCCTCACATGCCACTCACGTGTTGAATAACAAATGCCTCAACAGGTCACTAAGTCATTGAATCTCAGCCATCCTTTTTTAACATGGAAACTCAGCCGTTGGATAGCCGGCTGTACCGGTACAGCTGAGGCACCACAGAATTTTCGTGTTAATCGTGTCAAAAAGAGACCCAAAATTTCGTCCCAAAAAAAAAAAAAAAGAGACCCAAAATAAACTAATCAGAAAAGATGAGCAGTCAAATCAAAGAGCTATTTGGATAGAAACGATTAACAAGTTTCCAATGATGACACTCAAATACTATGCACATGCATGTAGGAAGTCTTTCAAAGTGGTCAAACATAGAGGAAGAAACCTTACTGTCACAAGATATTTAACAAAAGAAATATCAGCCAAACCTCCATGAACCAAAAGTACTTCTTAAGAAACTAATTCAGGAACATTGAGGTTGTCAAATTTCTCACATGTCCCAGATATCAGACTGAGCGACCTCAACTAGTGAAGTTTGCAGCTCAAGCATGCAAATCTTTCACGATAAACTAGTTAAGTTTGCAGCTCAAGCATGCAAATCTTTTACGATAAACAAATTGTCATAACTCTAAACTTACTACAACTTACAGAGCAAAAAAGCCATTTATGATCAGGATTAACACGCTCCTGAAGTGACCTTAACCAATTCCTTGAAGCGCAATTATTGATCTTTCATTGATTGAAGAGAGTGAAAGGTTTTCAGAATCCAGATAACTAATTCAATCTAGCTTATTTGTTCCAATGTAGATATTATTTTAGTGATAGACCATGCCAATCCCAGATCAGGAGCAAAGCAAAAAACTTATCCACACCAGGACATTCCAAGATCAACCACCACAGGAAAGGAAGAGCTAATTTTTTTCAAATGAGATGACAAAGATCCCACAAACTCACAGCGAGGGAGACGACAAAAATAAACGTGCAAGGTCCAATTCTCATCTCAGCATCATAAAATATGAATTGCCTACTACTGAACATAACAACTCTCAATATTGCTAAGACAAAATTTTCACTTTCAACATTCGAAAGCGAAGGTCTTAGGTTAAGGAACCTGGTAGAGCTTTCTCAAGTATGATGAGGAAAAACAAGAAATTGCATAGTATAGTTTATCTCCCTTTTTACCATGAGGGAGAACAGATGCATACATGCCATCAGACAAAATTCAACAACCCAACAAAGCAGGACATTTACACTCTGTTTTAAGTTGGTTCGAGACTTCTGTTTGTAAAAGACATATATATGCATAAAATTCTTCCTTGCATTGTATCTGGACCTTGAGACATATAAAGTTTAGAATATTAAATTTTCGCATCATATTTGTTCAAAGACTCGCATTGTTTCATGAATGGTTTCTGTTTCTCTACTTGGTAAATTACATACGTTGTTGCATGAACATGCAGGAACCCCTTCCAAAGTGGTGAAACATGTAGGAAGAAACCTCTCTTCACAAGTTAGTCAACAAAAGTAATATAACTAGAGAAATTAATTAAGGAACATGTGAGTATGTAACTTCTGACATATTCCTCATGTCAGGCTAAGCTGGGCAATAAGGAAGCAAATAATTAATAAGGTTCCTGACAACCCTGATCCTTTATCTTGCATTAGCAAGGGTATCCCCCTCAACTCTAAATTCTGACAACTAATAAAATTAGCATAAAGCATTAACTCGTACCAGAAATGCACTTCATTTCTGCTATCCAAAATCCCCACTCTTTAATGTCTTGAAGTTGAAGAACACTAGTCTTTCATGAGTGAAGAGAGTAAAAGTTTCCAGATAACTAATTGAGTCCAGCTTAATTGTTCCAGTATATACATATTGTTCATAAATCATGTCAGAGACTAGATAAACAGGAAAGCAATATACTTACCTGAACTGCACTAGAAAATTGTGAGATCAGGTCACAAACTCGTATTGACGGAGACAACAAACATACAAGACCAGAGTACAAAACACACCTGTTTTTTCTTTAATAGTATCGATCTCACATTTTAATATCACAAAATATAAATTACATAATATTGAACAAAAAATTTTAACAACTCCAAATACTGCAGAGTGAAAAATATAAAAATTTTGACATTCAAAACCCAGATCTTAGGTTAAAAAAACTGGTAATGAGAGTTTTCTTTTAAGTATGATGTGGTGGAAAAATAAGAGATTGCACAATTACTAGTTTATACACTTTTTCACTGATTGATCAGGGGAACACATGTGCATATGTCACACAACCAAATCCAACAACACAACAAATCAGGACATTTATGATGCCTTAGCCTATTAAGCATAATGAGATTTAAATATGGGATTTAAAGTTGATCCTTATGCCTCCACTAAAGAGAGGTGTTGGGAGTGTTGGTAGTTTTATTAATAGTGTGCTGGTGGTGGGGTGGGGGCTGTCAATGGATGTGTTGGTGGTTGTAATGGTTGTGGTGATGACAGTGAGGGGTGGCAGTGGTGGGGGCGATGGAGGAGCTGGTGGTGGAATTGAGGTGGTGGTGATGGCCATGGCAAGGTAGTGGTAGTAGAGGTGGCAATGTGGCAATGGTTAGTGTTGTAGCTTTTTTTTTTTTCCTGCCTAAGAATTTTACGGATAATAACACCTATTTAGGTAGAATTTAAAGTTGAGATTTATGCCCCTCAAATTCCAAATTTTTGCAGACATGGAATTTATAGATTTCTTTGTTTACGAATCCCAAAAAGGAAATTAGTATGTCATTTAAGAAATTCTAAGTTTATTTTTAATTTCCAAGTTTATTTTCGTCATCCAAATATACCATTAGACTCCACATAGTTCGAAATTGAATAAGTTGGTTTGAGATTTCTGTTTGTAAAGGGCATATGTATCCATAACATTTTCCGCACATTATACCTAGGACATGATAAAGTTTAGACGTTAAATAATACAAAAGATTTTAACCAAGGAAGGAATAATAAAAATGTCTTTGCATCTGAATTAGTAGTCTAGACATAACATTTAGAAGGCTAAACTGATAACAACATTCAGAAGAAAAGAACTAATATTTTCATTATAAAAAAAACCTACGCATCTGAAAGTACTTCTATCAATTGACACAGATAGACAAAATAGGAAAAGAAATGCAACTACAAAGCAGCCATACAGCTGTATGACAATATGCAGTTTCACTTTTTTTCACAGCGAACAAAATGTGCAAGTTATACACAAGGCTAACTGTCAAAAAGATGTATAATTCTAAGTACTTCTAACCTACCTATTGATCTTTCCACTTTCTAAAAAGTTCATCATACAAGTATTCCTTCCTTGCTTGGACAAGGTTCTGCTTCAGCTTTGACAATGTGGAAAATTCCAATTTGATTCCTCTTACAATCATATCCTCTGCATACTTAACTGCTTCTGGGACCCTATTCAGATCGCCAAGCCCTACAACCAACAAATTCCCAGTATCCTCCAAGCCAGAATGGTAATTCTCTAGCATGCACTTCCAAACTTTTATAGCAAAATAAGGATCCCCCAAATCAAGGAAAGTCCTTACTGCCATATTACAATTAGCATGCTCTGGAACACACTCATTTTTAACCATCTCAGTAAACAAAATCGATGCCTCCTTCAACTTCCTATTCTTGATCAACGACTTAAACAACATGTCATATGTTTGTGAATTCGGAAATGCCCCATTGTACACCATATCATCCAACATTCTCTTTGCTAAATCTGGATTTCCTTCACGACAATGTAAAGAAATCATCAAATTACACATATTTGTATCAGGTTGGAAACCAATTATCCCTACCATTGCATGCCAAAGAGCCTCAGCTCCCCGAGAATCGCTATTCTTGACACACTCATCAAGAGCAAGCCTGAAAAACTTGACCCCCGGATAACACCTCCTATCTTTTAAGGTCTCAAAGAACTTCACTGCTTCGCGGATCCCATCAGGCCCCTTAAGCAAAGTATTCAAGAATGAATCATAAGCTGGCACATTGCTCGGGTCCCAACCAATCTCAATTACCATCTCAGAGAAAACCTGCCTAGCACAAGCTACATTGCCTTCATTTTCCCACCCCTCCAACAAAATCGCATATGTATCAGGGTCTGGCTTAATCTTATCCTTAGCAATACGCAAAAAATCAACGGCATCTGAAGTCTTCCCATCTCTACAAATTGCACTCAAAAGGGAATTCAATGCCACAATATCTCTAGGGCATCCATATTCGCTCATAACCTCAAAAGTCATAAAAGCCTCCTGGACACGATTGGCAATTACATAACTACTAAAAACAGAAGCAAAAGTGGCCAAAGAGAGTAACCTTTCTTTTCTCATGGACTTTATGGCGTCCCACATCGCATCAAAGAAGCAATTCTTGCCCAGAAGATCAACAACCAAGTTCCACGCATAGGGGCTGTGGTAGTCATTGAGATGGTGGCCAGCCCACCTAAAGAACTTCACGGCGGGACCCGGAAAAGCGTAAGAGAGTTTGAGGACCTCTTCAACGTCTTCTTGGGTCACTCTAACACTAGTCTCTGCCAGGCGTTCCTCAACAGAAAGAGTGTGGGTCTTGGCCACTATTTCACAGAGGAGTCTGATCTTGGGAGGTAGATTGGGTGTGTCAAGGTATGAGGCAAAGGTTGGGCGCTTAGGCATGGGGGTTTGTGGAACTGGGTTTAGGGGCAAAGGGATTGGGGTTGAGGACAAGTGGTTTTTCTGAATTGGGGTTGAAGAATTGTGGTTTTTCCGAATTGAGTTTGGGGAAGAGTGGAGTTTCTTGGTGGGTTGGTGTTTATGGCGATTTGGGTTTGAAGAAGAAGAGGGGAGAGGAGGTGGGTAACCATGGCGTCGTTTTCTGCTGGTCCTGGTCATATGGGAATTTGTAAGATGAACTGAAACAAGAGAATTCTGAAAGATTAAGAGCTTTGAGAACCCTAGAAGGGCATCTGGAAAACGAACGCCGGTTACGGAGTGCAGAGGGCGTCCCTTCCGGGCGAAAAAACGAAGAAAAGAAAGGGAACATCTAAAAAATTAGGGTTTTTATCACAAATGGTCTCTCTAGTTTGTTAAATTATCATTTTTGGTCCTTTATATTTTATATTATTGGTCTGGTCCTTTATGTTAATCATCAATTTAGTCCTTACAGGTTTTGTTAAAATTTCTATTAAATTGATGACGTGGCACATATATAGTGCCATATATTCAATGAGTTAATGCCACATGGATCTGAATAAAACAATTATTTTTTAAAATAGTTTAATATTTATTTTTTAAATAAAATTAGAAAACTAAAAGAAATAAAAGAAAGAGAAAAAAAAAATGCAACTCTCCCCGCTCATTCCGCCTCCCTCTCTTTCCCCTCCTTTTATTTCTGTCTGCCCCATCCTCACTGACAAGACCTTCCCCCGAATTCTGTCGTATTTTTGACATCATATCAATGTCGGGCACATTTACTAAAGAACGAGACTTTCTACCGAAATTTCGGTAGAGTCTTCCCTGAAAATTTGACTTTTTCAACTTATTAAAAAAACATAATTTAAAACACCAATTGGCAGCATGCAACGACAAGATTCAAACAATTTACATAATAGGCTTCCGGTCTTACCATCATACCCTTACGGGCGATAGCAGAGTATAACTTACATAATTCCTTTTATAAACGAAACAAGGTTCAACATAAGTAGAAATGAATAAGGATTGCTCTAAACAAGTTTCAAGTCACCGATGAATTCAAAACCAAACTTAACAACTCTAACCAATCGGATTCGATTCCAATGACCAAATGAAAGTCCACAAAAAAATATGATTTGTCTTGCGGCTGCACCTGGATGAGACCCCAGGCTACCTACATACCCTTACTAAGGGATCAAGTCATACGTAGTTCTTCCAACAAAAACTCTGGTTCAAATAACATACAATCAACTACAGCAATACAAAATAGTAAATTCTAGATTTATCCCTTTCCCTTTTCTTTGAATTTCGTCATACCCATCATAGTCCCTTATTCATCTCCCTGTTATTTTACTACACGCCGGAAGGTCCAATGCCACGCGTGGTAAAATAACAGTGACCCAAATACACAGATCTTTTACCATGCGCTGGATAATCCAACGCCATGTGTGGTAAAGTAACCATTATCTCAATGAGCACACACGCCGGATAATCCAACACCGAACTATATTTTATGCGCGTAGACTGCTTTATCACGCGCTGGATAATCCAACACCACGTGTGATAAGCTAACCACATAACTATATATGCCCACACGCCGGAAGCTCCAACGCTACGTGTGGCCAAAACCAATCACTAAGTTCTACGTGCTCAGACAAATGTTATTACACGCCAGAAGATCCAACGCCAAGTGTGATACTAACAACAAAATTATATATGCCCACACGCCGAAAGTTCCAACGCCACATCTAGCCAAAACTAATCACTAAGTGCTACGCGCACGGACAAACTTTATCACACGCCGAAAGATTCAACGCCACGTGTGATACTAACAACAAAATCATATATGCCCACACGCCAGAAGTTCCAACGCCATGTGTGGCTAAACCAATCACTAAGTTCTACGCGCGCAGACAAACTTTATCACACGCCGGAAGATTCAACGCCATGTGTGATACTAACAACAAAATCATATATGCCCACACGTCGGAAGTTCCAACGCCACGTGTGGGTACAACAACCAAGGAAGGGTACTCTACATAATGTAATCCTATATTCACAAATCGAAACAATAGAGTACCCCATCCTATATTGATCTCTTGCCCATTTATTTCATCAAAGAATAAAATATCAATTTCTCAACATATATAATCCGTATTCCGAATAATTACAATCTCAAATATCAAAATAATAGAAATATTCACAATTTAGCAATCTACTTATATATATATATAATCATTCCATAATCATATAAATCCATAGTAGATTGCATGGTAATTTAATCAATGGAAATAATTCTATTTTAAACCAACGATCATTCACATGAGCATAAATTTCATAAAGATCCTAAAACAATTTAAATAGAAATCACACTTTGTTTTCACATAAATTCCATAAAATATTGTACCCCACCATTAAAACATTATACTTTATTTATAATCATAATAATATTAATTTATGATAAGTACAAAGAAAATCTCATATCGAATCAATTTCCAATCTAAACTCACTCAAGAAATTCCATATTAAAAAAAACTAAATACTCTTAAAGAAAAATGTCCACTTAAATACTCATAATCATAGCCGAGACCCAAGACCCGCTTTCAAAACCCATCGATCCAGTGTCTCAAACTCAACCATTCCACAACTTCAATTATCAAACTAATAATCCAAGAATTCATACGATATTATAAAACCATCTAAAAAACCCAACATAGTCAACAAAACTCAAATAACAATTATGACTTGTTTACAAGGTTATCCTAATACTTTTCGAAAGGGCAAAACTATCTCGGAATTCTTACGGTCAATCGAGGGTCAAACTTTTCAAATTTGGTCAAGCGGGCCCGCGGGGCCCCACGACCTTAGTTTTACGATCCGAACGTTCCTATGGGTTCCA
>NC_034011.1:17867673-17885950 GCF_000346465.2 Prunus persica | reverse complement strand
TCAACCACGTTCGGATTCCATAAACATTCCAAATTCAGTCACACTGGACTTCAACTAGTATGAGCCTCCCTTGATTCCAATTTTAACTTTGAAATCCAGTCAAAACTCACGATTAAAATCATCCTCTTTTGATGTTATAATCACCACCAACCAACTAGATAACAACATCTGATGGCAATAAGTCCACAAAACATACTTCATTTCATTTTCAAACATGTACAACCAACATTAATTGAAAATAAAAACAACCTTAAAAAGTACAATCCTCACAAAACCACACTTAAACAGTTTTGTCTCCTTTCAAGAGACTAGACAAAGTAGAGTTTGAACTCCCTCTGCTTCATCCTTCGCTTCAGAAGGCCTTCAACCTTTAGCCTCCACCACATGTATAATTGGATTTGGTCCATACACCTCAACAATGACCTTAACAGGTCTTGAACTCTGGTCTTCTGCCCTCGGTTCCACAATTGTCACACCACGAGCTTTCTTACTCATTTGTCCTATTAAGTGCTCAAAGAATGCTTGTTTGGCAATCTCATCCATTTTGTCTTATTCCTCTCGGACCTCTACCTCGTCCAACTGTTGTTGCATTTCTTTGGACTACAAGTCTACCATCCTCAATAGTGCACCAGTGGCGGACCTATTAAGGCGCAAGGAGGTGCAGCTACACCTCCCCTCGCAGGAAAAACCATTGTAGGTGCTTCAAATTGTCCATTTACTCAACCGGTGCATAGATTACCGTAAATGTCTTTGTCATTTTACTTTAATTTATTTTTATATTACTCCATTTACTTAAGTTTACAATGTAAATAAGGAAGTACCCCCCATTTGGATTCAAATAAAAATACTAGAAAATCAAATTCCCACCAAATCAAAATATGAAAAATCGATTTTAGTGCAAAATACGATTTAGGCTAAAAATGATGGCTCATTAAGTCAATATATACTTCATACTAAGATCCCATAAAATCAAGTTTTCTTATTTGATGTGTAAGGAATATTAAAAGCTGCAAAAAAATATCTTGAGAAAATGATTATTCCAAAAAATAATTTTTCATACTTAGTCAATATAGCACCTCCGTTAAAAAAAATTCTGGGTCCGCCAGTGAGTGCATCCTTCTCCTTATGTGACCTGCAATTTTGTGCAACAACAACAATAAGACCACCTTTTTTCTCATCTTTCAGGTGCTTGATGACCTTGTGACCCTCATGTAGAAAAGCCCTTAGCCTAAACACTTCATGAGCATTCTTTTCATGCTCCTTCCTTAATTAGTCTCTCAGTAAGTGAGCCTCCAGAAAAGCCACACTCCTTTGTCACTTCCTTATGGTCCTTTAGCAATGCATGACAGCCCTGGAGCCCATTTATCATATTACCCGAGTGAAGTATCAATTCCTGCACTTCCTGGTTCTTTGCCAACAGTCATTGCCCCAAGTTTGCAATAGACACTGCACATTGGACGCTTAAAGACATCGTGTCATCTGCAATAGCATACTCATCCTTCTTTCCCAATGTCCTCAGATTTCTAGGAGTCAGTAGACCCCTTGACACTGCAGCAGCTACATCATTATCTTGTAATTATAATTGATTGAGAGGAAATATTTAAAAGAAACCGTTTTAGTTGTCTATATGAGTTGGTGATTATAATTGATTGGCCCAGGTTGGTGCCCTTCAAGATGTTCGCTCTGAGTTGACAACGTTGCGAGGAGTTCTGTTTTATAAAGTGCTAAAGGATTTGCATGCTCATCTTCACAAGGAGGGTGAATTTAATTAGGTATGTAGAGTTCCTTTCTTGAGGGGTACTTTCTTATACCTTAATTAGCATCACTTTATAAATAGTAGTTTTAAGGAAAAAAGAGGAAACATTTTCTGCTTGTTGCTGTTACATGCTACTTTTTAAGTTTTTTGGGTTTAGCATATACGTAATGTGGAGAAATAACTCTTTAAGTTTTCCTCTCAAACTCTCTCTTCTAAATTGATGAGATTTGAAAAGAAAGTTGATATATAAGAACAGTGGTTGCCATAATTGTATTTTCTCTTTCTCTTCTTCGCATGACAAAAAACAAAGAAGAATATTAAAACCTTATGTGTCATTTATTTTCTCAAGTGAAAAGTGAACCAAACCTAGAGTTAAAATCTTACTGTCTAATTGACTCATAATTTTACACGAACTTATGTCATTTTGAGACAGAACTCTGACTCATAATTTTACACAAACTCTTATGTTCTATTCCATCGAAAGGTGTTTCTCATATATGTTGTGTGCTGATTATTTTATGCGTCTCAGCTACTTTGAGCTTGCATGAAATGGATGACGAGGAACTAACCACCACAACTATTGTCGACAGAATCAGTCTCACCCCAAACCCTAGATCTATCGTCTCTTATATCTTATACATTCTTCCTCTCAACCCAATCCTAAAATAAAGTATTTTTCTCTCCCCCACCCAAATACAAACTCTGCTGCAACGTCAATTACCTCTTCCCTTCTCCTCATATTGAATACATCATACATACCCATTCGATTTGGAGAGATTATATAAAATTTGTGATGGCGGCCCAGCATAAGAACCCGCAGATTGAGAATGTTGTGATGATGCTTCCCTCGAGCATTCGCTGCAGCTGTTGTAGCACTGTCATGGCCAAAGGCACCAAGTTCAATTCCCGCAAAGAAGAAACCCTCGGCGAGGTACTTACTTGGGTTTTAATCTTAATCTTGTTTGGGTTTTCAATCTTTAATTGCCCAGTGAATTCTCTCGTTTTGCTTTCTCTTAATCCTAGTTCTAGGGTTTGTTTATTTTTGTTGATGGTGGATGCAGACTCTAGTTTTTGAGAGCTTTGGTGTTTTCTATTTCTTGAGGTTTAAATTTCATGCGATACACAGTAAGTTGGGTTGGGTTACTTACTAATTGTTGTATCGTTTACAGGAGTTTTGGGGGGTTTGGAAGGATCACACATTCAGATTTTGTTTCAATTGTACCCAGTTCTCAGCCGAGATCGTCATAAGGACAGACCCACAATGTTCACACCTTGCTGTTGAGGCTGGTGCTTCGAAATTTTATAGTCATGATTTTATCCCTTGGCTTCCCCCTAGGGTTGAGGAGGTAAATGAAAGGAACTAAAGATTCTGCCTATATATGTGTATATATGCATGCTTCATGTTTTTCTGTCTTTATATTGTCTTTTACTGTTATCACATTGCTTAATTAATTACTCAATTCAAACTTCCTTTGCAGAAAGAGAAGTTGGTTCCTTGCACGGGCCCAAACTGGCAAGAGAAAAGAGAAGAGGTCTTAGCTAACAGGGTATATGCCTTTGTACTCAGATTCCTTTACCGTCTGTAATCACTTTGCTGCTTCTTAAATAATGACTCAAATCATATATGCTTATTTCCATTTCAGTTACAACAAATTATAGATAAGCATATTCAGAAAAGGAAGATTGAAGAAGTGGGAGACGCCATGAAAT
This sequence comes from Prunus persica, assembly GCF_000346465.2. Classification (NCBI taxonomy): domain Eukaryota; kingdom Viridiplantae; phylum Streptophyta; class Magnoliopsida; order Rosales; family Rosaceae; genus Prunus; species Prunus persica. The sequence goes on along the minus strand of NC_034011.1, from coordinate 17,882,484 downwards.
CTTTGGATTTCAAAAGAGAGATGGACAACCCTGACGCTGTGGATGTGATTACGTGTGTGAAGATAAATTCCTGTGTATTGGTAATCCATTGACAAGTTCATCGAGTTTGATTTCTTGTAACCTGGACATATGCGTAGTATGTGTAGCGGCTTTGATAATGCATGCAGTTTTGGAACTAAGTCATAGTGCATGCCGTTTATGTTTCTTTCATGCATGCCATATATGTATATACGCACATTTTTGTTGAGCTGCATGTAATGCTAATACAAGCTTGGTGTCTTCCATTCAGGCATGCGACTTTGAGTGAGAATGCTTCGTTGGAGGCTTTACAACAAAGAGCTACAGGAAATGTAAGAAGAATCATCGTGCTTTTTATATGTAGCACACATGCATGCTCCCTGTCTAGTTTTCTGTATCTCTGTGTTTCTGTTCAATAACCTATTAGATGACCATGGCTCATGAACCTTGCAATGTTTGGAGCTCTGTTTTAATGGTTTTTGGCGCATTTGTTACAACATCATGTAGCTGGGATGAATAATAATTTATTCAGAGAAATTTTATATTGAACATAGAGCGCCCGTCCTATTATGATGGGTAGGGTAATTACCATTTTAAATGGAAATTGAAGCTGTCCTGAATTGAAAGTGAGTTTAACTATCTTCTTAATTAACGAGTCAACCAAATATGTGATGCAATTAAGACGTTGAAACAAGATACATCATCTAGGGAACGGTTGAGTATCAAGGAGTGAAGAGGTATATAATAATATATCCATGTAGTTTGCACTTCAGAAAACTTTTTATATTTTTTATTATGTGTAATGCTATCATCTATTATGGCTCTCTTAACCTCAGTTGTATGTTTTTTAAGTTTAGATCCTACTGACAGCCTACAAACTGGTTATCTGACAGGAGAAAAGCTATGATCCAGCTCTACCCTTTATGGCCATGGCAGCTTTTGAGACTTTGAAGAAATTAACTCCGGAAAAAGAATTGCTCACGCTTGTGCTCGCTCTTGATAAATTCCGATCTTATCTTTTTAGGTCCAAGGTCATTGTTTATACAGATCATTCGGCTCTCAAGTATCTACTCTACAAGAAGGAAGCAAAACCATGACTTATTCGTTGGGTACTCCTTTTGAAAGAATTTGATCTCGAAATTCGAGATAAGAAAAGCTTGGATAATGTCGTCACTGATCATTTGTCCCGCTTAGTGCGTGAGGAAGGAGAAGAGAACATCGTACCCCTCAATGAGGCTTTCCCCAATGAGCAACTCTTTGCAATCCAAGAAATTGCCACCCCTTGGTATGCCGATTTTGTGAATTATTTGGCTTGTGATATAATTCCATCTCATTTTGTAGAAACTGAGTTTTCTATATCATCAAAACTAATATTACAATCTTTTTATACACAGGAACATAAACGTAAACTTATCAGTTACTACAATATAATAATAATAGCATAACAGCTGCCATATCAGTTACTACAATATAATAATAATAGCATAACAGCTGCAAGCAATTATATGCAGTCATAATTAAGATAACGGCCTGACATTCCCCCGCAAACTGGACACCGGATAGGTGACAAGTTTGGAAACAAGATGTTCAAAACGGTCAGCTGGTAACCCTTTTGTGAAGACATCTGCAAGCTGAAGTTGAGAAGGAACAAACTGAACTTTATGACTGCCAGAGGCGACCCGTTCACGGACAAAGTGATAATCAATAGCAATGTGTTTGGTACGAGCATGGAAGACAGGATTAGCGGCTAAGTATGTGGCAGACAGGTTGTCACAGTTAAGTAAAACCGGACGAGTAAGCGGACAACGAAGTTCAGTTAAGAGACCTTGAATCCACAAAGTATCTGCACAGGCATAAGCAAGAGCTCGATATTCGGCTTCGGCACTAGAACGGGAAACGGTGGGCTGCTTCTTGGCACTCCACGAAATGAGGTTGGGTCCCAAGAATACACAATACCCGATTGTGGACCTACGAGTGTCAGGACAGCCAGCCCAATCTGCATCGGAATAGGCGACTAAGAAGGAACAGTCAGAAGACCTGCGAACAGGAAGGCCAACTCCAAGGGTGCCTTTGAGATAACTTAAAATCCGTTTGACAGCTTCAAAATGAACATCACTGGGTGATCCCATAAATTGAGAGACATGTTGAACAGCGTATGAGATATCAGGACGAGTCATGGTGAGATATTGTAAGGCGCCAACCATCTGTCGATAAGGGGTAGGATCCGCAAGGACAGTATCATGGGTCCGAGAAAGAGTACCTTTGGAAGTCATGGGTGTAGAAACAGGTTTGCAGTCCAAGAGATTGCTACGTTTGAGAAGATCAACAGTGTACTTGTTTTGAGTAAGATGGATGGAAGTAGGGTGATAATGGACCTCCACACCAAGAAAATAATGCAAACGCCCTAAATCTTTTATGTCAAACTCAGCACCCAATTTGCGGAGAAAGGCAAGGAGATGAGAAGAATTACTGCCAGTGAGAATGATGTCATCTACATAGAGCAACAAGATCATAACAGAACAATGATCATGATAAACGAACATAGAATTGTCAGCCTGACTTTGAGTAAAGCCAACACTCAGGAGGAAAGAACTAAACCGCTGAAACCATGCCCGGGGAGCCTGCTTAAGACCGTAAATGGCCTTATGAAGTTTACACACATGACTGGGCCGGTCAGGGTCAGCAAAGCCAGGTGGTTGCCGCATATAAACATCTTCGGATAGAGAGCCGTGCAAGAACGCGTTTTTGACATCGAGTTGCCGAAGAGGCCATCCAAAAGAAATAGCCAGACAGAGAACAGTGCGAACGGTTGTGGGCTTAACCACAGGACTGAATGTATCAAAATAGTCAATACCAGATTGTTGATGGAAGCCTTTGGCAACAAGGCGTGCCTTATAACGTTCAATCGTGCCATCGGAGCGCCGTTTTATCCGGAAGACCCATTTGCAACCAACTGTATTGAGCGAAGGGGATGACGGCACCAAAGACCAGGTGCCCTGCTGAAGGAGGGCATGGTACTCATCGAGCATGGCCTGTTTCCATTCGGGATAGCGAGAGGCTTGTGTGTAGCAGGTGGGTTCAACGTCTGTGGTGACCAAAGCAGAGAAAGCATGAGGAACGGGGTACCGAGTAGAAAAATTGGCATGATATTTGGGATTTGGCTTGACAATTCCAGACATGGATCGGGTGTGCACAGGACTGAGACGGGCACTTGGTGGTGGAGGAGCGATGACAGGTACATGGGAAGGAACAAGAGGAGACAACGACAAAGTTGGTGGAGAAGAGGCGGATACGGCTGGCTGTGAAGGAAGAGAAAGGCAGTCAGGTGGTGTTTGAGAACTTGGGTCCGAGGATGGGGATGAGACGGCTGTTGGTGGAGAAGAGGTGGGGACAGTAGTAGGCTGGAGAAGAGAACGGCAGTCTGGTGGTGTTGGAGAATATGGGGCTGATGATGGGGGCAAGACGGCTGAGTGGGGAGAAGAGATTTCAGCTGGTTGTGGAGAGCTAGGGTGAACGTGAAAAGATTGAGAGGAAGTTGACCCAGATGTGGTGTTAGAGAACTGGGCTGTGTCTTGAGAATTGACAGCAGGAATGGGCCGAGCTGGTGGACTAGGAAGAAGGCCCACGGGGACCACAGCAAGGTCTGAGAGCTGAACAGGCTTAGAAACAGCAGCATAATAGAGTTGATCTTCATGAAAAATGACATGGCGAGAAACATAGAGCCGACCTGTAGGAGGATGGAGACAGCGGTAACCATGATGGCGATCACTGTAGCCAACAAAAACACACTGAAGAGAACGAGGTTGTAATTTGTTAGTTACATAATCTCCAAGATATGGGTAACAAATACATCCAAAAACACGAAGGAACGCGTAATCCGGGGAAATGCCAAATAATAACTGATAGGGAGAAGTCCCTTTAAGGATAGGGGTTGGAAGTCGATTAATCAAAGAAACTGCCGTACAAAATGCTTCGACCCAAAGATTGTGAGGCATATGAGCAGTGTGTAAGAGAGTACGACCCATATCAGCAATATGACGATGTTTTCGCTCTGCTAACCCATTTTGTTGGGGTGTATGAGGACAAGAAAAACGATGCACAATGCCATTAGTAGCACAAAACTGTTTAAAGTGCAGGTTATCATATTCCTTCCCCCCATCACTCTGAAACTGTTGGATAGACAAGGAGAATTGAGTTTTAACATACATAGCAAAAGTAGAAAAAAGACCGAAAACTTCAGATTTAAGACGCATAGGGAAAATCCATGAATAACGAGTGTAATCATCCGTAAACAAGACATAATATCGATATCCAGAAACAGAAACAACAGGAGACATCCACACATCTGAATGGATTAAAGCAAATGGCTTAGTAGAGCAACGGTCATGAGACGAAAAGGAAAGTTTTATTGATTTAGATAACGCACAGTGACTACAAGGGGAAGATGATAAACGAGAAAGAGAACCTAATAAGGACCGAGAAACAAGTGTGCGAAGAACTTTATTGGAGGGATGACCAAGACGACGATGCCACAAAGAGGACGACGCGACGATAGAAGAAAAAGCTTGCTTGGAACTGGACAACAGCGTTGGAAAGATAGGATAAAGACCATCCTTACATAGGCCCTGAAAGAGAACAACACCACGTGGTAAGTCACGAATTTGGTATCCCCAAGGAAAGAAGGTAATACTAACATTCAAATCACGAGTAAACTGAGCGACAGATAAAAGATTTTTACGAAGGGAAGGAACACGGAGAACATCAGAGAGACGAAAGACAAAGGAACCATAAGAAAAGGAGAGGTTACCAGAATGAGTGATGGGGAGGGTGTCATCATTACCAACAACAACCTGATCCGAAGCAGCATACGGAGTGCCGGAGGGGAATGTCCGCGCATCATGGGTCATATGATTGGTGGCACCAGAGTCCAAATACCAGTTAGGATCAGAAGTGGACGCAACATGCATGCCAGCGAAAGCACGAGGATAAGGGCACTTGGCTTGAACATGACCAAGTTGCTGGCAATTCCAGCATTGAATTGACTGGCGAGAGGGTGGAGGACCCAAAAGACCTTGAGAGAAGGAGGAAGGACGGGGAGCACGGGGAGAAGGCTGGCCCGGGCCAGAGAAAAGACGGGCCACCAAAGGGACGAGAGGAGTGGCCACGCGGACTAGGGTGGCGAGGGCCACGGGGGAAGCGAGCAGCTACAAAAGCAGCAGGGGAAGCCACAGGAGCCATCTGAGCTGCTAAGGCCTGTTGCCCTTCAAAGGCAAGAAGGCTAGTGCGGAGGTCCGAGAAGGATGGAAGGGGTGGGAAATTCAAAATTGCCGTCACAATCATTTGGTAGTCAATACCCAGACCACGAAGCACATAAGTAACCAGATCAGAGTTGGAGACAGGTTCCTGGATGGTCAGTTTGAAACCAAGAGACATAGTCAGGATTGGCCAACGACGGAGTAGAGGATTCAGACTTATCAGAAGGAGCTAGCGTAGGGGAGGGGCAAGGATGAGAGCCATCAACAAAGCGCCAAAGATTCTGGCCAAGTAAGAAAGGTTTGACCTGGCTTTCCCATACAAGATAGTTGGTATCAGATAGTTTGACAGAGACAAGGTGAGAGATATTGGGAATGGAGATAGTGGGAACACTGCTTGAAGCCATCGAAAGAAAGAAAAAGAAAAGGAGAAAAAAAAAAAGAAAGGAAAACTTTAGGCTCTGGATACCATGTAGAAACTGAGTTTTCTATATCATCAAAACTAATATTACAATCTCTTTATACACAGGAACATAAACGTAAACTTATCAGTTACTACAATATAATAATAATAGCATAACAACTGCCATATCAGTTACTACAATATAATAATAATAGCATAACAGCTGCAAGCAATTATATGCAGTCATAATTAAGATAACGGCCTGACACATTTAAATTCACAACAGAAGAAAAAATTCCTTTCACTTGTGACACATTATTTTTGAGATGATCCATATTTGTACAAGCATTTCTTGGATCAGATTATTCGCATATGTGTCCCCGAAGTTGAGCAACATAGCATTCTAAATCACTGCCATGCCCTTGAGTGTGGTGGGCATTTTGGTGCTACCAAGACTGCGGCCAAGGTTCTTCAATCTGGATTTTTCTGGCCAACTTTAGACTCTGCATCTTTTGTAGCCGCATGAGATCGTTGCCAACAAACCGGTAATATCTCCCACTAACATCAGATGCCCCTGAATAATATTTTTGAAGTTGAGCTCTTTGATGTGTGGGGAATTGATTTTATGGGACCCTTTCCCTCATCTTTTTCCAACAAATACATCTTGGTGGCCGTTGATTATGTCTCTAAGTGGGTTGAAGTGGTAGCCGTTCCTTCCAAGCTATATGCTACACTACATAAGATCAAGGACCCACAACATGCTCATGCTAGTCTCGTATCTCCAGCAGTGAACACAGGAAATAGTTCTGTGATCTCACCTAATGCTCCAATTGTTGCTTTACCTGAGGCGTCTTTTGGAATGCTTCCACCGTACACCATGAATTTATTAAACTGGAAGCCAAAGGAACCAACTTCTCAAGCAACCCTAAACTAGCTATAATATTTGTTCCTTCAGTTTCTAACCAGCCTTTAGGTGTTGTTTCAACTTCCCTGGCCATCGCTCCAACTTATTTGGGCATCTCTACAACTTATTTGGACACAGGAAATAGTTATGTGATCTTAACTAGAGCTCCAATTTTCGTTGCTTTACCTGAGGCATCTTTTGGAATGCTTCCACCATGCCATGAATTTATTAAACGAAAGCCAGAGGAACCAGCTTCACAAGCAACCTGTTGAAATGTAAGTGATGAGCTGATAAGAATGTAATTAGGCCTCTAAGCTAAATGGTGTATTCACTTTGTCACTAAGATAGACAAGTGTTAGGTGTTAGTCATGTTAAGTGGTTATAGCCACGTGTAAAAATCCTAGAGAGTAGTTTTGGATGTAAGGCTGTGATTCTCAGTGATGTAAGAGAATCCAGCTGTTCTTTCATACGGTTATTTGCTCACACTGAGCTTGCTCTATTTGCGTACAAAGCTTGCAATAGAAATACACACACTGTTTTGATTCAGTCTAGCTCACTGCTCTCTCTGTGTTCTTCCTTCCTCCTTCAATCATATCAAAAACTCTAATATGGCCTCAGAGCCAAGTTGGGTCTTTTGATCTGGGCGTAATCTGTGAGGTCACTGAGCTTAATCAAAGCTCAGCTAAGCATCTGAGAAGAGAAATTGTTTGATTTAGACCAAAAGATGGCTGGTTCTGGAAGTTCAGAAGTAAGAACTTCGATCTTCTCCGGTGAGAACTACGAGTTTTGGAGGATAAAGATGGTGACGATTTTCAAATCTCTTGGGCTATGGAGTCTGGTAGAAAAGGGGATTTCAACCCCTGATTCGAAGAAGAAGACGACGAAAGTTGAAGAATCATCGGAAGAAGAAGCTGATGCAGAGATGTTTGCTGTGCTCATGAAGGACGCAAAGGCTCTCGGCATTATACAAAACGCAGTTTCTGACCAGATCTTCCCTCGGATTGCAAATTCCGACTCATCTCAAATGGCATGGAATCTACTCTACAGTGAGTACCACGGTGGTGATCAGGTCAGATCTGTAAAACTTCAGAATCTCAGACGGGAATTCGAGTATATGAGAATGCGTGAAGGTGAAAAACTAACTGCATATCTTACTCGATTAAATGAATTAATAAATCAAATGAAAACGTTTGGAGAAGTGTTATCAAATGAGAGGCTGGTTCAAAAGGTGTTAATCAGTCTTAGTAGAGTGTATGATCCCATCTGTTTGGTGATTGACAATACAAAGAGTTTGGAGACTATTGAATTGCAGGAGGTTATTGCAATATCGAAGAGTCAAGAGCAACGTTTTGACATGCATAATGTGGACATAGCTGAGAAGGCATTTGGCTCTTTCTCAGTTGATACAAAAGGGCAGACCAAGAATAGTACTCAAACTGGTTCTTCTAAGTCTCAGAAGAATTGGAAGTCTAACAAGAAACCATGGGAGTCTAGATAGAAGCCACAGCAAGCTGGTGCTGCACAAACCTCAAATGGACCACAATATGTGCATCAAGATGGAGTGAAGCCTCAATGCAAAGTATGCTCTAAATTCCATTTTGGAGAATGTAGATATAAGAGCCAATCTAAGTGCTATAAGTGTGATAGATTTGGACATTGGGCTAGGGACTGTACTGCAAACAAAGGAGTGCATAAAGCAAATAATGCAAGCCAAGTAGAAGTAACAGGGAATCTGTTTTTTTGCAAACTATGCAATTTCAGAGAAGAGTGCAAATGGAGAATGGTATGTAGACAGTGGCTGCAGTAACCATATGACTGGGAACAAGGAGCTGTTAATTGACATAAATTCAAGTGTCACAGGCAAGGTGCAAATGCCAATAGGGGAGCTTGTAAGTATAGCTGGCATGGGTACTTTAGTGCTTGACACAAGCTCTGGTACAAAGAATATCAGAGAAGTTATGTATCTACCTGGTTTGAAGGAAAATCTGTTGAGTGTAGGCCAAATGGATGAACATGGTTATGATTTGGTATTTGGAAGCAGCATGTGCAGTATCTATGATGGTTCATCTCTCGAGAATCTCATCATGAAGGTGGAAATGAGGAAAAATAGGTGTTATCCATTGTCATTGCCCTCAAATGACTATGTTGCACTAAGAGCTGGTATATCCAAATTTACCTGGATTTGGCATAAAAGAATGGGCCATTTGCATCTGAAAGGTCTACATCAGCTTAAGGAGAAAAAGATGGTACATGGTTTGCCATACTTGGAGGATGTAAATGAAGTGTGTGGAGGCTGTCCACTGGGAAAGCAACACAGAGAGTGGTTCCCTAAGGATCAAGCATGGAGAGCAAGTAAACCCCTTGAGCTTATACACATGGACTTGTGTGGACCAATGCAAAATGAGTCTCTAGCAGGTAATAAATATTTTATGCTGCTCATAGACGATTTTACAAGGATGATTTGGGTCTACTTCTTAAGATACAAGTCGGATGCACTAAACTGTTTTCGAAAATTCAAGTCTATGGTGGAGTTGCAGAGTGGTTACAAAGTGAAATGTGTTCGAAGTGATAGAGGGGGTGAGTTCACATCTAGTGAATTCAATAAACTATGTGAAGATGCAGGAATTCAAAGACAGTTCTCCATGGCTTACACACCCCAGTAGAATGGAGTGGTAGAAAGGAAGAATAGGACAGTGGTAGAGATGGCTAAGGCTATGTTACATGAGAAGGAGCTGCCGTATTACTTATGGGCAGAAGCTGTACACACTGCAGTGTATATTTTAAACAGGTGTCTTACTAAGGCTCTTAGAAACAAGACCCCTTTTGAAGCGTATAGCACAAGAAAACCAGGTGTTGCTCATTTGAAGGTATTTGGCAGTGTGTGTTTTGTGCATAAACCAAAGGAAAGTAGAGAGAAATTGGATGCCAAAAGCACAAGGGGAGTGTTTGTTGGATATGCAACCACTACTACAAAAAAGCAAAAAGACGACGGTAAATCACCGTCGTGTATTTGGTTTTTCAATGGTCGTGGAATCCACCGTCATCTTTTCCCTCATAAACCACGACGCTAAATAACCGTCGTTGTTAAACAATACAACGTCATCAAAAAATACAAAACGACGTCTTTGTACTGCAAAAAGATCTAAAAAAAGCAATCGAGGATGATAATAGACGACCAATTCTCTAAAAACACCGTCGTTAAAAAGGGAAAATATGACACATATTAAGAGAACAAAGCCGCAAGATAGACATACAACGACGACAATAAAAATACGCCGACGTTAAATATAATTTTCACGACAATAAAAAATATGACGTCTTTAAATACATTAGAAGACGACGTTATTGATACCTACTACGTCGCACATATAAACACAACCGTCGTACAATTAATTTTCCACTTCGATTTTTCGATAAAAGATGACGTGGAAATAGTTGTCAGTGTCATTATTTACGACGTATGTGTTTCTATAGTAGACGTTGAAAAACTAAACAACGTCAGTTACAAATATATGAGAGTCGTATTAAAAAATTTATACGTCCTATTTTCAGAAACAAACAACGACCATAAATATTAGACGTTGTTAAATACAACAACGTCGGAAAACAATAAAAACAGACGTGTTTATTCTGCTAAAGTTCTACAACGTCTCTTATTTACAAAAAACCGTCGTGAAATAAATTTTCCACTTCGATTTTATCTAAAAAAGATGACGTGGAAATAGTTGTCAGTGTCATTATTTACGACGTATACATTTATATAGTCGACGTTGTATTTATATGTATTCATTACTCACGACGCACTTAATAATATAGACGACGTTGAACGTCTAAACAACGTCGGTTCCAAATAAATGAGAGCCGTATTACAGAACATATAGACGGCGTAGATTATGATGGGAGCCGTATTACAAATAACGTCGTTTAATTGTTATTAGACGGCGGTTATAATGAATTTCCGTCGGAATTAATTTCGTTCCTCTTCGTTTATAAAAGAACTTGCGACGTGGAAAATGTATGATGACGTCGTATTTTTTAACGTTCAGATTACATATCTCGTTTTTTAGACGTCGGTATTATGGGATTGGAGTCGTGTTATTTTGAATTACATGGCGGTTCTTTATCCTTCACCGACGTGATATCCTGAATAATTGCTTCACAATAGCGTCGTGGTTCTTCATTGTTACGTTGCTTTAAGACGTCGGTAAATATGCTGAATAACTGATTCACAATAACGTCGTGTTTTATTTGAACGTAGAAAGTGAAGAAATCACATTACAATATATTACAAAATTAATGTCATACACTGCCAATTACATAAGCATCATTCAATCCATATATCTTCACACCCATCTCGAATATTTTGACCGCCTAACTCACCTACCAGTTCATCAAATGTGTCAACATTTGGCATCCCTCTAGTAAATGGCTCACACTCAATTATCACATCACCTAATACTTCATCACCAATAACATCATTATATTCTCTACTAGGCATTGATAACACTACCGACCAACCACGATGCATCGGGTCGTCAACAAAAAATATTTGTTTGACTTGAGAAGCCAAAACAAATTGGTCATTCCTATGTCCAATTTTACTCAAATCTACAAGGGTAAATCCAAGTTCGTCGACTACAAGACCAGAACTATCTATCCAATCACACCTAAAGACTGGGATTGTAAACTTTTGGTAGTCAAGGTCCCAAATTTCTTGAATGACACCATAGAAACCCATATTTGAGAGAATTGGGTTTTTATCCTTGGCACTAGCAACTTGCATGGTATGTGCAAGTAAATAAACTCCACTATTTTGAGTTGTCCGCACATCATCTTGTGCCTTGATATTGAATTTAATACCTTTAATAAGATAGCTCCTATATAATGGCACTGACATGTTTGGACCAGCTGCTAGCCACCTTAAATTTTCTGATACGCCATGATTGTCTTCCTCAACTTCACTTTGAACCTGCAAATTAATCATATCTTAATTCATCCTAACATATAAATAAGAAGAAAATTAAAAGAGAAATACGTTATTCAACAACATATACCTTGAAGCGTAGCCATTGAATGAAAGTGCTATTGTGCTTATCCTGCAGCCACTTTGTTCTCTTTCTAAATTTTGGATAAGCAGTCTTGATGTGGATCATATGTTGCCTACATGACACGAAAAATTCAAGCATTACGGTCCCAAATATATAAGATAAACATAAGAAATAATTTTAAATGGAAACTTAAAGAATAAAACTCATACGTACTCGATATAAGGTAGGACTTCCTCCATATTCTCCAAGACATATAGATGTGCTTGATTCAACAGGTCCTGATCAACTACGCTCACTGTGCAACCTGATAATGGCTTTGAAACTCCCATCTTTTGGCTTGAAGGCACTCCAACTGTACTAACATCAGATAAATGCTGAGTACAAAACTCTACCGCTTCTTCAGCTATATACCGCTCAGCAATGCAACCTTCGGGACGAGTACGATTCTGAACATACCCCTTCAGCACTTTCATATATCTTTCAAACGGATACATCCACCTAAAATATACTGGCCCACATAGACGAACTTCTCTGACAAGATGTACTACTAGATGAACCATGATATCAAAGAATGAAGGGGGAAAGTACTTCTCAAGCAAACACAGAGTAACTACTACATCTTCTTCCAACTTATCTAGCTTGGAAACATCAACAGTCTTTGCACATATAGCATTGAAGAAGAAGCACAAACGAGTTATTGCATACCTTGCAGGCTTCTCCAAAACAGAACGAATTGCCACAGGGAGCAATTGTTGCATTAAGGTATGACAATCATGTGATTTAAGGCCAAGAAGTCTTGAATCTTGTACAGATACAAGATTTTTAATATTTGAAGAATAACCTTCAGGGACCTTCATACCATAGAAAGAATTGCAAACCTCTCTCTTCTCTGCTCTTGACAAATTCCAAGGCCCAGGAGGCAAACGAGTACGTCTTTCTCCATACTCGGGTTGCAAATCAGTTTTGACCCCCATGTTCAATAAATCTAATCGAGCAGCAATCCCATCTTTATTTTTTCCAGGGATCTCCAGCAATGTACCAATGATACTATCGCAAACATTCTTCTCAATGTGCATAACATCTAGGGCATGCCTCACAGGAAGGTATTTCCAATACTCGAGATCAAAGAATATTGATTTCTTCTTCCAACAAACTCTGTCACCATTTTCAACCATATGCAGCACTTCTTCTCCGGTTAATGGCTCGGGAGGTATGCCATATTCAGGTTTCCCATTAAAAGCTGCACGTTGCCTCCTATATGGATGATTGATTGGTAACCATTTTCTATGCCCAATGTAACAAATTTTGTGGCCATTTTTCAACCTGTGACTAGGTGTATCATCGCCGCATATTGGACAAGCTTTATATCCTTTAACAACACAACCAGATAAGTTTCCATAGGCGGGGAAATCATTAATTGTCCACATTAATGCAGCTCTGAGTGTAAAGTATTCTCCATTATGTGCATCATACACTCCTCTAATCCCAACCCACAAGGATTTTAAATCATCAATCAAAGGCTCCAAGTAGACGTCTATATCATTTCCGGGTTGTTTAGGACCGGAAATCAATAAGGTTAACATCATGAACTTTCGTTTCATGCACAGCCATGGAGGGAGATTATATGTAACTAAGATAACCGGCCAACAACTATATCTGCTACTTAGAGAACTGTGGGGATTGAATCCATCAGATGAAAGAGCCAATCTCAAGTTTCTCGGCTCATTACCAAACTCAGGCCATTTATCATCAAGAAGTTTCCAAGACGGGGAATCCGCCGGATGAGACATCTGACCGTCAATTGATTTTCTAGCAACATGCCACCAAGTCAAACTCTTAGCTGTCTCATGTGATTGAAACATCCTTTTAAACCTTGGAATTGGGGGAAAATACCACACCACCTTCGCTGGCACACCCTCTTTCAAGATTGCATCTTTGCCTTCCTTCCACCTTGAGATACCACAAGTAGGACAATTAGTTGAATCCTCATACTCCTTCCTATACAAGATGCAATCATTGGGGCATGCGTGCATTTTCTCATAACTCAGCCCCAATGCACACAAAGTCTTTTTAGCCTCATACATGGAGGTTGGTATTGTATTTCCTTCTGGAAGCAAATCGCCTTGAAGTATCAATAATTCTGTAAAACAGACATCACTCATCCCATGTTTTGCCTTCAAATTATACAACTTCACTAATGCCGATAACTTCGTGTACTTTCTACAACCAGGGTACACTGGTTGATCTCCATCCCCAATCACATTGGCAAACTCATACGGATCCGAACCAAAATCACCAAAATCATTATCATCCATATCAATTTCTTCAGACACAAAACTGTACCTACTATGGCCATCATCTTCTTCAACATTTCTGCTAGCATTAGTAGTTGCTTCCCAAGGTTCTCCGTGAAATGTCCAATTCTTATAGCTTTGGTCAATTCCATTAAAGTATAAGTGATCCCTTATAATTCCAACCCCAAACAACTTCAAATTAACACATTTAACACATGGACAACGGATATGTGTTGTAGTTAGAAGATTTTCTACAGCAAAGTTCAAAAATGCTTCCACCCCAAACTCATATGCCTTCGATCTTCTATCCGAGTGCATCCATGACTTATCCATCTCCGACACTATAACCTATTATCTATAATAAAGTGAAAATACAGGCAATGACCATCACTATAGCAGATTATACAATGATCTAATCGCAAGTAATAAACAACAGAGACGACGGGTTTTAATCAAAAACAGACGTATTTGGCATATATAGACGACGGATTTTCAACAGACGTCGTCTATTATACGTAATACAAACGACGGTTTATGAAAAAACCGTCGTGTATAAGTAATACAACGACGGTAGTTTAAAAACACCGTCGTGTAATCGTCGTCGTACGCCTTAAAATTCGTCGTGTCTCAGTTTATTTTCAAGAACACAAAACCCATTAAGAACACAACATATATATGAAACCAAGCAAGAAACCAACATATACATGAAACCAAGCATGAAAACAATAAATCCATTCCCAATTCAACATAACATAGGGTGATTAAAAGATACGACAAAATTAAATCCATTCCCAATTCAACATAACAGATAATGTAATCCATGAACCCATTAAACAGAAAATCCATGAACCCATACCTATAAGCATTGGTGCACTTGCACCTCTCCAGAGCG